>NC_072732.1:164608835-164972052 GCF_026930045.1 Uloborus diversus | reverse complement strand
AATGAATGTCAGCCAGCAGCGAGATGCCTGTTGTTGTCCCTAAGAGGATTGTGTAAAATCGCGAGGTTAGGAGGAGGGACATGCTCAATGCTCAGGGAGACCCACCGGACCAGAGAGAGCATGGACAATGAGCATTCGTGTTTGCTCAATTTAAAAAAAGAAAAGAAAAAAAGAAAAATTAATTTGAATTTTGACATCTTGAATTCAAATTATGTTTTTCGCAATCACGAGTGTGTGTATGTAGGCGTGTGAGTGTGTGTGGGGGGGGGATATATATGTTTGTGTGTAGGGGTATGTGTATGTGTGTGTAGGCATATGTGTTTGTGTCTGTGTGCAGGCATGAATGTGTGGGTAGTTGTGTGTATGTGTGTGTGCATGTGTAAGTGTCTGTATGTATGCGTGGTATAGGTGTATGTGTGTGTATGTGTTTGTGTGTGTGTGCGAGTGTGTGTAGTTGTGTTTGTGTGTGTAGTTGTGTATGTATGCGCGTGTGTGTAGAACATGGATGCAACCTGGAGACGGCTTTCGCTATAGGAGCAGCATCGTGAGGACCCGGTCGACGGTGATGGTGCGGAGTGTGGCGGTGGTAAAATAAAATGATAGAACATCAAAACAGTCAAATGAAAGCAATAAGCAATCGTGATTGCTCCAAAACCTCTGCTAAGCAAACGAAAAACTGACGAAATTATAATGGCAAAATAAGCAATCCTGCAATTAATTTACAGCAACATTTTAATGCAAAGACATGATAAATTTTACATTTGAAAAAGACCACAAATGTGGGCCGTAACAAATATTTAAAGTGAGCTGGTGTTGTTAACCTTTTACGGTATTAACAAGAAAAATAGAGCGCAAAAGATGAGCAATGATAAAGTATGTCCGTAATTTTGACAATTTTCTAACACGTTTGTAATTTAAAATTGCGGTGGATTTTATTCTTTCTTCTTCTGCGGTTTGTAACAGGGTATCCAAAAAAATTAAACATTTTTCTCCTCACAAGTTATAGCGCGTTTTTTTCCGGCTCCATCTCCATCCGGCCTGCCCTACAACTTTATATTCTTAGGTTCATTTAATACCTTCGAATCGCAACTCTTTTATCATACCTGCTGTATTAAACAAATGTTTGTCGAATGTTGGTGTGGAAATTCTAAAAAGGCAATCAAATAAGAAACTATACATTATGCAAAGTGCACATGAAATGTCATTTAATCAAGGGCGCCAATATGCAAGTTTTAAGAAGGGGGGGGGGGTCAGATATTTTCCCCATGGTTTAGTAGGATATTTTCCCCATAGAAACAGATTTCAGTACAGATTGGAGAGTTATTAAAGTTTGACATGTTTGATAAATTTTTCATTAATGGCTGGAGAAGAAATGTTTTTACATTTTTGCAAAGAAAAAAGTTCTAAAAGCAAGGAAGTTCTAATTTCAAAGGGAAGGGGGCTTGAGCCCCCAATTGCTCCCCATATGGGTGCCCCTGCATTTAATTATATTATACAGGGTGTATCAGTACAGCGTTTACAGACTTTCAGAACATATAGAGTACACCTAGACGATGGGAAATCACATAGCAATGCATGGTCGGGAACGCTTTCCTGGCACGGTAGTGACGGCACAAATCACCAAAAAGAGAAGACACGAATAAGAAGAAAACATGTTTAGTATCTTTAGTACAGCAAAAAACTATAAAAAAAAAAGAACATTAAGGACTAACGATCGTCATCAAAGTATGTCTTCGAAATTACGATCACCCCGGGCCATGATACGTGCCTCCATCTCCGGCGTATTGAATATCGAACGTTAACTTAAATACCGGACGTGTTCCGAACTTCCCGCTGTAACAAAAACCGCGTGTGCGCATGCACCGTCATCTGATGCTTCGTTTTAAGTAACAACATCTATTGAGTATACCATACAAAAACAGTATTTTTGCTGTATTAAAAATAATAAACATGTTTTCTCCTATTAATCTTCTGTTTTCCGTCCTGTCTTTCTTGTGCTTTGCGTCGTAACTATCGCGTCAGGAGGAAAGCGTTTCCGACCATGCATTGCTATGTGATTTCCCATCGTCTAGGTCAGTGGTTCTCAACCTTTTTTCCTTTGCAAACCCCTTCCAAAATCCGAGAGAAGTTGGCGAATTCATTGTAAATAAATCTATAAAATAAAATAGAATATGTGTGTATGTTACCTATACAACTCCAGTTTACGTCAGATCTCGAGCAAATTTGGCAGAGAGGTACTTGGGCACCCCAGAAAGAACGTGAGAGGGGGGGGGGGTTAAAGCCAAAAAAGTACCAAACCGTTCGAATTTTAATTTAAGGACCCGGAAATGCCATTAACTGGCTCTTTCAACCTGAAATAATTATCCGATCAGTGCGGTTTTAGTATCGTTGGAAAGCCTATGTAAAATACCCCTTTAGAAGATTTTTTTCCCTCGGAAGTGAAACCACCAAGTCCCTAAAACCACCAGGAGAAAAATTATAAGGATTTTAAAGAAAGGTAAAACCAATTTTAAATTGGAAATTCATCATCTGTCGCTAGCTCAGCTTTAATTAGCAGAATAAATTCATTGAGAAGAAAGATCTGTTGCCATTTTTTCTAGGCTGTGAACAAATAAAATTCTTGCTTTTATTGTAATCGGTGGATTTAAAACGTTTCCCTTTTGGTTATTTTTTCGCGATCTGTCGGGATTTTTTTTTTTTTTTTTTTTTTGTTCAAGCCTGATCGTTGAAACGCGTTACGAGAAATACCTTATTTTCGAGGCAGACCGTGCAAAGCTGGACAACGCAGCTAGTCAAGTTTTTGTAACGAGCAGATAAAAAAAGTGAATCGCACACACAATAAAAATCTGGGAGAATTTTTTTAGTAATATTGCTTAATAGTTCATGACAAGAACGAACACACATTGCAATATATAAAAGCACAAATATTTCTACAATTCGTGATAAACCAGCTAGAAAATGAAATCAAAACAAACTCAACAAAGAACAAATCCCAATGATTATTCTTTGTTGAGATTCAGTAAACTCTGAAAAAAACTATTAATGAGATAGTTGTGAAATAAAGAAGTTTATAGTTTGGCTCAAGTACCTGTCAGTTTTAAATAAAGTTCAGCATTTAATTCGTTTCCGTATTTATCCTTTTTCAAATGGAAACGTTGTCCAAAATGGTAATAAAATTTAAAAACACTTTTTATGACACAAGAGATGTCTAGGACAGACATAACAGATGTCTAACGCAAATGGCTATGAGTATTGAGTAAGTAAATCTAGTATGACCAATAAGAAGACATCTTGTTCTCTTCTGGAGATCGTATCGTCGAGGACTGGATGGAGTAAGAGACAAACGAATAAATGTTGACTAAAAAACGCTCAGCAAACAAGTTAAATTTTCGCAAATACAATATTATTTTCGCGAACTCCCTTTAAACCTCTCGTGAACCATCGGTTGGGAACCGATGGTCTAGGTGTACTCTATCTGCGCTGAAAGTCAGTAAACACTGTACTGTTACACCCCGTATGGTAGAAAAATACCCGGCGCTGCCTGGGTCAGTAATATTTATGAGAAACAATCGTTACTTGCATGTTTTCTGTTTTAAGTGAAAGAATTTAAAACACATCTTTTTGACGAGATTAAAAATCTAGCTTCTTCCTTACTCATAAAACTAAAATAACAATAAGCAGGGTGCCTCCCCTCTAAGAGCTAGGGAACCCGCCTAAATCCAGAACAAACCCACAAAAAGGTTTAAAATCCCCCCCCCCCCGTAAAAAATTTCAATTGCGCAGTCTGCGCCATGGACTCCCCAGGTGGGCACCCTGATAAGTATAAATGACAAAATAGTATTCATTTAGAAACGAAAGCACAACAGTTAATCATATACAAATTTGAAGAATTCCAAAAACATGAAATTAAACTTCACGTCCTTAAAAAGATTTATCTGTTAATACTTTTTTTTTTTAATTTTAAACATGGAGTCTAAAACCTTCTCTGCAGAGCTATTATATAGAGTACAAACTTTTTTTAAAAAATGTAGCCTTGCTTTAGTTATTTTGGGAAATTTCAATTATTGTGGGCTCTTCGTGCGATTTAAAATGTTACCAAATTTGCGGCAATCGTCATGGGATACCTTCGATAATGCTCCCCCTCCTTACTTTGCACAGCGGTATGTTAATCATTTTCGTTAAAGAAATATTGTCCCCAGATGCAGAGATACTTTTTGTCACCACAAAATGGCGCTGAACAATTTCATCCGAAATGCTTCCAAAATAAGTATAGTAAAATTTGACGATTGTTTGAAATTGTGCAAAAAGAAAAATTAATGAAAGTTTTTGTGTTGTTTGTGGATTTGACTAATTTAGTTGGCGGATTATTTCACATATTAAAAAAGTTTTAAAGATTCTTTGATTGGCGATATTTTGTTTACATGGTGAAAGCTGAGAAACATTATTACGTAGTCCTTAGCTTCAAAAACAGCAACAGTTGAAAAAATTACCAAATGCATCAGCAACTGAAATCTTTCTGCATAAAACTTGAGGAGATTTCTGCTGGTAGATTAGATAATGAGTTAGTGTCTAATCAGCACAAATATTTATAAAAGACATTAATTACATTAAAGTTCCATTTAAATGGAAAATAATCAGCCAAATCCATTTGTTATTTGCCAATCTTGTGGGAAAACGTTACTACTATAAGATTTGAGTTGAGAAAAACCTCGAACAGTCAAACGAAAAGCAAAAATATTCAACAATACTACAATCTCTAGCTATCAACAGGGAGTTGAGATGATGCACTAAATATTGATTTGAGTTGATAAAAGCCTTCGTGTTTTTTATTCCACTTAAAAATTTCGAACAGATGCTATCTTCAGCGGAAAAATCTTCGCGATGGATACATAACGTTAATATATGCACGCATTTTTTAACATCCATATTAGGGAAATTATGCGAAAATTGCGACTTAAATTAGAATAAAAAAAGGAACTATCAATCGGATTTGTTTCGAATTGGTCTATAAACCTTCCCAGTTCAAAATGAACAAAAGGGTTAAAGTTTCAGCCAAATCTGCCTGGTAGTTTCTGAGCTCTTAGGGAACACACACACAAAAATTTACCAACATCCATTTTTATATACATAGATATATATTATATCTGTTTTACTATGCACTAATTATATTTACCGAAATCTCTAACATGATAATCTAGCATCAATTTCCGTTTTCTATACTTTATCTGGCCCCTAAAATATTTTCCAAGCTCCCAAGATTTTACAATTTTTCTCGATCTCTGTTCATGACATTACATTAAATATTGTTTCGTTCAGTGCCGGATCTAAGAGGAAGCAAGTTCGGGGAGGTGGCAAATTCACACAATTTGTGGGGTTTATTTATTTATTTATTTATTTTTGCTGATATTTGAAATAAAAACTTGAAGGAAGATGAGTTACTACGGCAATTTCGGGAGCTGGACTGAACGTCCAAAACATCCAACGGTCATCACATCCGAGGAACAGAACGTCCGGCGGACATTAAAGTCCAGCGGACATACGTCCAACTGACATATTTCAAGTTTTTTTTTTTTTTTTTTTTTTGCCACGACTTGGGGAAAAATTAAAGACCCGGCACTATTTTTATTACTTGTAACGCGGCAATTTTTTAATGTACATTTACCATTCCTATGAAATGGAATTGCTTTTTTTAATCATTATTCTTTTACAATTATATTAAGTTTATAGGGTACGTTTATAAGTACTAATATTATGAGCAAAACTTTAATGTGCACCACGCTAACAATATTATTAGCAACTAAGCGTTATAAAAAAGAAAGAAAGAAAGAGTACCAGCACTGTAGATGAGTTTTATCTTCATATTCCACGAGAATAATATCCCTCTGATTACGATCGTACTTCTCTTTGCAATACTGTAACCCTTCAGAAGCGTTCCTCAGGCAAGGGAGACTTTGAATGTATCCTGTAAAAAAGAAGAATATTTCCTTGGTATTAGAGAGGAAATAATTCCAAAGCTGTCAATCAACGTGATGCCTGAGAAATGCGATTCAGGAGAGCGGAACCTGATGGCTGTTCTTCCACGAGGATATTAGCAGCAGCAAAAGAAAATTTACATCCTCCAAATTGAAAGGATTCAGTGTTACGAAACATTAATTTCGGCTGCTTTTTAAATGAGTAAATGAAGGGAAATGTAGGAAGTAAAATTCAGCCTTTATGTTTTGCTGCTTAAAAGATTTCTCTCTTTCTGGGTGCCATTTGAATAAAGAGTAATGCTTACCAATTGAGACAAAGAAGTGTGATTGGACTCAGGTATGAGCGTAGCTAGAATGGGCAGGAATGAGCAACTCACTACCTCTCCCATAGAAGAAAGCCTCCGACTCCCACGTTTTTTCCAAATGTCACCAAAGAAAGTTTGAAATTAAAATTTCATTGACTTCAATTTCGAAAAATTTACGGGGGAGAGCAACATAACCTTTTTTTTTTCGTCATCTGACAAAAAATAGCTTAAAACGTTTTTTAAGTGTAGAGGAGAACTATAATTTCAAGTAGTTTCCAAGTTTTCTTTTGGGAGGGGGGAGGTAACTAAAAACCAATATCTTGTTGTGACTATGCTTACCCCTACCTAACAGGAATCCTGGCTACAACCATGAACTCAGGGGGGCACCGAACTAAAGTTTGTGGAAAGGGACAAGTTCTCACTTTTTGCCGAATGAAGTTTCAATTTTACCGAATGATGAAATATGAACATGCACACATATCATACATGCATAAATCTAAATAGAAGGAACATTAGGTATTACTAAAAACGCATTTTAAAAAATTAAAAATGGAAACGAAATTTCAATGTTGTAATCTTGTCTCCAAATTTGCCGAACGATCGGCAAAATTTGCAGAATAATGAAAATTTTGGGAAGTCACTGTGACCTCCCATCAAGGTGCTCCTGAGTGGACTTTCGAAAAAAGAGTGAATAGTTTCTACCGCGGGTCACTGAAAAGTTTTCCAAAATCATGCTGTATCATTTCGTGTCACAAAACGGATGAGAGTTACTCTTAACATTGGTTCTAGTTATTTCTTGAAGTTTCTGATTTTGGCAGTTACGCTCTTTTTGTGCTAGCAGGTTATTCAATTGTTGTTTGCTTATTGATGTCGATGAATTGAATTGTAATTCGTTTTTCGCATCCAAGTTTAACTTTTGACGACTAACATAACTGCCTTTGTAGTCAGAGATCATCCCATTATATTTACAGCAAGAATATTTCTACTGAAATTAAATGAAAATGATACTTTAAAATGTTATTATAATACTTTTTGGACACTCAAACATACTTGGGAACACTACGGGAACAAGTTGCAGAGAGCAATTAAAAGGACAACAAGACTAAGCAAAAAAACACCAGGAGGGATCAATGAAAGGACAACAGGGCTCCCCACCCATCAAAAGCATAACGAAACTCACCAAAAGAACAACGGGGATCAAAAACAGGACACCAGGGCTCATCCAAAGCACAACAAAACTGGCTAAAAGAACAACAGGGATCAATAAAAGGGCAATAAATCGCATTGAAGGTGGTGGCATGGCCCTACGAGTCCCCCCCTCCCCCCCAAAAAAAACAATAGAGTAAATCGACAAGTTATTATATCGATAGACTGTAGACTCGTCCTTGTTTTGGAGTCATCAGTCCGGAATAGTGAACAACCGCTCTGGAGGCAGATGTCATCTCATTAAAGCTGAGAGTGCCAACAAACTGGTCGACAAAGTAAATTTATCTCACCAAGTCTCTGGATGTGATAAACTGGCTGTCGGTATAAGGGAAGTAGTTCTGCTGTAGCCCTGGGTTAAGGATGGTAACTTACTGCTTAATAGAGTAATTATACTACACGTATGAATGTTGCAGGAAACAAAAACCATTCAAAACATAAACAATAAATTCGACTGTGAGACAAATAACACGCACACACATATAACTCAAACTAGTTTTCTAGTTTTAAAAGGAAATAGGAATACAAATTAGGCATGCTATGCATAACACTAGTATATGGACCAACTGGCCTTATCAGACTTTGAATACTTTAAAGGGGGGAGGGGACTTCAATTATGTTTAAAACCTCATCAAAGGTTAAGGAAATAAAATTACTACGACAAATCCTTTTCTCACTTTAGCTACTGACATAAATTAGAGATAAAATCGGGACGTGGGGGCCTGATCGGTAGAGCGTTGGGCTCGTAACCAGAGGGTTTCGAGTCCGCTGCCAGCCGCTCAAAGATCCTCCGAGTTCGTAGATGATGACTGAGGCACGTTAAATATATTGTGGTCATATAGTCCTCCAAGTGAATCATTACCTTTAATTGTGCTGAACCAATGAGTTGTTCGAATTATGGTTTGTATAAAAATTATCGAAATGTTGATAGATGGTAGTTCATCTATCGTGTGCTGTCTGAGCTAAATCGGACTTTCATCTTAGTGGTGCTCTGTAAACGAAAGCCGTACCTCTCTACATTAAACAGGTAGTACACTCGAGCTCGGATATCCGAGGGGTGAAGTAACAATAATAGATCTAAAATCAGATAGGGAGTTTTTCGTCATTGTTAGATGTTTTTAAGCATATTTACTACAGACAAATGTAAGCATTAGTAAAGATGTGCACTAAATATTGTGGACATAAACATACAAGAACAACGTCACCTAAGTAGTTGAAATGCTTTGGAAAATTTCGCTTAAGGAAAAAATGCAGCAGAAATTAAACAATCAAATAACAAAATGACTAATTTATAAGGAGCATATAAAATTCCTTCAAGACGGAAATTTTGTTAATTCTTTTTAAAGCAAATGTTTTTAGGTGTGGCTCATAATTATTTGATTCATGAATAAATGATTTCGCATACTACTATTTCATCCCATATTGTAAACCTGAAAGCAGAAAAACACTATCACAAGCTACTATTTTATCACTTTAGTAACTTTACTTCAATTAACTTCACTGCTAATAACAAATGAACATTTCCCACATTTTCTTCAATTAATCTTCAAAGATTGGATGGATGAGTCAATACACAGAGAAATTTTAATTTTCATAGAAATTTTTTTTTCATTAATTCATCCTGCGATTTTATTATTTTTTTAATGAAATTACAAAAATATTTGCCATTTATTTTTCAATTTCATTTAGATGTGTAATATTACGTACTATTTAGGAAGAAAAGACTAAACTTTTGTGACTAAACCTTTATTTCTTAATTAGGAAGGCATTCTTATTCAGTATTTATCTTAGAGCGAGAGTCTCTCAAATTCGTAAAATTGTGTTACACATACAGGGTTAACATAAAATAATATCCCGGTTTTAAAAATTTATATTTCATAAACTATTAAACTTAACCCTATAAATGATACATAAAAATGAAGATAGATAAACTGTGAAAGTTTTTTTCACTCCCAAATTTTCGATGTTTGTGCCTTTCGTAATGAGACACATATCTATAACATAGATTTTTTTGGAGTGTTTCACTCTCATTTTTTCATAATGCCACACATATGCGATCGTTCAGTTCTTGCATTGTTTTAGGCAATGGTAGTGTGTAAACAGCCTTTACAAAAAATCATTAAAGGAAAAAAAATCACATGGGGGTTGAGTTTGAGAGTTTGGCTGGCCAACGCATAAAGGGTAAATAATCATTACCTGCACGGCCAATCCAGCGTTAGCTTCAGGGCGCAGCGAAGTTTGAGTTAGCTATAGCGAGCCTCTGAAAGGTGTTTTTACCCCCAAACCCCTATGAGGGGTTTGGGTGTAAAAACACCCTCCAGAGGTCTTGTAACTTCCCGCCTGGTCTAGTGGTAAAAGAAGTCTGACTGCGATGAAGTGATCCCGGGTTCGAATCCCGTCTCGAGTATGGATGTACTTTCTCTCTCCTGTGCTTGTCCTTCCTTTGTGTGAATGTGTTGTTATGGTGTGAATGGTTGCCTACTCTATAAACGGGTCCCTATGGCATGTGTGTACTGTGGAAGTTGGACTTCACACCAAATTACGGTACAGTTGGAAAAATGAAGCAGCGCACCCCAAATTGCCAGCCTAGCTGGCACAACAACAGAGGTCTTGAATTTAACTTGTTCCCAATCCGAAAACAGTAGTTAATACACGTGTAAGAGCTGTTGTGACCAAAAAAAAACCCTTTCCGGAAGAAATTTTTGGCGGAGTTAGTGCGGAACGTGCACATTTAAGTAGTTACGTTCAAAAAAACTTTCAGTTTATCTTCATTTTTATGTATCATTTATCGTAGTAAGTGTAATAATTTACGAAACAAATTTTTTAAAACCGGGATATGCTTTTATGCTAGCCTTGTACTTTGTAACCTTATTCTTCATAAGGATATATAATACATTCAGCAGTTTATGTATCACATTTTTTTTTTTTTTAATCTGAACATTTTCTTGCCAGATTCTTCTGAAATACTTAGGTATGCACACTAATTTCAACCAAGGGAAGGGGGATTCTTTTTCAAGAAAAGTAAAATATACTATGACTAGAAGTCGTAGAATTAAACCATTTTTTTAATAAGACACTTCAGCAAGCAATACGTTTGACGTAAAGACAACTAAGATTTTATAATATAACTCTACGTTTGCCAATATTCTAGATAGGTTGAATATTTCACAAGTCACAATGGGTTATACTTTGGGAACTAAGTGTCAATCCATGATAGTTATCATGGCGGTAAGTTATCACTGTTGCGGGTGCAAAGCACCTTAGAAAAAATTCGTCTTACTGGTGGACTTTAAGTGGTGATTCAACAGTATTGAAAGTATCTATCTGGTAACTCAAAAATTTTTAGACAGACTGCACAAATCACTATCGTTTAAGAAATAAATAAATACCATTTTGCGGAAAAGTAAATGGTAATCAAAGACGTTTTGACGCACAAAATTAGCAGATTACTGCAAAATCTGCAGTAATCTGCTAATTTAGTGCGCCAACACATCCTTGATCACCATTCACTATATCATTTCTCAAAACAATGCAACGTCTGGTTTTAAATTCGAGACCTTCGAATTTTGAGTCAAATATAAAGTTTGTTTTGATTCGCAACTTCTACCTCATTTTTTCTTGTAATATATGCCAATTAAAGTATGACTGTAATATTGAACTTGGTACATTCTTAGCACACTGCTACAGGATGCATTCGGCACCTTTCAGGGGAGAAACGCTTGTTCACCAGCGGCACCCAATACGGAGCCGTAATGGCACCTCTAAATAGGGTGAAAAACAGGCACCTTTTAAAAAATAGGCAGCGAGAGTGAAAAGGAACCTTCAGAGAGAGAAATTGCACCCTTACTACATATTCCCCCCCCCTTCCCCGGATTGTGTGCGTTTTTGAATACAGTTGTGTATTTTTTTTTTATTTATTTATTTATTTTTTTTTCTTTTGATTTATGATATTATACGTTTTTGACATTTTTCACATTGAATTCGGTACTGGAAATGATTAAAACATGTAATTACAGCATTTGATCATATTTCAGAGTTTTCAACATAGTTAAGAAATGCTCATTGCTTTAATTCATCTGATCATGCTCTAACTCAGTTTCTCAACCTCTTTTGACCCACGGGCGCTGTAAAAGCAAAAGAAAAACTTTGCGGACCAGTGAAATCTTTATAGTTTTCTTAAAAATTCATAAAATAAATAATATTAATAATAATGGGGCCGTTAAAAACATGTAATGTTAAAAATTAATAAAACAATAAATATCTACCCCTTTACTTGGTATCAAAGATCTGTCACAAATACGTTATAATTTAAAGACGAGTAATTATTTAAATAATGTGTGAAATTATACATTTACTAAAACATGACGCATTCCGAAAATGAAGTATAGCTGTACTTATGAATTATTTACATGAAGAGCCAAAAATATTCTGGGATATTACAATTACGGAAAAACAAAATCGTTTCATAAACGTTAATCAAGATTAACAAAATAAAATGCGCAAGAAGTTTTTTGACACTTAAAAAACCAAGAGAAATTTAACGCTATCGAGACAGGAAATTTTACAGGAAATGATTCTAACACTTGAATGAAAAAGCAAAAAAAAAGAGCTAGACTGAGAGAGATTTTTTTTTTCACTAGCTTTCTGTTATAATCTACGAAGCACAAGAATCATTTTTATTAAGGTTCTCACTTGTTGATTATTGATAACCATACTGCCGGTGTTTTTTCTTTCTTTTTTTTTCTTTTGGTGAATAATAAAAGCTGCTTATCGAGTGCTCAAGAAAATAATGAGAGATATTTTTAGTAGCGTTTTGAATGATGGAAATTTCACGATAGTAATGGTAAACTGAAACTAAAAGACAGTAACGGTAACTAAAAAGCAATAAATGCACTTTTAAAAACTTTTAACTATGTTTGAAAGCCCTAAAAGCTACAAAGTGATCAAAAGCTTTACTTGCTTGTAATTTCGGATAATTAATCCTGAAAAGTTGTGTTTTAATCCAATAGTGTACTTCATTCAATGTGAAAGACACACAAACGCAATCATTTTTTGTCCGCCATATTGAGGTGGTTGAATGTATGTCTAAGGCAAAAGCGCATGCGCAATAAGTCTTTATGCGATTGCATGCTGTTTCGGCTCCTCTGCTCTATTTCCTGGCCTGCGTTGCACCTTCAGGCACCATGCTTTCACGTTAGAGGGAATATATTCACTCGTCTGGAACCCCTGGTTACAACAGTGCAGTGTTAAAAATTAATGTTGATTTTATTAAACTAAATAAGACTTTTAAAAGTTTTACTAAGTGTCGCTCCACACCTAGGCCATATCATGGAAGAACTGATAGTTTATCTCACACGTGACAGCTAATATATTTTTATAAAAATATTAATTAAAAAAGGAATCGAACATTTTGTTACTTCAGAAGTCAGAAACGAATATGTAATTTCTTCAGCAGAAAAATGTTATTTGCTTTTTACATAAAATGCTATATTTTAATGAAATACGGTAACTGTCATGTGCGGACCAAAATGGTGGCTTTTCCGTGAATTAACCTGGCCCACCTGAAGAAGTGAATGACATCAAATTACAGTTAAATGGAAGATAGTGAAATCATGCCTATTTCGTACTTGCTTTTAAGTCTGTTTCTTCAGTGCAGAGACCCATCGTCACTTTTTGAGGTCCTCCAATTCCCTCATTAAATTTCGGTCTTTCTTCTAGAGATAAGCATTTCTTGGAGTATCGCGTCAGGCATCCCAAGGCTGACTGTGCTTGGCTGAAAATGAATATTGAATATTACTGATAAATATCGGGAAATAGTGATTCATAATGGGAAATATTTTCATGCAAGGTGGAAGAAAATTGCTAACTATTTTTTAGTGAACATCACTAAGCTATGTACCTAACTGGATTGCTATCCGAGTGGTTCGTAATCGCCTGTGCGAACAGAGCAACAATTCAAGAGGAAACTTGAAGAGAGGAAGATCTCAGCAATCACATATTTTTGTTTTCATTGAATTGGCATTTTATTTCAAATACAAAAGTACTCACACTTAAACTTTAAGAGTATCGAAAAGCGCTCCAAATAAATGTGTTTATCAACTTTAGCCACAGTTTAAGTAGCAAGCTTGGAACGAGTGTCAAGAGCGTAAAACACAGTAAGAGTACTGATACAAATATTTATATTATTAAACATTTTGAAGTATATCGACAAGTACTACCGCAAAAGAAATGTTTTAAAAAAATTCTAGTAAAAAGTACTAAGCGACCAACTAGGTAATTATTTGAATGATCCGTTGTCGCTGCTCAAGCAGGATACAAACATTCAAACTTCACTAGCTAGTTATACTACAACTATGATCTCTTCACTAATGTTGCTAAACAATTAAAGGGCAACGGGTAAGAACGATCCAAGTCTATTTTACTAAAAAAAAAACTCCAGTTAACCAATGGGAACACGTAGATTATTACAGATTACAGACAGTATTTAAGAGAAATATTATTCAGGCAAGAATCATAGTAAGTGAGTTTTAACAGGGAAGAACGAGGGTAACTCGAAAAAGATTCGAGGTTTCAAGCTTAAAAACGCAACTGAGGAAAATTTGTGCATGGTGGACTGCGATCATTCTTCCCCGTGGTCTGCGTCCTATAGGAAAAAACATTCTCAAATTTCTCGCAATTTGTATGAAGAAAGTGTGGGCTTTAAAAGATACAGGAGATCGAAGGAATAGGAGTGCATCCTACGATAAGTAAATTTATTTTGGGCATTGCATTGTTGAACAGGGGGACCACCTATCGAGAAACTTAGTGGGAGGTACTGCAACAGGTGAGAACGATCTAATGATTAGCTTGTCTTCCGGGTTACAACGCCGGATACAACCTGTCAGATTGGAAAGAAAGTTTGAAATCAAAGTTGACGTAAAATAGAAGGATTTTTTTCAGCTCAAGGCAACAGGAATCGTTATAAATTTACGCTTTTTTTAGTACTTACGCAGAAAAAAAAAATTGTGCTTTTCTATTTTCAACATCTGAATGAATTTAAACGATAGCTTCTTTTCAAGTTGCACAAATTTACACAAAGGGGCAGGGGGAGGTTCTAATTTACACCTACCTGTAGAAAAATAAACCTGACCCAAGTCTATTTTTCATAAAAACTCCGGTTAACCAATGGGAACACGTAGATTATTACAGATTACAGAGACTTTTCAATATAACCACAGTTGTCAAATTTTTGTCTCGGGACGTCGAGTATTAGTGCTGAGCTAAACGAGCACAATAGGAAAGATTTTGAGTTAACATCTCACAATTTTACAAATTTAATGTTCAGCGGTTTTTGACTGCAATAAAGTGTTATTATGCCGAGTTAAAACTATTGTTTAATGTAACGTTTTGATAATTTGTTCTTTGCTTATGCTGCTTACTGGCATTTTGTGCAATGTTCATTACATTAATTTTTTTAATGATATTGATCAACAGGAAGCAAACGTGTGTTATAAAGGTATTCTGCAAATGATAATACGATCTCTTCCAGGTAAAAGTTAAAATCTATGCTTTGTGATATTTCTATCAAATTCGTGTCTTCTGCTTTGCTCAGTCAAAAAAAAAAAAAAAAAAAATATTTGTCGCAGCATGAACTTCAATTTTGATAACTGATTCTTCTGATATTGCATCACAGGATGAAGACTTGTTTCAAAGTGAATTAGCGTAATGCTTTAAATACATTAACCATCTAACCCTTGCATTTTCTGTTGTAAAAAAAAAGGCAAATTTGTCACGGTATGTAATTTTTTTTGTCAATTTGGTACTTTCTATATTAAATAAAAAGTATTTATTATAATACATTTGGCGTACACCCTTTCAAACTATTTTCATTATATTTTTGCCTTCTATTTAGTTGTATTCGCTAAACAACTTGCAAAATTACGTGAACTACTCTTAATGATTTGTTGACGCTGCTTCAACCAGACGAAAGTTTGCTGCAATACATCTGGAGAAGTACATTTTTAAGCAATTTATTCCTTTATAAGGTCAAACCTTTTCTTAAACTCATTAAAAAAATGATATTTTTTTTTAAGTTACAAATTTCATTATCTATTCTTGAGCTTTTCGGTATTGTTAATAATAAGAGCTCTTTTCCGTTTTTGTCTTGAAAACATCCTCATATATAAAATAGGGAATTCACTGATCGATTAACGCTCCTGACGTCAACAACAATGAAATGATATAATATGTTTTGGTAATGTTTGACATGCAGGGAAATGATTTATTTTAACAAGGTTGAACTGGGTGTGGTAACTTAACTGTTTTACTGGTAAGACTGTGTCATTTCAGGGGATTGAAGAAATGAAAAAGGGATCAACACCGAATGCCATCTATCTACTAAAGTTTAGGCAGGGTTAATCCAATGTCGTTAGGGTCAACATTTCAACCATCAAAATATCACCAGACAGGCGATTGTTTCGATCTAATGTAGAAGCAATTTTCACCCGTCACACCTTGGTGGGTGATTTTCTAGTGTTGAATGATAATAATTTTACTGTAACCAAAAATTTTGATCAGCTAATATCCCATAGGTAAATCACGTACTTTCATTCATTTTTCACTGTTGATGTAAGAAGAAATCTGGACATTTTGAAAACCTGTTATGAAATTATGTGCTCTGTAGTTGATGAGTATGAGATAGTGACCTCTTTTTAAGAAGAAAACTTAAAAATATTTCCAAATCAAATAAAGATAAATTTATTCACAGCCAGTCAATGCATGAAATTGTTTTCATGCACATTAGAAGCTCACAAGTTCATTCATCAGTAAGCCAGACTGGGAACACATGTTGCAAAATTTGTCACTTTTTAGCCCATCAATATAAAGTGTTATTTTCGTCTTCCGACTCTTTAGCCTACTTTTTACGTCCTCAACCTAACACTGCATCTGGCAAGGGACCAGGATTGCAATCTTAGAACGGGTTGGGTAACTATTGTGCGGAAGAGTAGAGGTTGTCAAAGATTTCTATTAGAAAAAAAACGAATAAGTTAGTAATTGTTCCATATTCACATCATATGCCAAATGACACACACCAGCGAAATGAATCCAAGCACGAAATGAGTCGTTGATTTATGAAGATGTTTACACCTGAAAGGTACAAGTGTTTGCTTTCGGTGTAATATTTTTTATAAAGACAATTTGAGAAAATAGTGTACAGTTGATTCTTATAGCAAGAGTTTTTTCGATACCTGTAGATGAATGTAAAGAAGTGCGACTAGTTATTCTTTTATGAATCAAAACTTGTCAAAAGAGTAAAAAATATTTAGGATTTTTAAAAAAAAATGCAAACGTTGAGGCGAACCTCTATAAGAAACTCAATTTGAAGTTAGAACAAATGTGATAAATTTCAGAAGTTCTAATATAAATGCAGAAGACAGTGGAACAAGGAGATAAAATTTCCTTTTCGTTTTCTTTTTTCAAAAGAATATTTTGATGTTGCTACAGGTAAATACTCTTTTGACTGTTTTTATATAATCATCGATTTAAACATTTTTGACGTTTTTTGCTTTAATAGTCACTAAGCGGTCGAAATTTGACAGCAATTCATGAAATTTTTTCGCTTTGAACGTTGTTGAAGTTACTTTTTTGCAAGGAGTATGTATATCTTTATAACTGTTGGTTATAGTTTTTTTTTTTTTTTTTTTTTTGTAATTTTGTTCTCTTAAATTTAGCTACCATCATGTCAAAATACAAATTCAAAACTATTAGGGCAGTGTAATATTCACTCGAAAGTTTCAAAACAGTGATTCATTTGGTTATTTTTCTCCTAAGGTACTCTAAAATCATAAAAGTTAAAGGTAGAATGCATGGAAATGTCACGATACAAATTAACGATTTATCCGATTTGGATTTTTTAGCAGTGATGTCTTTCTTATGTCATTTTCTTATTTTTCTTTTCTTTTTCTTTTTTAATTTTAAAGCTTTCTTTAAAACTTTTTGCTATATTTAGTCAAGGATTATACAGCTGGAGAGGTGGTAAATTTAATTTCGTAATCGATTTTCTTGTTCTTTGAAAAGTTTTTCTTTCTTTGAAAGGTTCTCGTTATAATTAGTGATGTTCCGGATATCCGTATCCGTATCCGTTACTTTTTTGACAGATCTTAAAAACGGATCATTTCTGTTCTAAAAATTTTTAAATATCTGAATAAAAGACGCTTAAATTCCGTTTAAATTAGGATTTATTCCCTATTTAAATTATTAGGTATCATTTCAGAAGACAATTTGTCCCCCCCCCCCCCCATTGCTAAAAGGAAGGGGAAATAAGTTTTAAAAGTGTATCAGTGTGTCTTTTTGTGGCACCGTAATAGTTCCTAAACAGATGAACCGATTTTGATACTTTATTTTTCGTTCAAAAGGTGACATGATCGAATGTGTTCTTAGCTTGGCCTCGTTTTTGTAGAACTTTAATTACCGGAGATATTAATTAAAAACCGATTTAACGTTTTTCACAATTATGGTAGTAAAAATTTACCCGTATGTTGAAAATGTTGGCCCTAATTGAAAGAACGAAGTTTTATGCGTTTGATATTTATTTGAAACTTTCAACTTATATACAATAGGAGATATAATCTTGTTAAGTAAATTTTAAATGCAATTTTAAGCCTTTATACGCGTGATTAGTAGCGATTTCATAGTCGGAAGATAAGAAGAAATAGCTCAATGATTTAAAAATTTCACCTGCTGTTAGTTCATATTTGTTAACAAATGTGTGTTCTGTGACCCGCGAAATTCATCTTAATGTGAGGTCGGCTCTCTGGGACATGTTTTGTTTTTTTAAATTTTTAATTTAATATTAGTTTTTGTTATTGATTTGGGGTTTCTATTATTCTTCATTTTTGTTTCTCTCGGCATCCTTCAAAAAACATGAGACTAAATTCTGTATTTACTGTTTGTAAAGGTGTTCTCGGCTCTGTATTTCGTCAGTCGGAGAAGTTCGGTGGAATGGGTCAGCGCTGCATTTATGCTGAAATAAAATGGGAAAACTTATTTCTAGCCTGTCCAGTAGCAGCTTTACACTCTTGCTCCTGTATCCTACATCTACCGAGTAAGCTAGAAATAATTTTTCACATTCCATCCAAGCAGTAATGCAGCGCTGACCCATTTTTTCCAACCCTCCCTTAATTTTAACGGAGATTTCTTTAAAGAGTAAATCTTAGTCTTGATCATATTTTTACCGCAGTTGACATTTTTGAAGAAACTGCCATTATTCTGACGGGAATACCTTCCGTAACAAATTTTACACTTGGATAGCTTAATTGGGTAAAAAAAATTGAGATCCGTATCCGCGGATCTTGACGCTAATGATCCGGATCCGGATCCGTATCCACGGATCTACGTTTTTAACGATCCGGCACATCACTAGTTATAATCATGACTGTGAAAAATGAGATTTGAATTTTACAAAAAAGAATTCTCTCTATTTTTTAAGTGTATAGATTTCTCTTGGCAGAAGCGCACACAGGAATTTTTCAAAAGGGGGGGGGGATCGAAGGTCCACCATTCTAATATCATACTCCAACACGCATCCAAACACATCCTTTTGATTTTATCGATTGTCAGGAATAAAAGAAATGAAACAAAATTATTAAATAATTGCTTAGCATTAGTTAAAAAAAATAATTGAAACACCAGAAAACAGAAGAATGAATGTGTTTACTTTTCTCATAGTTAAAAGTAAAAACAGCGAATCAAAATCATCATCATTGAAAAATTTACGTTCACATAGTTCAATTTTATAGAAAGAGAAAAAATAAATTTTATCGTTTGATTTATCAAATCTGAAAATGTTATTTTTCTGTGGAATTATTTTACGTTCTTCATACACTGACGGGAAAAAAATGAAAACACAAAGAAAAAATTATCGTAGAGTAAAGAAATTTAGAGAATGCATTTGTCTGTTAACATGATTAATTGATTAAATTTTCAAGATCGTAGGTTAATTTAAGGTCAAGAAAATGCATTTTAAATGTGACGGTTACATTAATTAGACGGTGTAACCTCCACAATTTTGAATGCAAACCTTCAAGCGTGCATGCATTGTGTCATACAGCTCCAAATGTCACTTTGTTGTCAACCAAATGTCACTTTGTTGTCAACCAAATGTCACTTTTTGACTTGGAGCCCCATGCTTGTTGAATTTGTTACGTCAATACTGGGACAGTCAATGCTGGCGATGGATAATGCTGGAGTTGTCGTCCAATGATATCGTATACGAGCTTAATTGGAGACAGATCTGGTGATTGCTCAGACCAAGGTAACATGTCAACACTCTGTATAGCCCGTTAAGTTACAACAGCGGTATGAGAGTGAGTTTTATCCTAGTAAAAATCTGCCCCTTGAGGGCTGTAAATAACAATACTACAGGTATTCATACCTTTAGTATTTCTATTCATGAACAACTTCCGCACCAAACTGACGCACAAGTTTGCAGTCAGTGTGTTTGGAATAACCACGAGAGTGCTATCGTTGCCATAGGAAATTGCTCCTCCGGCCATGGCTCCAGGTGTAGGTCTAGAGTCTAGGCCGCGGACAGTTTGGTTGCAGGCGTTCCCCTGGCCCCCTCCAAAAAAAAAAAAAAACACGGCCATCACTGGCACCAATGCAGAAACTGCTTTCATTAGAAAACACAACGGATCTTTACTCCGTCTTCCAATAAGATCTGGCTTGACACCACAGGCGTCATAAACAACAATGCCTTGGCGTCAGTGGATACACGCTACAGGGAGCCTGATTCGGAGCTCTCCGTGAAGTAACCGATTTCCGACAGTTCATTATTTCACTGTGGTACCAACTGCAGGTCGAATTTCTGGCGTAGATGCAGTACGATGCGTCACAGTCATACGCCGAATACGACGGTCATCCCTCACTGTAGTGCCACGTGGCCGCCAGGAATTCTATCGTCTTCAGACAGTACCATCCCTTGACCACTGCTCCTAACAATTGTGCATATTGGATACATTCTGACCAAATTTTTTTGCGATATCGTGGAAAGAAACTCCACCGTCTCTTAGCCCTATTACACGACCTCAATAAAACTTAGAGAGCTCTTAATAATAATGGCTTCTTCGTCTTCCCAAAGGCATTCTGGGCTAACGTTAACTCAATACGCCGAATTTTACAGAAAAACAATGCTCACGAACTTTACAGCACGCATTTAAAGCAACCCTATTTTGCAACTTCAGACTGGCGCTACCAGCGCCACACTTATGCGCGAAGTGCGAAATTTCAATCGGTGTCATCTTTCACCGATAACCACGCCTACCAAACTTTGTTCATGTAGCATAAGTCTTTCTTGGTGTTGGGATTTTCCCCCCGCCAGTGTGCATAGGGTTATAGCCAATAAAAAAATTAAATGGCGATGGAAGGGGTCCGGACCCCATGGACCCTCTCCTTGTGTGCGCCACTGCCTCCTGGAGATCAAGCATGAAACAATCAAGAAGTCAAAACCATTTATTATGTTATGTTTCAAAATTGCTTATTTAAAATACGTACACGCATTCTTCTGAACAGATCGTGAACCAAACATAATCATGAAGTTGAAGGCGTTTTCTTAAAAGTATTTAAAAAAAAGAAAATATAAAGAAACTTACATGCATTCTGCCTCGAGATCGTGAATGGAGGTAGCGAACAAGAGATCCGCTTTTTCCGTGAACTGCAGAAGTTGTTTTAAGCATCGCTCATAGTGAGTTTTATCACATGATTGTGACAAAGCAGTTGACAATATAACTAAAAGTAAAAAAAAAGAAAACTTATGTAATAAAAAATGCTTAAATTGCTACAGTAGCTGAATATATGGAACACAAAATTTACGACCAGTAAAAGAGGCCTCATTTTC
This sequence comes from Uloborus diversus, assembly GCF_026930045.1. Classification (NCBI taxonomy): domain Eukaryota; kingdom Metazoa; phylum Arthropoda; class Arachnida; order Araneae; family Uloboridae; genus Uloborus; species Uloborus diversus. The sequence goes on along the minus strand of NC_072732.1, from coordinate 164,950,699 downwards.
TTAGAAAAGGGTAACAACGTTCGTTTGGGAACGTGCCAGTACTAATAGAAGCTGAGGTTTGTTATTTTTCTAAATATAAATCGATGATTGATAGACCTCATAAAAAAGACAGTTGTAGTAGATTAACATGAACAACAACATGATACTATTTATCTTCGAAAGTCTTACTAAATATGTTTTGGGAAAAAGAACTAAATAATCAATTAAGGCTCTTAGAAGTTAGTTAAAAAAAAAAAAAAAAAAAAAAACAATTTCGCTGTTATCTTCTGGATTGGGAATACTAAATGCGTAAACGAAGCATTTAGAGTTGATATAAAATTAGGAAATCGCATTTTGTTATCATAATTGTATAAACATCCGAAAGTGTAAACAAATAAAACATGAAGGATAATCTGACGATTTCGTATCAACAGAAAAAGATTTTTCTTCAGTACTGTAAAAGCACTTATGTTTGTGAGCCCTTCGTATCCGTGAAAATTTCTGCTCGCGAAAGTTAGTTCTTTCGCAGCAATCAATTTCAAACTACTAGTTTTTCTTTCTTTTTTTTAAAAATCTTCAATACAGTTAAACGTGCAAAAAATTCTTGATTAAGTTGCGTTAAAATAGGTAAGTGTTAAGTAGGGGAATGGGGGGGGATAAAAATAGTTAAGATAGCTTACGTTTTTCAAAATGAACAAGTTGGAAATTTATTCTGAAAACTGTGGTACTTAAAGAAAGAACAATATATTTTTCACAAAACTTGCACTGAAATATTATTTTTTATTTTTGGCAGTAAATTTGCACCTCCAAAAAACGGTGGAAAATGTTCACCGTTCTCTCTTTTTTTTTCCCCCACGGAGCAAAGTGAAAAACTAAATATTTTTCTAATGAAATAGTTTCCATTTAATTATTAAAGATATTTTTGATCAAATAAATGAGTAAATAAAAATAATGAATGAATAAATGAAAAAGAAATGAAACAATAAGCGAATAAATAAAATAATAAGTTAATCAATGAGAAAAAAATTAGTACATAAAATAGTAAATGAATAAATTGTCTACAAAATCTCACTCCAGGTGTTAATCATATTTTCCCCGAACACCACTGCATGAAGGCGCTCAAAAGATATTTGCACGACGGCGCCAATCAGGCTTGGCGCGGCCCTATTCTTATCTTAGTTAACGGGGCACCAATATCGTCAAGAATGAAATCACAAAAGTAATTGGTGTTGTGCATTCCAAATGGTTCTGATACTTCTAACGGAATAATATTCATTTTCATAATTATGTTTTTCAACGCAAGAAAAACAAATATGCAATTGATTCCATCTACATGAATATTGCAGACATTTAAGTAATGTTTTTCTACAAAAACTCTTTTTACGCCATAAATCTAAGTGATACAAATCTTCAAAACCAACGCAGTGAAATAGAAAAGTTCACGAAGCTTCCTCATACTTACTACACAACACATCTTCAAATATTTCACTCTCGATCTAATAATACACAATTATATTTCACAGACAGCGTCCAAAGTGCAATTTCGGAAATTGTGTCTTTGGGTACGTGATGTATTTTACGTTATTTACGCTTTCTAGTGGCGGAACGGAATCCTACATCAATTGGCGTTGGATTTCGCTGATGATAAAGTGATGATCTTCAAGAGCGTATGTTCTCAGTTATTACAGTGTAACTGTCTGTTCATTTTGAAAATCAATTCATCATATTCGTCCAGCCTCACTGAACTAGAAAATCTGTCTAGTATTCTTTATAGTAATTTTTTTCCAGATTTTCTTTTAATTCCAAATACTCGTTATGCTTCGATAATCTTAATCAGTATTAAGTTCTCTCATAAATATTAGAACTGATGTTCGAAAGGTTTCTTTTGTAATCTAAGCGCGGCTGTTGTTAAACAGTAAAACGTTTCACTCTAAGATAGTATACCTTTATCCCAGTTCTTTTAATTCGCAAGATATAAAAAGAGCTGAAGGAAATTCTTTGTCGTTAGTGTTTAGCAGTAAAATTTTCATTAGTTGTCACATTTTTGCTATAGTGGGCACTTTTTTTACTCGAAATGCAAAACAATATTATTTTCCAATTTTTTAAAGCTACAGATCCTAAATACATTAATTTACATCTATCTATACACATATTAAAAAAATATGTTTGTGTCCGGCGCGCTACCCCAGGCAAGTCACAGAAGCATGAATTTTGGTAATTTGGGGGAACTTTGAAGCATAGTTAGTTGGTCATTTTCTTCAGAATTTGCGCTTCCGTTTAGATTATAGGTTAGATTCGTACTGTAGTGCAAAAAATTTATATAAATATCTTACAACTCATTTTTCAAAATAATTCTTTTCAACTTTTTATATGTTCATACAGGTGTTCTACGAAATAATAGAAAAAAAAATGACAAATTTTCTTTCACAATAATATTTTAAAGGGTTGGAGAGCTGTAATGTGTCCATGATAAATTTTATAAAATGTTTTTTTTTTTTTTTTTTGAAAAAAAAAACCTAGAGATGGGAGTCATAGCGAATGGAGTAACTCTAAAGTATATTTAATATTTAACTGTTTTTTTTTTTTTTTGAGAGGTTATTTCCAATGACGTTATTGACACCAATATTAGTGCATATGGTGTTGAGCAATCACGATTGCTTATTGCTTTCATTTGACTGTTTTTGATGTCCTATCATTTTTCCCACCGCCACCCTCCACAGCATCACCGTCGACCGGGTCCTCACGATGCTGCACTTCTAGCGAAAACCGTCTCCAGGTTTCGTCAATATCCTACACTTACACGCATACATACACGCACCTACACACATATACATATATACACCTACACACACACACACACACACACTCACATACACACAACTACCCACACACTCATGCCTGCACACAGACACAAACACACATGCCTACACACACACACATACCCTCCACACACAAACACACACGCTTACATATACACACACACTCGTGATTGCGAAAAACATAATTTGAATTCAAGATGACAAAATTCAAATTATTATAATTTTTTTTTTTTTTTTGGTTTTTGTTTTTGTTTTCATTAGTCGCAAAAATCATTTTATTCACGTGACATTATTATGAATTTCACTGATACGTAGGCAGCATGGTTTTCATCCTCTCCAGCTGTCAGAAATAAATCTTATTGCTTCCACACAGTTCAAAAGTTTGACAGCAGGTGTGAAAAGTTAAAAATATTAGGCACATAAAATTTCCCCCAAAAGAAAATGCTATTTATAAATACTTAAGAATTCTCCAACAGTAGTCAAATAGAACAGTTTATCTAAAGTATAGAGGCTATCTCGTCGGACAAATGTTCCATCCAGCATAAATATGTCCACCGAAGGCGTCCGCATGTGGGCGCGCCTTAAAACTGCGCAGACGATAATAGGCTTCTCCCGCATGATATGCACAACTGTTACACGCCCACGCCAAACTGAGCATTTTAGCAGACCGCACTTAACTTTCAAGGCTGCAGACAGGATGCTGGAACAAATAATGATCCTTCAGACCACGGAAAGAAGAGTTCATCTTGGGGAAAAGCAATAAATATATTCTAATCGAGATATTTTATTAGTTTGTTGATGAGTTTCTGGCTTCTGCTGCTCTAGAATACGGTTTAAGCAAAATACACTTTCCTGGCCTGAAGTGCTTAATTACTGAAGACATTTAGGAAAATTCCGTTTTGTGTGAGATAGGATATGTTCCTTGAGTTTCCTGAAAACTTTTCAATGCAGGAGTTTTACTGTCTTGATTTCTAATAATCAACAGTAAAGGATTAATCAAGGTTGATTCGCCAAAAAAAGAACACTAAAACCGAATTGAAGTATCTAGAACTTAAGTTACAGCTCATCATAACGGACTGTATCGTAATTTCATGTGCTATTTTCCGAAAATTAGCAGTTCAGTCCACAACTCAAGTCATAAAAACATCTTTTATTTTTCTTAAAATATGAAAAGCAACTGTAACTAAAACTTTTGCAAATAATACTAACGAAATTAAAGTTCATTATATTAATTCAAGATTTCAAGATTCATAAGATAAAGCTCAAAACAAGATTTACTGAACTAAAAGCAAGAACAATAACTCAGAATTTTTAAACAAGAAGACAAATTAAACGAACAAGCAATATGTATCAGATTCCAATTGGGCCGCTTACAGTTAAAATTCAAGTTAAATTAAAGCTTAAACACCGACCATCTTCGTGTATCTGCATTTATCTATACCGGACGATAAAGCTCTAGACTAGGAATTCTGAATAGTAGCCACATGCTAGATAGATTAGTATTTAAATTGTAGAATATTCTCAATGTTTTGTGTTCTTGTTTAGTTATTAATGTTGTTTATTGATTAATGTTTATGCAAATTAACTTTGTTCTATTTTTCTAATACCTTTACTTTTTATGTGGCAACAGTGTGTTGTCCAATGTATAAAACTGCCGGTGTTATGGCAGTAAGGGCTTGCTTCATTTTTCTTCACACGCACGTGTAAACTTTAACGTTTTAATCTGTTTTTAATAAATTTAGTTCTTGTTGCAATCTTGTGCTGTCTCTCGACCTTAAATTCAGTTAAATTATGCTGAAGTAAGAATTCAGGACATTGGTCAAATGTCCCGTACCTGCAACCCCAAGTTAAAGATGTTTAGATTTAACAATATCCGATATGATTTTTAACAAATGAACACTTGGTCACCACCTTTGTAAGACTTTATTTTTTGGTAACCATTTCCGATGAAATTGTAGTCCGTTGGCGACCGCTAATCTAGAGTTTTACCGGAGGAGCCTTTACGTATCGCAGGGACATCTACAGTTTCAAACAGAACCTAAACTAAAATTCGGACATGATCAGAAAAATGTTTTTAGCAATCAACAAGATCAATGCAGTTGGCCAGAATTCGTATTTTGCGAGATATCATTTCGCTCTATCATCTATCTATGCCACCGGGCGGCTGGGGAACCTAGAATACAATTCACAGATAAAATATTGATTACATCAATATTTCTTTCAGATGTTATACAAATGTCTTGAAATCTTTTATGCGATTCTATTTTATAATCTCTTACAGAATGAAGATATCCTAGACACTTCTGTGCTCAAATAGTTTTCGGAATAAAATCCCAATGTGCAGGGGCAGCATTTCAGCCTTTCGTTCGGGGGGTCGAGTTTCTTGAACATGGATTTAGTCAGTACGGTATAAAATAAATATTGGTTAACAGGAAGGAATAATAAAACGGTTTTAATGTTAAGAAAAATTAGGCTTGTTAAGAACAATTAAAATTTTAGGGACCAAAGCTTCAAATTTATTTTGTAACAATTTATCTCACAAAATATCTCGGTACTAGTTTTTATTTTTTAGTAAAGTTTTAGTCTGCTATTCTTGGGGTCAGGAAGAACAGAAAATTTTGTAACTATATTTACTCAATATCCAATGTTTTGTTTTATTTCCAGTACAGCTAAAGATGGAGATCTCTCTTGCCACATTTCGCTTCGACAGTAATTCTCTAACCTCCTGAGACACAAAAGTCATCTTTAAAATGACTGACCAGATTGAAATAGACCAAAAACAATGGAAGCAAGAAAGTTATGTTAAAAAACACACTTCCTTTAGATTTCTCTTTAAAATAACCAAGAAAGCTTTTTAAATTGGGCTAGCATTTATTTTGCGTCATTAAAAAGTATAGTCGTAATTCACAAAACAATTACTCTTTCCTCATGCTATAAATTTTTCTTGTAAGTGCAGTGGCGCAGTAGGGGGGGGTGAAAACACCCCCAGAGCCATTGGTTTTAACATAAATGCAAATTCTAATACAGTACCTTATGCATATGGAAAGGCTGTTTTGATCAAAAAAAACCCCCTTCAGAACGTATTTTTCGTCCAAAAAAAAAAACCTTCCAGAAGATCTTTTTGATCAAAAGAAGCACTCCAAAAGGTATTTTTCACCAACAAAAAAACCTCCAGAAGGTATTTTTGATCAAAAAAAAAAAAAAAAACATTTCTGGCTGCGCTAGTGTATAAGTGCATTATTTTCTTTTTCGTTTTCTATAACCAACCTACATAATATTGAACTTAAAACCAAAGAGAAATGTATATCATCAAATAATGCCTCAATTTCTTGAGGAACTGAATTGATTATTTTATTCAAAATATTAATTTAATAATTTGACTACAACTTCATATGGGTTTTGCCACCTCTTCTACATTGGCATACAATAAAAATTGTTATAAAAAGTTCTGTCACAAAGTTCCACACTTGGTTCAAGTATGCATTAGTGCGAAAATTACAAAGAGTTTCAATTGTCAATCCAATAATTGATATTGAAATTTTCATGATAGAGTGTAGCATTGTTCAGAAAACTCTCCGCAGGAAATAAAGTAAACAGAAATTCAAACAAAGTCATACATATTAAAATAACATTAGATTTTCTATCATTGAGGGTGAGGCGGTCGCTTTCCAGTAATTCTTCCAGGGAGCTTTAATAGGTTTTACTCTTAAAAATTTGTATCACTCAGAGAGTGTCAAGTAAAGAGCCTGAAGATATATTTGTTGATGTGAAAGTATCTTTGACGTGGAAAGTTTTTCAAAAAGAGCATATCTTTACAAAAAATTTCTATGAAAGCATATAATGTATCGAGTTGCTAAAATGTGTTTCAAGTATACAGGGAAACAATGAACACTTACTAGCTAAACATTAAGTTATAATATGAGCATTAAATTTATGTAAAATGACATGGCGTTTACGTGTTAAAATTGCGCTGTCTCAACACTGTACGGGCATCTCATACTAGATGCACCATCATAGCATAGATTACACAATTTTTAAATATTTAATCCATATGAAGAGATTACTTCTTCAGTTAAGGCAAACCATTATCCTCCATCAGTTTTTTCTGTTCTGAAAATGCAGGCAAATGATTTCTAAGTTATCTAAATTGAATTTAACCTTTTTTAAAATTATTTTTAGTGAAAAATTTGGGGGTGCGACCGCCCCCTTTTGACCCCCCTATTTGCCGCCCCTGCCAATGTGTAAGGGCAAGGAAGTTGTTCAAAATTAACAATTGATGAGCAATAAATTGTGTGTCTGTTCCTTTCATTCTCATTTTTGCAAAAACTACTACCCACTCCAGAAACTTTTCTAAATCATCCGTTGAGTTATTTCTTCGATTTACAAATCTGAAAACAACTTGCAGCTAAATAACAATTAATTTGTTTTATTTTATTTTATTCTTCACCTTTGCAGAGGAAAAAAATTACCAAATTTTGTTTTAATGAAATTTTTTAAAAACTCAACATCTGATGGAAACCCAGAAATCAGGTTTAAGTTACTGATCGATAAATAACAAGCAATTAAAGTGATATATATAAATATTTACATTAATATAAACGATAACAATTAGTGATTCAAAAATGAATTAAAGATTATTTTCTTATGAAAACTAATATAAGACAATTCTAGTATGAATATGATATTGTGACTTAAAAGTTCAAAATCTTCTTTGTATTTTAATTTAACAGTTATGATATTATTCCTGTTTGCTAAGAATTTTCTCCCAGCAAAATTTAGCGGGGATGAATGTAAACAAAAATGTATCTCTATGGAAAAATATAAAAGGTGATTCTTTTCTCTCTCTATCTCTCTATCGTGTAAGTCTTTCACGTTGTATGTATTTTGTGAAAGTTTCACAGCCTTTCCATTACAAGACTAGATTTTTGTGTTTTATGGCTACTTCAGAAAATGATTTTTTAGCTGATGATTGCAAAGCGTTTGATGAGCTGGAGCTCTATCGGTTGCAAATGAAAACTATTTTTCTCTAACACTTTTCCAAAGTATGTACCCCACTCCTGCCCATTAGTTTATTTTCTATCATCTGTCTAAAACTTTGTTTCCTAAAAATAATTATTTCCGTGGTTATTAAAATGCTAGTCTTTTTTCTTCTTTTTCTTTTTAAATACACACAATACTTTAATAAAAATAAAGCTCTTCTTGCTGTAATAACTTAAAATTAGCAAACTATGTTTTAAAAAACATAAATTGGTTTTTTCATAAACTAACACTTATGAACGTTTGCCATCTTTTAGAAAATTCACTTTTTTGCGCAAATGCATGTGTGAAAAACATATTATAACACTTTTGGACAGAGCTGTACTGAAGTTGAGGGGGTCAGCTTCAATGGGAAAGATGGATCCCAGTGTTTGGGGTTTCGCTTTATTTTATTTCTATGCAAATATCCTCATTTTTTTTTTTCTTTCGTTGCGCATGAATTTATTGAACTCCATCAGTTGCAATACATGTTACTTCAATTTTCCTTTATAAATGCGCTCTCTAGAACATTAATCTTCATGAAATTTAATTTGCATCAAAGAAACACATTTTTGATTTAATTGTATATTTTACGATTTATAATGGCTCTATTTTTATCATAAAAAACATGGGTTTTTTTTAAAGAGAGAGTCATTTTTACTGTGTTTTAAATGCACTAATTTTTATGGCATTTTATTTAATGTTATCATATCTTTCTCTTCACGATCATTAAAACACAATGCGCCGCTCAGAAAACTTCAGCTATCAGAACAAGATCTTATTTGGCCAGCAATTTATTACGCGTCTTGACAGCGTGTGGGGTTGCAGGACATCTTGCCAACTTACTCAAGCTTTTATTAAAAATGACTAGCGCAGGGCGTTGCATCATAACCGAATGTACGCGACATCATAATGTATTCGACACAGGAAAAGAAACAATGGCACACCTACACTTCATACTAAAGAAAAAAAAGTTCGAAAAAAAAAGACCTATTCCTGGATGCGACAGTATTCCCCAGTTGAAACATGTCAGTTTCTATTTTGAACGAGTTACTTGTTGAGTAAAAGTGAGGTCATGGGGTGTTTGGAATAAGCAGAAAAATATAAACATTTCTATACATAAAAAAGAAGAGTAACTAACAGATCGAGACAATTTATTTTAAGAAACAAATTTACGCTACCACGAGTGACTGTTTCTTAATTAGTGTGGTAAAAAAAAATGTTCCAAGCTGTAAATTTATCAAATATATCACATTTTTGTCATTTAAATTAGAAAAATAAGATCATTTTAAAGTGATTAGTTTACAGGAGTGGTAGTTTTTTCGTTACAAATGCGCGCTTTTGCCTATTATTTAGACGCAGTTTTGTACAAAACGACAATTCGTTCACGGCAATAATTTTTTTTAATCAAAACTATATTCCATCTATATTCTCACTGCAAAAGTTAACTGATAAATGTTTTACAACATGTTTTGGAGCTGACGATTTTGCTTTTATATTTCTTGACGAAATGAAAACATTTTGTTTTCTTTTTGTTGCTTCCATAGACACTGTTTGTTTCCATTGTTTTCACTTAGAGAATACAATAAATTATTTAGACGCTAGTGACATCATAAAACGAGCGCATCGATATTTCGTCGCTATTTTCCCTTCTCCCTGGAATCGTCATAACTTGGCCGACTGCCTATTCCATACATTTCTTGGTCAGACTGTAAATTCGTTTAAGCTTAAATTATTAATGGTTATTAATCAAAGAACAGCTAATTTATATACTTCGTAAAATAAATAAATCCGCCGGAAGAGTCAGATAATGGCAGAGGGAAGGAAACTTCCGTAGTGGATGCAAATGCGACTAATAGCAAAAGGTTAAACTGAACTGAATAATTATAATAATAATTGCTAATTATCAGATAATCAATAGCTTGTATATCTTTTTCAGTTTGGATTCATAAATTATTACCAAAGAAATATTCATTCAAACTTTTGTATAATACCAAATTCGTGCAGCTCATGCTCATATATATAATAACCAATGATCGAGTAACGCGTGTGTTTCAACAATGAAACTTGCGCCACGGCATGATAATCTGATAATGTATTTTGGTAGTGTTTAATATGCAGGGAAAGGCTCTATTGTGACAAGGCTGAACTCTATCCGGTAACTTATCAGTTTTACTGGTAAGACAGTGCTATTTCAGGGGAATGAAGAAACGAAAAAGCGGTCAACTATGAACGTTATTTGCTGAAGTTTAGGGTTAATGCACTGGAGTTCGGGTTAACATTTCTACTATCAAAATATACTGAGCAGGCAATTCCTTCGTTAAAATGTAGAAGACAAGCAATTTTCACCCGTCATTACTTGACGGGCGACTTTCTAGTTATATTATTATCACTATATCTAGTGAAAAACAAAAATATACTTTTGTAACACATATGAATTATTGAAACAGCATAACTATTACTAAAGGTCAAAACTGACAAATTAAAACTTTTGCAATCAAGAATTACAACCATGTGATTTTGCTGCAGAGCAAAATTACAACTTCTAGGAACACATGTATTCCTAAAAGTTATAATTTTGCTGTAATTTTGGTTTACATTTAACGATTTTTACTCAATAAATTCGACATCATACAATATGAACACTGATGGTGCAACAAGTGTAATTAATGTTAATCAGTGAATTTATTTTGCATATGGTACTCAGAACGATATAAAAATTGCAACTGTTATACTTCCTAGCATAAAAGAAAAGTAGTAGCAGCATTTAACCAATATGGATTAATAAAAAATTATAACAAATAATTTACATGATGAAATGCCATTCAGTAATGCCATTCCCAGTGCGAAAGATTTAATTCGCATCTTTACTCACGTATATTTGCAACGATATGGTTGGTAGCAAGCGTAGAGCGCAATTTTAATTCGCTGCTTGATTATCATAACGTGGAAACGTAGTAGAAAGATGCGGCAAAGTGTATCATTCGTGACGTCATCAAGACTACGCGTAGTTTGAAAAATCGGACATTTTAAAAACTTAATTTAAAAAAACCGTTGGGAAAATGAAAGAATTTTCTGGGTCCATGTTATTTTTTTCGCTCATTCTATCCATTTCAATAACTAAAAGTAGTACTTTTGTAAGAAACCACCCCAGTACTACCCTTTCAACGCAGAAAACTAAATAACTTATTTTATCAAGCTATGTGTTGCTCTTAACTGAACTTGACGCTACCCTCCCCCTCCTCTTCTCTCCCCCTCACCAAAATCATACCTGCCAGAGCGAATAAAAAGCGTGTCGCTTTTCCCTGGGGGTGGAAGATTAGAGAGAACAAATCCTCTGTCAGTGATACACATCAAGTAATTTGATTAAGCAAGGCTTGTAGTTGTCAGTCATTCGGGGAGACGGGGGTACAACGTGGAGGGGGGGGGGGATCAACGCCTACTGCAATGGTGAGTTCGCTAAAAATAGCGCGAACGCAGCCAGCCGGAGAATTTGGAGATCATTAACATGGCTACCCGCTTCTGGTGGTTATACCTGAAGATGTTCCCGAGTGAAGAGGGAAAATGAAACGATGAGACGGCGTGATACGTCGCGCGTAACTCCGATGTGTGTTTTTCGGATTAATTTCAGAGAGGAAAATTACTTTATTAAGTTTGCATTTTGGGTTGTTCCTACATCGTGAGTACTTCATCACAAACCCCACTCTTATGTTTATTTTCTCCGGAGAAATTAAATTTGCTACTTCAGCTCAACTTCCGTCTTCAAACAAATGCAATAGAGTCTTGACTTATACAATTCACCCGTCATTTATAGGGTTAGGGGTTGAATGCCCCCTCCACCGCAAGGATTTGAAAAATAAATGTTTTCTATATAAGCGTGAATGGTTTAGGTTGTTTTTCGAAATAGAATGGAATGAGCATACATCCCCCCCCCCCCCGCCTCCTCCCGAAGGATTCGAAATGAGGGATGCGTCTAAACCCCCCCCCCCCCGCGTAAGTTAAAATTCCGTATTCTGAAAAAGGTAGCATACTAAGTATACTAAGTAAAGTAAGTATACTAAGTTTTGATAAACATACACAACTTTTTATGGACCTGTAAACATCCCTTAAACGGTCATAAACCATTCTTAAATTATATATTCTCATTTCCCACGCAGGCCTAATACGCTCTAAGACGCAGGTTCGACCCTGGCTCCAGTCGGTGGAATTTCAAGATACAAAAAATAGACAACGTCTATGTTGTATGGTTATTTGGTATGCAAAAGATCCCTTGAATACTGATTTGCTTTTCAGTTCTCATGGCAAAATTAAATTCCTAGTCAGTTTCGCATCGAAGAGAGCCAAGCTACCTCCATCTGGTGAGGAAACTGGGTGTCAAAAGTTTCGAAGTAATGGTGTCGAACGATAGTGGTGCAACACGGAAGAATGGATGCAACATCGGGAGATCGCACTCGATATGCAAAATGTAAAAGTGTCAAACGCAATCCCAATAGATTTTTTTTTTTAAATTTATTCTGCATAAAATACTGTTATGTGACAAAATATTTCTTCAGATACATTTTCTTTCCCTTCCCCACTTTACTAGCTTTCAATAAAGCATCGCACCTGGATGACAGTAAACTTTCACATTTAGAATGAAAAAAATGAACTGAACATATGATTTAACTATTTGGGCACACTAACAAAGCGAGGTTTAGACTAGTAAGGCGTTGAAACTTTCTCTTTCTGTGATGTTTAAAAGGATGAAAGTTTATTCACGAAACCAATATTTGGTAGCCAATAACGAAGTCGATACTTACACCCACGCTTCACTTCTGAAAAATCTTGTTTTGCGCTCAAGGGATTTGCGCCAGCTTAGAGATATGTAATTGGGGGGGGGGGGGGGAGGGCAAGGGGAGAGAGAGAGAAAATCACGTTATATTTAGTAGTTAAATTACGTTGTAGCTCGCATCAACTGTTCTACATTTTTTTTAGCATAACTTGTTATGTTTTAAGCCGATTATCAACTTCGTATGAAAAACTCAATATTTAAGAAAAATTTTATTGAACGTTGGTCTGGAAAATGTGGAAAAGTTCTGCGGCATAGAAATTCATTTAAATGTAAGAGTGTGGAAACCCCCTATATTTTATGTTTGTTCTTAAATTTTATAGAAATCTGCCAAAGTTTGACGCAGAAATTTAAAAATTAAAAAGAAATAAAGGAATAAAAAACGAGGAACTGCATTTCTTTTTCTTGCCCTTTTTATTGTTTTCCGGTGTCTAAACCAAGAATGCAAATCAAGAACCGGGTACAATACCATAGAAGAACGAAGAGTAATTCAACCTTCATTTGACTACCTACGCAATTCATGATTTCATGTAATTATATAAAACAAAATCAGTTTTAAAATTTTGAATTATGTACATGTATATTACCAACGAAGGAAAAGAGGTTTTTTGGCGAAGGGACAACACAGCAAAAAAGAAAAAAAAAAAGATAATAATAATGGTTAAAAATATCAACACTACTTTTGAATTCGACTCAAAATTTATGACACTGGGGAGGGGGGGGGGTGTAGGCTCCGCCCTCAACTTGCTTTGCTCGCCAACCTGGTTGTTTGTAGTCATCAGCAATTTACTCAAGTGAATTCGTACAAAAAAAACAAAAAAATAATAATTAATAATAATAATTCATAAATTCTTCACTGTTGAGTTCATTTCTGTTCCTTTCTTCATTTTTTTTTTTTTTTTTTCATTTTTTGTTTAATGCACTTGCACTTACTGAAAATTGTTAAAAGTCCTACTTTGATGAAAAAAATAAGTGGTCATAACGAAAATTTAGAAACTGCCATTTAAAACACACTCGCGTGGTGTTAGCATTTTGGATACAAAGTTCTATACACAATAAAGAAACTAAATAGAAATAGGAAATTGGGGACGACATCTTTGACACTCTTCATCTTGACAATTAGTTTAATAATAGCGCACTCATCAGACGTCATTCAAGCCAGCTGCGAACACAGTGAACGAACTTCTTTGCATTCCTTTCTCTCCCCCTCACTACCTCTCTCTCTCTATCCTCCATACACTTTCGATAGATGACCGTTTTATTCACTGCGCCTTAAAATGTTGTGTGTGCGAAACACTCGAAAATTAAACAAGCATTAAAAATAAAAAATAAAAAAAAAAAAGTTTTCTCGGGACCTCGAAAGAAGTATAATAAAAATAAACCTGTTCTCTGACCAAAAAGGCGGAAGTAAGGAGAAATGTTGTTGGCTCGTGTCCAGTTGGAAAAAGTACACAAGAAACGTTGTGCTCGCAAATCGAGAAAGAAGAGTTGTAGTAATCACCAAAAGGGCCAGTAAATAGCGTTCTTTCAGAAATTTTGAAGAGGAGTATGGGAAAGGGTTGTGCAGGTAGTTGAACTCGGTGAGAAATACATTAGTGAAACAAGGGATTCCATTAACAGTACGCTCGTGATTGCTTTAAAAGGAATTTGAAAAATGTTTCTCATCTAGCAATTTTAGTGTTTTTTTTACTAATATCAGATTGCCCACCAAAACTAGACAATCTACAAGAAGTAAAAGTTTTGAGAATCACTAAAATGTCAATAAAAGCGTCCTTCAGAACATTTTGGAGCGGAGTATGCGAAAGGGCTGTACAGGTACAGGTAGCTGAACTCTGAAAAACCATGTAGCCTTTGAAGCTAATCCCTTTTAAAAAATCATCTGCAGTTATAGCCTTTTTAAAACAACCACTAAAAGTAGCACTTCAAAAGATGTACGAAATTCAGGTTATCGAGTGCACGATGTCATTTTTCTGGTAAAAACACTTTTCCCATTGAATTTCAAGGAGTTGTTTCAATGTAAATGCTTCTAATTTCCTGCATGGTCCGTTTCTTTTCTTTATACATAATCGTAATATTTTGTGTAGCGTTTTTTCGGATCTGGAATGTTAAAGTACCCCTATATCATGACATTGCACTACACCCTAGGGTCTCTCGTAGCTACTTCCACACGCGTTTTACCCGGTTGGGTGGAACCCTGAAAGCAGCATTATTTTTTGATTCAGATACTGAGTCAAGCCACTTCGGATCCAGCACCCCTTGATGAACTGAATGGAATGGGAACTTGGAGAACTTAGTGATCATGTTTAACGTACACCAGTCACCATTAGCGTGCGCGGAGGATCTACAGTTCGGCAGGCATCTAACCCGAGACATTAAAGTTACGACTCCAACGCCATACCGACCGGGACACCACGGCCTCTATTCCAGGACGTAAAAGGGAACTCGATCGATAAGGAGGGGAGATTCTCACGAAAAAAGATTGAATCTTACTCAAAATAATTGTGTAAAATATTTGTATACTAGCGCGGTACCTGCACGTCTTTAACCGTAATAGAAAACTAAAAGGTCATTTGGTTCGCTTGTATAGTTAAAAAAATGGATGATGAATTTCTCACCAACTTGCTGTGTTAATTTGCTCGCCCACTTGATAATTTGCTCGTCCATGTTATGGTAATTTTTCGTCTATGTTATGATAATCTGCTCGTCAAAAATGTTCTTAAAATTGGAATAGAAAAAGAACAAAATCGATTTTTCGAAAATATCTTCGAGGTGCACACCCCCATGCTACAAACTAATTTTGTGCCAAATTTTTAAAAAAACCAGCTGAACGGTCTTTATAATAAAAAAATTAACATTAAGTTTAGTATTGATATGATACATTAAAAATTAAAACTGATTTATTGTATTTTACAGGTTATTGAAATAAAATTGAATTCCAAACAAATTTGATAAGAAGTATATGTGACATCCCTTCTTTCCCCGTGTACTATTTTTGGCTTGTGTACTTAAAAACAATGTAATTTAATATGGTCTGAAATATTTCTCTAAATATATATTTTTTGGAAGATTTAAGATTTGAACAAAACTAAATCAGTCTTATAATGATAAAAAACCTGGTGGGTCGAAACCTTGGTTTTGATGTTAAAAACCATGTTGCTATAACTTTATACATCGTTGTTGAATTGAAACTTCAAAACAAATAAAACCACAATTGTTTATTTTTTTTCAATTGTTAATTTCTAGGGCTTGCTAGGCCGGGTCTCATCGACCTGATGATAGAACAAGCAATGATAGCAGCACCATGCTGGACTAATCTTGTCATCATAGGGGATAAGAAATGGTCGCATTCCCATGAAACTTCCCATCGACTTCTAGTTTCCCAGCAGTAATTTAAGATGTTTTATCTCTGGGTTTTCCTATCATCCATGCTTGTTTGTGTAACAGTGTGAAGAAATAACAACGTTGACAATCAAAGAGCGAAACGGAAGATTTTAGCGCAACATTACTTTTTTGTCAATAAAACGTTCAAAAAAGTGATTTATCATTACTTTTTTCCACGATATCTGACACTATCTCTGTACTTAGATAATAATCCCAGTATTTATTTTGCTGCTGATCGAAATTGTTTCAGATGAGTTCACAGATTCCGAGTGGAATTCATAAAGGGAAGCTTATTTTGCAGAAAATTTCGCAGCAAACTTAAGAGAAGCCTGCTAATGGACTCACCCATTGAGAAATATATTCTTCATTTTTACACATTTAATAAATACGGGCATAGTAATTTTTTCGGAAATTAAAAGCATTCTCAACAGGGTAACGACACCAGTAACAGACAGCCGTTAAGTTTGGATTTGACTATTAAGAACTTCAGGCGGGTAAAACTAATGTTGCTGCGAGCCATGAATACGGTGCAACCATCTAGTGTTATCCCAGTGAATTTTTTGAGCCAGTTGGTATTTGTAAAGGTAGTGGAGGAAGATTATGAAAAGCTACCACGATGTCTGCCGGTGTTTCATGCTCTTATGAATTTAATAAGGTTTTAGGTCAAAAAATAAAGAATTTCCGCACATTTTGAAGAGAAAAGGGGAATTCTGTCCATCACTCATCCTTTCGTCATCCTATCTGTTACTGGGTATCTTCAGAATTGTTTGTGTCTGTTACTGGGGTTAGAAGCTTTTTTCGAAATTCATCAAATGAAAATAGATTTTACAAATTCAGAGAATCCTGAAGAAGCAAAACGTTAGATGGGATGTAGTTGCATGAGAAAAAAAAAATAGTTTAAAAAGTCTAAATACATTAAAAGACTCAGAAAATTGAGCATGTCTTAACCATGTCTGTTTCTGGTGCCGTTACCCTGTATTAAGACCCCTATATCTATATAGCGGCTCTACCCTGTATACTAGCGAATTCACTGATTGAGTAACTCGGAAGTCAACAACAATGAAACTCGCGCCATGCCATGATAATTTTTTTTTTTTTTTTTTTGATAATGTTTGACATGCAGGAAAAGGCTTTGTTTTGACAAGGCTGAACTGGATCCAGTAACTTTACTGTTTTACTGGTAAGACTGTCATTTTAGGAGAATGAAGAAACAAAAAAGCGGTCAACAATGGACGCTATTTACTGGAGTTAAGGGTTAATCTACTGGAGTTAGGGTTAAATTTTGAAATATCAAAATATGGATACTTCATTTGCCAAATCGATTAACTCCATAAAACAAAAAGTCGAGAAAAGTGATGAAGAAGATAGTGTTATCCATAGGAGTGAATGGGTCCTCGTGTTACATTTTCTGTCATCACAGGATCAGAAATATACTGAACCAAAAGTTTAATATAAATTCACATTATAAGCATTGATTAAGCACTATTAAAGTAGAAATGAGATTTGAAAAAAAAAGTGAATTTAATTGAAATGGCAACTGACGCATCCATATACATCACCAAAGAGACAATTGCTTCGTTCAAGTATAGAAGCACCCCTTTTCACCCATCCTACCTTGACGGGCGATTTTCTAGTTTTTGTATAAAACTATAGTGTTTTGTAACTGTACATCTCATTGAGGACAAACCGTTAATATCTTGTTATGGAGACAAAAAAATTGTTTCCCTAAAAAAAGTTTTCAATTCAGACTAATGTTTAATTTGAACTTATTATTTAACTGTTATTCTTAAGAATTATCACAGTGAACTATCTGAACAATCCCTAATGTAAACGACTAGATATTCTGAACACATTTCGGTGATCCCGGCGATGCCCCAGAGACTTGGCATACGATGGCCTCTGTATACTCTGAATAACCCTATAATATTAACACCTTAGTATTGTGGACGCTACTATTAACCCCATTCATTCATTATCTTTCTGTATACTGAACACTGCCTCCATTTAAATTCAGGAATTCCTCTAAATTAAATAAAAAATGCTGATATATATTCGCAAGTTTATCCCAATGATTGGATGGTATTAAAGAAAAGGTGAAGAGAGAAGGAAGCAAAATTCTTTTCATGGATAACGTTTTGATTTTATTTATTTATTTATTGACTTTTAAATGCAACAGTTACAGAGTACTTCATGTCTGGATAAATTTTGAAAAGACTATAATGTGTGTAAATAACTCTGCCAGTAATTCCCATATCCCACAAGGACGAAGGCGTGCCCCTTCAAATGCTATGGAGTACCTTCCAGAGCAAGCCCCCCCCCCCTCCCTTAAAAAAAGATCAAAAATATTCTCAAATTACCCCCCTCCCAAGAGTTTTACTGACGCAGTAAAAGCCCTCCCCCTTTTTGTGCGCACCCTTGCCTTTGCACACTGTCGACTCCTTGTGATTTATTAAAAAATTGTAAACCAACAAACTAGTCAGCTGACTAGATCCATTACCCTCTTTTAACATTGTACGAGTATTTAACTGTACTGTTACAAGAAAGTGAAATAAATCTTTAAATTACTGTGAAAGCACTTGTTTTTGCAAGACGTACTTTTCGCAAAAATAAAGATATCGGGGATTTCGCGAGCTGAAAAATTTATGAAAGAATTTGTATTTAATAATTTGTATGAAAGAAAATTTGTATGATAGTTGATATTATAAATAAAGTTGAAATATTTCGCAAGGTTTAACTTTTCGGAAGCTTTGTGAAAATAAGTGCTTTTACAGTGCTTTGATAATGCATTAAAATGTGATCTTCAGAAAACGTTTTTTTGTGCAGTTTTCGCGCGATGTATTTTGTAGCATTTAAATTCGCATTTTAAATAAGCAATCGGGGCGCTGCAGTGACTGGTTAATGTCCGCTGAAAGAGTCAAAACTAATTAATTTAGCAACTTAAAAACTGCTTTTAACTTTCGCGGATGACTGGTAATATTCTTCGTATTTACGGGGTCTCATATTTGCATTTTTCGGATTTAAATTTAGCATTGATTAATTTTGCATTTAGAATGTTTGATTTCTTTCGTTACTTTATTAAATCATCACCAGGTGACGTATTCTAGATCTAGAGCTGCAAATAGAGTAAACTAAAAAAGATTAATAAAGGAGACGAAATATTTTTTAAAGAAAAAGTTAATGCTAATCTTATGCTTGTTTATTTAATTAAAATCTAATTTTTACCCCTCTTTGCCGTATCCTACCTTGCGTTGCTAATCACTTTGGTTCAAGTTCCTAACATACACAGCATTCCCACCTTTCCCCACAGCAAATATTGATAGAGATACTGGCAGGTGCTCTAACGAAAATGACTTCAAATTTTGTTATTAAATATGTAGTCAAGTGATTTTCTTAAAATGTGTTTATTCATTATTCAGCAGCATGTATTGCTGCTTTTCCTCGTTGAGTATGAAATAAATTCTTAATAACTTTGACTGCGGAGACGATACAAAGAAAAATACCTCCCGAAGCAAAGAGTTCATTGCTTAAAAAGGAAAATTTCATACAAATACAATGCTATATTATTTTCATTTTAAAAACTTAATTCTGAATTTAAAAAAGGTTGTTATTAAATTAAAAAGTAAATCTTCGGTATTTAACCAAGAGTCGATTCTATTCCACTTCTTCAAAATAATAAGGATTTTTTTTATGTTGCCATTTTTGGAATTTTATATTTTATGCAAATTTGGTGGGTTAGGAGGCGGCAGGGTTGGCAAGTTTCTGCCGAGGCGGTTAAAACCACTGGTAGAAACCGGTTAAAACCGGCATGGCAAAAACCACTTTCTGCCACTTTGCGGCAGAAACTGGCAAAAACTCACAAAATAAAAAATTAATTCTTGATATACAACAAAAAAAGAATGGGAAAAATAATTAATTGTTAACCAAAGTATTTTAATTTAGTTACAAAATTACCACAATTCAAAATCAAATGTTACATTGTTTTTAACCCTGCAATTGACTCTTAGAAAAGGTGATTTCAAAAATCTAAACAGGTTCTCAATTGACTACGCACTAATGAGAAATTTTAGAATATTCTTAAAACAGAGAAGAGCTAGCAGACAATGCACAGGAGCAAGCAATGTTCGTGAAACTTTCATCTATTGTATAACTGGTCCACCATGTAAAGAGTAACTGTGGTTGTGGTAAAAATTTGACTAAAAAAATAAGTTTTGAGAAATGGGGCCAATTTGTTTTGCATAGCTGTGACTTTAGGTACAATATTTAGGCAAGTAAAATTCTGGCACTTTCTTCTTGAAGCACATGACATGATAATTTCAATCACAAACAATTTAGAGAAAGCATATAAGTGAGCAAATTACAATCAGTGATGCCCGTTTAATTCTGTATGTCCACCTCTATATGACACCTCTTTCCTAAGCACCCCCTGTATGATTTTGTATCCTTTGGTAAATCAATCCAAATACTATGAGCCTCTGCAATTGGAAAGTTTCCTTTCTGAACTAAATCAAGGGCACTAGCATGGGATTTTATTTATTTTTTAATGATGAAATAATGTTTAATTTTTTAGTTTACTTAAAGAAATTAAATATAATTTACTTATTACTTCAGTTATTAAAGACATTTTTAAGTTTTTGCCAGTTTCTGCCGGTTTTTACCGGTTATAACCAGTTTCTGCCACTGGCACGGCAAAAACTAGTTTCTGCCGGCAGAAAGCCAACCCTGGGAGTGGGGTCAGGTACAGTCATGTGGTTGGAATCTTATATTTGAACCAAGTTTTAACCGTGTACAAATATCTTCAAAAAGGTTCGGTCTACTAATTTGAAATAATTTCATTGCTTCCAATTATGTATCTGCATCCCACCCGTACTATGGGGGTACAAGAATATGGACAATATATAACAAAATAGTCATATTTTCCAAATTTTAAAATTCATTAGTAAGATGTTACAAGCGTAAAAAATTAGATTAAGCTTGAAATGTTTCAAATTATTCATTATTCAAAGGCATTTTTACAGCATTATTTTTTAGTTGTGAATTAGGTTCCTCTTGGAGAGAATTGCTTTTCCTCTATATTTAGCTGAAGTCAAAAGTATGTTAATAATTTGTATTTAAAAATCGAGATTAAGATCGCTTCATGATCCTTTTTTTTCTTCAGACCATAGGTTCTTTTTCTCAGTAGGGAAAAACTAAAACACTGGGAGTCTTGCAACAAACTTTACTGAAATGCCTGAGCTACTTTTAAACTCGCGATATTTTTGAGCTTATTTTCCCGTAAAAGAAAGCAGAAAAAAAAACATGACAGGCTCTTTTTCTGTTGTTTCTTAAAAATATTGCTTAAATCAAAAGAAAGTGAAAATAAAATAAATATTTAAAAATTAAAATGTAGAGCTTTGAGATATTGAAAATGTGTCTGTAGCGGCCTGTCTCTCTCCCCCCTCCCCCCCCCCTTCAAATAACTTTTGAGTGAATTGTCCGATTTGACTTATTTTCGTTCGAAAGATTTCAGTTTTTAATTTGATTAATCGTAGTGTTAAATTTTGAGCAGTTCAAACATAAAAGTTAGTATGCAGGCGATTTTTACGAAAAATATGAGGAAATTTTATTATTTATTTTCTAAAGATTACTTCTTTTGCTTGGCAACGGGAAAAAAACAAAACATTAGGCGCATTCTTTTTATTCAAAGGAAAAAAACAGTAAACGAACTTGTTTATATTTTTGATAAAATGTATTTATTTTGATGAGCTGTTTATTTTTTTTAATTATTTTTTTGAAAACTTAAAATATTTTTCCCGTAAAAAATACTGGCGGACAAAATTTAGAGATGGATAGCATTTTCACACATTTCTCGAAAAATATCACATAAAACCTGGACAGCTGGTTGTCACATAATGGCACAATGGCGCTGGTGTCGATGTGATGAGTTTACGTATTATTGTGGGCGTTGCTAAGGGAGCAGGAGGAATAAAAGTCTGCAGCCAGTTGCCCAGCTCACTTCACTCTACAACACAGTAGCGATTTGTATTGTGTTTCTTTAATAATCTTGTTGTTTTTGTTGATTTTTAGGCGAAATGAGTGAACATCATTGTTTAGACGAAGGTATGAGGTGAAGAGTTGTAAGAAGACTTGATAGGCAGGACAGTTATAAGCTCAGGTTGCTAGAGAATTGAGAAGCGTTGTTTTGAATTTGTATAGTCGGTTTAAAAGCAGTGGGACAGTGATCAGAACACCAGGACAATGTCGTCAGGGAGCAACAACGCTCAATGAAGACCGGTATTTATTGCTTACAGCCAAGCGCCAGAGGACGTCTACAGCGACACAACTATCTAGGGACCTCGCTGCTGTTACAGGAACATTAGTTTCAAGGAAGTCCAGGAGGCTCGGTGAAAAAGGAATGTATACCAGGAAGTCCGCCATTTGCGTCCAACTCACCCTCTCCCACAAATGAGAGCGTATACAGTAGTGCAGACTGCAACAACACTGGACACAACTCCAATGGGCAAATGTTCTTTTCATAGATGAGTCCAGATTCAGTCTGCAACTTGATTCTCGGTGAATATTCATGTGGAGGGAACCTGGGCAACAATACCATCCCAGTAACATCACGGAAAGGGATCATTACGCTGGTAGAGGAGTGATGGTTTGGACAGGGATCATGCAAGATACCCGCACACCACTCCATGTGTTTGGCATTGGTTCCATGAATGCCCAGAGGTAAAGAAAGGAGATCCTACAACCCTATGTGCGTCTTTTGAGGGATGCTTTATGGACGACAATGCCGACCACAAAGGCCTGTCCTGGTTGAGGAGCATCTAGAAAGCGAAAATATGCATCGAATGGAATTGCCAGCCACATCTCCTGCCCTTAAACCCGTTGAACAGGCTTGGGATGCTCTTGGGATGACTATTGCCAACCCGGACCCAGAACCATTTCGGAGTTAAAAACTGCTCTGGAGGAAGTGTGGGAGGTTCTTCCAAGAGTACTCCTTAACTCTCTTATTAACAGCATGCATACTCGCTGTATATGCTGTCTGTCAGAGGTAACCACACACCGTACTAGAGGCGGTCACACACTATGCAAACCTCACTTTCATTATCATCTTTCATCATAAAGTTCAGTCCACTCAACTGTTGGCAATAATCCTTGCCAATGAATGACACTTTAATTTTTGCTTAGTACACATTGTCATACTATAAGCTATGTCCATAACAAATTTCATTAATTTGTATGCAGTATTTCTCGAGATATTTGAGAAAATGTCTTCCATCTCTTAGTTTTCTTCACCAGTGTATATTAGCTGTACTGTTTAAAAGACGTTACTACTTTGCTTGTTCGTTTATTTATTTTTTACATACCTTATTTCATCACATGAGAGAAGACTATCATGTTTTTATAAATCAGCTTTTAATGTTAAAAAGTGTTTGGTATAATTTGCAGTCTTAGTTAACTAAGAGCACATTGACCCTATGTCGAAAGTCGATGTTGGCAACAGGGAAAGTAGGCTCGTGTAGTTCTGGAAGGAACTTCCTACTTATTTTTAAGTTAATAAAAAAGAACGAAATAAAAATTGGGGGAGAGGAAAGCTGATAGCTTGCTTCACCCTTATATTCAATTATATCCCTCACTTTCCGAGTGATTTCAGGTATTTTTTTCCCTTTCACCGTAACTACCGCTAGTAACTATCCAAAATGTTTAAACGGAAGTGCTGTATTCGAGGTGAAATTTACCCCGAGGGAGTTTTTATTAAATTTTTGCTTTCTGGCAATGGCATATAAACCTTGAAACTATTTTGATGGATTAATGATCAAGCGTGCTCTTGATTCAAGTTCTCTTTCTATTTTGCAATGTTTAGACGAAAAAGTTGTTAATGTAAACTGCCAAATTTATTTTAAATCTTAGCGTCTGTTTCATGTTCTTTATGGATGACTTTATTTCGCCCAACCTGCAAAGAATAATGTTTTACGATTTTTGATATAAATTTCATGAACGTCTTATGTTTATTTCGGGGTACGAGCTAGTTAACCCCACAGGGTATTTTGAGTGTGTGTGAGAATGACTGGGGAAAAAAAACTAAACGTCTGGCGAGAAAAAAGACTCAGATGCGAGGTTTCAATCTCATTTTGTTTTTGTTTTTTCTAGAACCAATTTTTTTTAATTAAGTATATTTTACCACATGCTCTTTAGGATTTCATCATTCACATTCTGTATGATTGTTCCGCATTTTTTTATGTGTTTTATAAAAACACTTCGCGATAGTTAAGCCCTTTTTTCTTTTAGTAGCTACAGGTAAATTCAATGCACTATTTAAAAACCAATATGAATAATAATAAACTATTCATACTGAATGGTATGTCAGTGTGGTATGCTCATATTGGTCGTCAGATTTTTTTACTCCATACGGTAACTAGTACGTAGGACTAACTTAAAAGTAAAACAAGAAGATGACTTCCGAGAAAAGAGTCAAAACAAAGCTTCAACTTTCTATTTCTTTTTCTGTGTTCATTTTGGCAATATTTTTGAAAGTAATATTTGCCACATACCCTTTGGGATATATAAGTCCCTTTTTGTCAAGTTTTAGAATTTGTATACTAAATAGCTATCAAAAGCTTAGAAATTGATTCGTTTGGCATTTACAGACCGGTAAATTCAGCACCATGGAAAAAAATGACACCCTGAACAGAATGGGCAAACAATTTTCGCTGCAGATTTGAAAGAAATAAAGTTGTATTTGTCAATTTTTATAAACTGCACTTAAGTTATCGATTCAATTTAAGAAAATATTACACTAGGTAACAAAAATAAAAGATGCACTGAAGGAGAAATGGCGTTTTTCAGATATGCTGGATATAAAGTTGACCAATCAGAAAAGAAAAGGGAGAAAAAAAACGAGTAAAATATTTGCACATGAAGAAACCTTGAAACTCAACAGTAAAAACAAACTAAAACGTTTGAGTATGTGTGTGTGTGCAGCATATATGTACATACTCACTAAACAGAATGGTTTTCGACACTAAAACGAGTCTAAATCAATTTGCTAATATGGATTCAAAAATGTTCTAAATTTTAAAATAAATAGGCGATTTATCAGTATAAAATTGTTACACATACCACAAAATAACGGAAACCGAAATTACACGCGTTTTTTTCATTCACATAGAAAGAACCCGGGAGTCACGGTTCTCCCGAAGAACAAAAAAAAGTGCAATGCTTGAACTAAGTCTCAGTAAAGTTATCTTTTATGTGCACTCAATTTCGTAGATACGTGTCTTTGACCCTTAATTACTAGTTTCATTAAGTTTATTTCAAAGGAATTAATTTCTGAAATCGGGATGCCCCCCCCCCTCCAGAGAGTAATTGCACATCCACTAAATATCACAAAGACCCCCAAAAAAGTGAAAAATGAACCGCAAAACAATCTCCCCCTCCTCCAAAATGTCAATGGCGCAGTTTGCGCCATGACCCCTAGGTGGGCACTCCTGCTGAAATAAAAACAAGTTTATTTGGGTCTTTTCGTCGAAAACTATTCATTCCTTTTCTTAGCAAATTTTTGAAATACGGCAGTGAAATAGTATACAGGTAAGGTTTGTAAGGAGCAAACTGTGACGGAAAACAAAGTCAAACAAAATGAATCATAAACCTCTAGAATTTTGTTTGTTCGCTTAGAAACTTCTCTCTCGTTTGTTCATTCAAACAAGCAAATAACCTTGGGTAATGTGAGAAAAGTAAAGAAAATGTTGCTTCTAATAATAGGGCAGCACAATGGGGGCAAAACTAGATTGCTTCGCTTTTGCTGAAGGTTACAAACTTTTCTTTAAACAAGAAACGATTCTTATTTTCTTCCGAGTGTTACTCAAACTTGAATACGGAATAAGTATTTTCTTTTCTTTGTGGATGAAAATAGTAAACAAAGAAGAATAAGAGCAGTTTCAGTAAACAAATTCAGGTATAGCAAGAGTTAACTATTAAATGCGTTCAATATCGCCTACGCCCATACGCTTTCATTCCTTACCCCTTATTTATTCCCCCCCCTCCTATTTATTTTCTTCTCTCATATTATATTTCTCATTATTATCTTCTAAGGCAGAGTAGGCACGAACAATACGTTTATTTTCTTTCTAATGTTACGCAACTTGCTTATTGTGAAAGAAGTTTCTTTTCTTTATGGATGGAAATTGTAAAGAGAATAAATAATAATAAGAGCAGTTTCAGTAAACAAATTCAGGTACAGCGAGAGTTAACTATTAAATGCGTTCAGTATTGCCTACGCCCATACGCTTTCATTCCTTACCCCTTATTTATTCCCCCCCCCTATTTATTTTCTTCTCTCATAATATATTTCTCATTATTATCTTCTAAGACAGAGTAGGCACGAACAATACGTTTATTTTCTTTCTAATTTTACGCAACTTGCTTATTGTGAAAGAAGTTTCTTTTCTTTATGGATGGAAATTGTAAAGAGAATAAATAATAATAAGAGCAGTTTCAGTAAACAAATTCAGGTACAGCGAGAGTTAACTATTAAATGCGTTCAATATCGCCTACGCCCATACGCTTTCATTCCTTACCCCTTATTTATTCCCCCCCTATTTATTTCTTCTCTCATATTATGTTTCTCATTATCTTCTAAGACAGAGTAGGCACGAAAAATACGTTTATTTTCTTTCTGATGTTACGCTAACTTGCTTCCTGTGAAAGAAGTTCCTTTTCTTTATGGATGGAAATTGTAAACAAAGAATAAATAATAATAAGAGCAGTTTCAGTAAACAAATTCAGGTACAGCAAGAGTTAACTACTAAATGTGTTCAATATAGCCTCTACGCCCGTACGCTTTCTCATTCCTTACCCCTTATTTATTTCCTCACATATTTATTTCCTTCTCTCATTTTATATTTCTCATTATTATTTTCTAAGACATTGTAGGCACGAAAACTTCGTTTATTGTCTTTCTAATATTTCTCGAATTTATTTCCAGTAAAATAATTTTCTTTTCTTTTCTTTATGGAAGGAAATAGTAAACAAAGAAGAATAAGAGCAGTTTCAGTAAGCAAACTCAGGTACAGCAATAGTTAACTATTAAATGTGTTCGATATCGCCTGTACGCCCGTACGCTTTCTCATTCCTTACCCCTTATTTATTTCCTCCCATATTTATTTCCTTCTCTCATATAATATTTCTCATTATTTTCTAAGACAGAGTAGGCACTGAAACTTCGTTTTTTTTTCTTTTTAATGTTACTCGAATTTATTCCCAGTAAAATAATTTTCTTTATGGAATGAATTTGTAAACATAGAAGAATAAGAGCAGTTTCAGTAAGCAAACTCAGGTACAGGAATAGTAACTATTAAAACTATTAAATGTGTTCAATATCGCCTACGCCCGTACGCTTTCATTTCTTATAATTACTATTTATTTCCTTTTCTCACATTATATTTCTCATTATTAAATTCTAAGACAGAGTAGGCACGAAAACTTTGTTTATTTTCTTTCTAATGTTACTCGATCTTACTTCCAGTAAAAGAACTTTCTTTCCTTTATAGATGGGAATTGCAAAGAAAGAATACAGTAAAACCTGTGCAAAACGATACTGTAGGGACCTAAAAAAAATAGTATTACAGAGAGGTTATCGTTTTAGACAGTTTGATTATTTATGCTGGCATTTTGCTGGGAGCGAGGAAAATATCGTTATCGAAAGGTTTATTGTTAATTACAGTATTGGTCTACACAGGTTTCACTGTATGAGTGGTTTGAGTAAATAAATTCAGGTACACAACTATCAAATGAATTCGATATCGCTTATGCCTTTACGCTTTCATACATTACCATTTGCTATTTATTTATTTCTCTCATGTTATCAAATTATTAACTTCTAAGACATACGAGTGTGTAAAAACACTTTACTTATTTTCTTTCTAATGTTACTCGAAGGTTTTTTTTAATGGATGGAACTTGTAATCAAAGAAGAATATGAGCCTCTTGCGAAAATAATTGATTCTGCTACAGGAAGAGTTTCCTATCAAATGTGCTCAATATTGCCTATGCGCTAACGTTTTCATTTCCTTACCATTGCTGTATATTTTCGTCTCATATTATATTTCTCATTATTAACTTCTGAGACGTAGTTTGAAGCATAAAAACTTCGCTGTACAATTTTTATCTACAATAAAAGCTACACTAACCGAAATAATTTGTAATGGCTGACATTTAATTGTTCTCAATTTGTTACGTTTGCCAAATCTCTTATTTCCTAATAAAACTTTCCAATGCATTCAAACTTCACACAAACTTAACTTCTTCACAATATAGGATCAATTTACAAGTAACTTTGAAATTAAATCTGAAGTATATTATAGTTACTTCTAAAACTGCAGATTTTGACAAAAATACCAAAAATTGTTTCAATACTTGGCAAAAAATACCTGTATTTAACACTTAAATCTAAAAAAAACAGATTTTGAACTACGCATTTAATGACAGACTAAATTAAAGTGCTAAATGAAAAATAAATAAATAAATAAATAAATTTAAAAAACTTAAAATGCTTTCTAAATATTTTTCTTTTTTTAATTTGCCTAGTTTATTTTATCTTATTTAAATGTTGATTCATTTTTTAAACGTTATAAGTATATTTATTTACTTAAAAGTTCATTTTGTCTTGTTTTTTTTTTATTCATTTACCTATTTGACTTTATATTTTATTCATTTATGTTGTTTTTTGCTATTTCCGATAGTAAAATTTAATGCCACTATTTTATTTTATTTACTCATCTATTTATTTGTTTTTATCAGAAGAGTTTCTTTATCAGGTCGTTCAATTTCGCATGACTCACAAATGTTTGGAAAAGCATCAAGATTTGGCATTCGCCTATCACTTTACCAGAAAAACTGCAAAATATTTTGGAGGTCATCTCTGTGTCTGAATAATTTCCATGCACTCAAGTGCACCATGTTTAAAACTAATTTTACACAACAACCGCCAAACACTCTACCAGAAAAAATACAAAATATTTGGACATGCATCTTTAGAGTCTGAATTATTTCCCTGCCCTCACGTGCGCCGTGTTTGAAACTAATTTTACACAATAATCTCTTCTTTAAGTACACTTTAGGTTTAAAAAAAATCGCCGCTTTAGTTGCAAAGATCAATTTTTTGAATGCAAACATGTAGAATGTTTTTAAAAGAAGGAAATTCTTCAACCGTAACGACGCCAAGCATCAAAGGAAATTTATTGCTCAGACAGACCCACAGTAAATATCGTATTCAAACATGAAGTTTTCAAAAATTTGAATGTCAAATGTTGATTCTGTTCTTAAACAATGAGGTCAAATAATGTTTAACGAATTGAGAGTAAAAGTCGCGGTAATATGATTTTCAATTAGATCGTATGCTTCTTAGAATTTTCTTTTCTTCTTGCTTAATCTTAATAATTTAGCAGTCAGTTAATGTCCTAAGCCAGGACTAAGGCAGAAATACATAAAATACACCACCAGCTCAGTCATTCCAACCGAGGACTGTTTTCCTATTCCGGGCTGATGAGTGCTAAAAAGCACAAAACTGCAGTCCTCGGATGGAATGACTCAGCTGGCGGCGTATTTTACCCAATTATTTGTTGTCGTTTCATGTCTCCCTGGTCCAGGGCACCTAGACCAGATCCATGGTACTATGTCGCAAAAGTAGTTCGCTCAAGTCCATGCTCCCTCTCGCTCTACAGCAGCTCCGCAGAGGCACCAACGCCCCGATTGGAAAATATGATCCGGTGAAGCAGGGGGGGGGGGGCAAGGGCAAGATGAAAAAGTCTTGACTTAATCTACGAATTTCATACATTTGATATGGACACTACTTAATATGGACAAGGAAGTATGTGCAGAACTTCCTAATTATTTACAACTTAGAATTGAAATTGTGGTTTTCAACTGTTTAATTCTAAAACTGCCGACGTATAAATGCACGTAAGTTGAAAATGCGAGTAACAAAAACGCAAAAAGCTTACAGTTACGAATTCTTACTGTAAGCATTTATGCCAGTTGTACATTTCGAAGAAAAAGGTATAGTTAAATCGCATGTAACTCTGAGTTTTTAGAAAAAGATAAAAAAAATCAAACCTTGAAAATCAGGGAAATAGAAAAAAAAATACTAGAACATTGTGAAAAAATCATGGGCCGGTGCTTTGAAAACAAAAGAACACTCTGAATTATACGCATAAGGTTTCACCTTTGACTTAAAAGTACAAAGTAGGGGAAAAGGGGGCTCATGTGGACATGGGGCACATGTGAACATGGTATGTTTCACTAAGATCACGTCAAGAAAAAAATCTGCAAAAATTATCAAATAAGAGGACAGTAACAGTTGTACCTCTTGAACGAACATTTAGAGCAATGAGCCATTTTATGTTTCCGTGGTGGCAACTTCTTTGTTTTAGTAGATGTTGAAAAAATTTTATCACTGTCTTCTTCACGTGAAAACATTTTAAAAACTAACTGCTGATCTAAATCTAAGTATTACGAAATATTGTATGGACATTCAAGTAAATTTATGACAATGTTTAAATTTTTTTATTAAATTAAAAATTATTTATTTCGCGAGTAGCTCTAATTTACACGATGGGCACTTGTGAACGCTACATCTATGGGCACAAGTAAACAGTTCCCATAGCCGCTCTCCGTAATATTATTATTAGTATAGGATATCGTAAGTGTTAAAAAATGTGTAAATACTTATTATTTTCCTATAATCAGTTTGCAAATTTATTGTTAATGTTTGTTAATACTATTAAATATTTATTTATTATTGTTTGTTATTTTAATTTTTAAATTTTTTTTCGTTACTAAATGATTGATCAATAATTTCGTGTTATATAATACTTGCAGGATATACTAAGACACAAAATATTTTCATTTAATTAAAAACTGAAGTTCAAAATCAGCTTAAAAGACATTATCAATGTATGAAGTTTAAAAGCAAAATATTTATAGAATAACCCTCACATAATAAAAAAAAATTATTTGTATTATGTAGCCATATAAGTTTTTTTCTAGTCTATTCAGTGATCAGAACAGGCTACAAGACTTCAGAATTTGACAGCTCGCAGTTATATGTTGCTATAACCTTGTAACCGTTACGAATTCTAAAAGAAACTGACCAGTTACTTGAAATTTCTTTTCGAGGAGTAGCGAGTCCACCTTATCAATAACAATCAATATTCTTTTTACAGTGGCAACCACTACTCATTTGATTACGTCTGACAAAGAATAAAAAGCTGAAAAATCAACTTGACAGTAAGACTACAGAAATCATATTTTGTTCCTACGTGAAAGAAAATCTAACAACTTTTGAAGCGTGTTGATGCGAAAACAAATATCAAATTATTTTGTATTTTTCGAATAGCTAAAGATACAAGTGCTCCAAAAGAAATCCTCATATCCAGAGTTATTGCAAGCAGATACCAAATAGCTTTATGCCCTTACTTTTATCTTTACTCTTCGATGTGAAGTCGTACCATATTTGCGAATCTCTCGCTGGTGTTATGAAACAATTTTAGTTATCAGTGTGAAAATATACTCATCTTAATATAAGCTTTTTTACCATAAGCTCTATTGCGGTTATTCCTAACTGACAAGCCCAAAATAAGAGCGAAATTGCAGCTTCGCAAATTAGCTTTTAATCTTCACTTCTCGATGTAGTATTGTACCATATTTGCACACCTCTAGCTAATGTGCTAGCTTTTTAGTTATCAGTGTGAAAATTTACTCAGTTTCACAATAAGATTTTGTATCATCAACTCTATTGTGACCATACTAGATTGACGAGCCGAAAATATGGGCGAAATTGCAGCTTTACACTGTAGCCTTTAATCTTCACTTTTCTAAAAGGTGCCATGCCACATTTGCATACCTCTCGCTGGTGTGTTGAAATATTTTTAGTTATCTGTGTGAAGATGCACTTTGGTAATATGGGTGGAATTGCAATCTCTGGATGCTTTAAGGGGCTGTTTAGTATATGCCTGCAATCTACTCTGGCGTTCTGACCAATAGCACATGGTCCAGGGTACACATATACATAAGGTCATGAACGAGCATGCGCGCTTTTTAAAAACATACACAAGGCACGAGTATGCGTGAGTTTTTGCAACAGCATTTCCATCTGAAGATAGCAGTAGCGCACGCACGTTGTTTCGATTCTAAACAGAAAAACAACAAAATCAATTTTAAATGCCCTTTTTTTTTGGCACGGTAGAGTTGAGGAACCAGTTAACACATTCCCGGTGATCAACCACCTGTAAACAAGAACCACGCGAATATTAGTTTTACGCGGAGAGAAAGTGTCAGAAGATGGCATTCATCTTTTTCCGCTCTTGTAAAGCAACAATAGATTTTTATCGCTTAAAAACAAGTAATCTAATCGAGCTCTTGCTCGGCCAACCATCCTTGGATGCGCACAAATTGAGGAACGAGAAGAAAAAAAAGCAAGAAACATCTCGTGTAACTTTTTTTTGTTTAACCAATCGCATCGATTTACCATTGCTGGACTACCGAGTTTAAACGCAATCAGGATAGATTTCTTTCTCAAAAGATGGAGCAACAAATGCTATTATTTTGATTTATGGTAGAATCCGACTACTTTTAAATTTTCTCACGCAAAATATGATCCCTAAAATATTCTTTTAACTTTATACATTTTATTACTCGACTGTATTCCCTACGGAAACATTTTTTCTCTGAAGATAACCTAATCTGAATTGAGGAGTTTATTTTCAAAATTATTTATTATATTTACATCCAGTTTTATATTCTTTCGACAAAAAGAAAAAAAAAAGTTTTACGCACAAACACTGTTAGAATTTCGAACTTCTCACAATGATTTTTTTATTTGTGAACTACTTCTGGATTAGAAGTGGTAAATTCAAATTTGGATGTGTGCGCTTTTGATGTGAAAGTAAATGAGTGTGTACCGGCAAATATGGGATAGGTTCCACTTTGCTGTAAAAGACCTGGCGAGAAATAAGGGGATAGTTATACACCGTTTAGATGGTAAAACCCCAATGTTTACGCATTTTTTTTAACAGTAGATATAAACCATTCGAGAGAAAAGAAATTCATTGGTAGATAAGGCCTATATTCAAGATTCTAAAAACCAAAAAAAAAAAACTTTTTTTTTCCCAAAATTGGATATAATCAATTTTGAAAGTTAATTCCTCAATTACAGTCATTCCGGATTACTTTTAGTCACAGTTTCTCTATTTTGAATTGCTCCTCTCACATTTGAATCTTTTATTTCATGTAATTGCTTAAAACAGAAACGCTTCTGACAAAACAGTTGTTTTCCGAAATCAAATTATAATAAGCACATTTAATTTCATTTTTATTCTTAATTATATCTGTGAACGTAACTTAAAAATGTATTTTGGGGAGGCTCTTCAATGAAGATGCGACTGGTATGCAACACGAGATCTACCATATTTATTTATTTACTTATTTATTTACAATGTGAAAGTTTTTTCAGACATAAGACTTGTAGACGCAAGCCTATATTATGGTTTTACATCAAAAAATAAATATTGAAACAGTAAAAAAAAGTTTAAAAAACTGAGCCCCGATTACGCCAAAAAAAACACTAAAAGCTAAGAAACATGGTAGGTGCTATTTGATATCATCGTCTTATTGAGCAAAACAAGTCATTTGATATGTTAGATATTCCTATTTATTTAAATCTGTCACTTTCATATCAATAAAATATAGTTCAGTTCAAATGCCATAGTCGTGCGTTGATTAAAAAAAAAAACCTAGTTGACAACGCACGACATCGGCGGCGACGTTTGAATTGAGTTATAATGTTATTTAAGTGAAAGTGACAGAGGATTTCAATAGAACTAAACAAACGGGAGTATCTAGCAAATCAAATGATTTGCTTTGCTCAATAAGACGAATATATCAAACAGTATACACCTTGTTTCTTATCTTTTAGTGTTTTTTGCCGCAGCCGGGTTTCGATTAAAATTAGTGATGTTCCGGATATCCGTATCCGCGGATATCCGAGGGAAAATAAGGATCTGTATCCGTGTCCGTTACTTTTTTGGTGGATCTTAAACGGATCTTTTCTATTCTAAAAATTTTTAAATATTTTTATTAAAGAGTCTTAAACTCCGTTTTAATTAGGTTTTATTTTCTGTCTAAATTATAAGTTATAATTTCCGAAGCCAATTTACCCCTCGTCGCAAAAAGGAAGGGGTAATAAGTTTTAAAAGTGTGCATCTGTGTGTCTATTTGTGGCATCGTAGCTCTTAAACAGATGAACCGATTTTGATAATCATTTTTTTCGTTCAAAGGTGACTTGATCAAAAGTGTTCTTGGCTTGACACTCGTTTTTGTAGAACTTTAGCTACCGGGGATATTAATTAAAATCCAACTTAATGTTTTTTACAATTATGGTAGTAAAAACTTACCCGTAGATTAAAAATATTGGCCCTAATTGAAAGAACGAAGTTTTCTGTGTATGATATTTATTTGGAACTTCCAAGTTATATACAGTAGGAGCTATAATCTTGTCAAGTAAATTTTAATGCTATTCTAAGTCTTTATAAGCGTGATTGGTAGCAATTTCATAGTCGGAAGATAAAGAGAAAAAGCTCGACGATTTAAAATTTCTATCTCCTGTCGGTTCACATTTGTTAACATTATGTATTCTGACCCGCGAAATTCATCTTAATATGAGGTCGGCTCTCTGGGGAATGTTTTTTTTTTAAATTTAATATTGATTTTTGTTATTGACCTGGGGTTTGTGTAATTCTTCATTTTGCATTTTCTCGGCATCCTTCAAAAAAAGATGAGACTAAATTATCTATTTACTAGTTGTAAAGATGTTCCCGGCTGTGTTATTTCTCCGTTCGGGGTAAGTAGGGTGGAATGGGTTATCGCTGCATTTACATTGAAATAAAATGCGAAAAATTTTTTCTAGCCTGTCCAGAAGCAGCTTTACACTCTTGCTTCTGTATCCTACATCTACCAGTCTATCTAGAAATAATTTTTCATATTCTATCTAAGCATTAATGTAGCGCTGACCCGTTCTTTCAAATTCCACCTCAATTTTAACGGAGATTTAAAGAGTAAAAAATTGAATCTTGTTTATATTTTCACCGTAGCTGACATTTTTTGAAGAAACAGTGCCATTACCCTAACGGGAATACTTTCCGTAGCAAATCTTAGACTAGCGTAGTCAATTTGGGTAAAAAAAAAATTTTGAGATCCGTATCCGCGGATCTTGACACTAATGATCCGGGTCCGGATCCGTATCCGCGGATCTACTTTTTTAACGATCCGGCATATCACTAGTTAAAATGCAATCTATGTTACCCATGCTATTGTAATGAATCGATAAACACTTTATTCATCAAAGATGGATGAATAGTGTAGTCAATACGGTGGCACATACGTAAACACAAAAACATACATAGACTGCGAAAATCATAACCCTTTCCTTTTGGCTTAACTGTAGTTAGGCAAAAATCCAGAAAAAAGCGAGCGTATTTTTTACTTTCTTCTATATCTAATACATAGAAGAAAGTATTGGATTCGTGCAAATTTTCGAATTTCGAATTTTGACGGATTCGAACGTTTTGAGGTGTGCTGAGTCCATTTCGACCATTTTTGGAAAATGTCTGTCTGTCTGTGTGTGTGTGTGTATGTATGTGTGTATGTATGTATGTGTGTGTGTATGTTAGGGTGTGTCTTATAATGCACTTTTTAAAAAAGTTTTGAATTTCTTATGGGGCACCCCTTTAATTGCTTCCTTTTGATGAAAAAATACACACATAAAAGTTTCATAGAATTTGAACATAATTTAGGGGGTGCTACCAATGATTAAAATCACATTCATTGTGAAAAAATGGTGTAAAAATCAACTCCCCAATATATCTTGTCACATTTTTAATCAACATGAAATTAGGTTGGTTGGGTTTAACATAACACAAATATCTATTTCATATATATACAAGAAAATAATAAGCATTTCATGGCTGCAATTTTATGTAATAATGTCAGAAAAGCATCCGAAAGTTCGGTAATGCCATTCATATCACAGGTTTACACTTTCGGTCTTTTACATTCAGGAATATTGTAATTTTTCTCTTTGTTACTTCCATGTGACAATACAAACTTTTCACTGATTGCTACTTACTATCCAGACTAAATAAATAAATTTAAAAAAAATAAAAAGAGAGAGAGTTGACAAATTTTGCAGTAGTGGTAGCACCCTCTAAATATTATTCAATTTTTATTTTTCAGATATAAGATTTTTTTTTTTCTTCCAAAGGAACAAAATGAGAGGATGCCTCATGAAAAAATAACACCTTTAAAAATAAGACGCACCCTAGTGTATGTATGTGTGTGTGTGTGTATGTATGTGTGTCACGTCTGTGTGTGACCAGTTTTTTGTGGCCGCTCTACAACAAAAACTACCGCATGAAATCGAACGAAATTTAGTACACATATTTGCCCCTATGTGAACTTGTGCCCATTAGTTTTTGGCGCGAATTCCTCCAAGGGGGGTGGAGCAATGGGACGTTTTTCGAGTTACGCGTGCTTGCTATTCCTCAGGAAGTTACTGGTGGAATCAAACAAAATTTGGTCCATATGTTGGTATTAACAGGAACAGGTGCTGATTCAATTTTGGTGTCAATAACTCAAACGGGGGTTGAGCTATAGAACGTTTTTTGTCGTCAATTGTGACTGCTGTATCTCAAGAAATAATGAACGGAATGAAAGAAAAATTTATCGGCAAGTAGCCCTTAGTGGGTATAAGAACTAATTTTATTTTTGTGTCAACAGCTAAAAATGGGGGGTAGCGCAATCACCCGTTCTTTTTTTCCATTTTGAGTGCCCTATCTCAAGAAGTAATGCTACGTTCTGGTTGAAATTTGGAATATATGTGAATCCATATGTAAACAGGCTTTGGTTCTATTTTGACGCCAATCGCTCCAAGAGGTGTTGATTTTTTTTTTTGCGAATAAAAATATTTTTATTAATGCAACAATAAGAAAGATAAATCGTAATAGATTGTCGTCTGCGTATTTCTCGTGATTTTAATTGTATGGAAATCATAGACTATGATGGAAATGGTAGGAAATATTATCTCAATGATTTAAAATTTTTAACTGTTGCCATCTTATGTTTGTTAACAAATAAAATATTTGTAATTCATTCAAGCAAGGCTTTTAAAATAACTTTCAATTTTCGCTCTTTGCTTTGCTTTTGCAATAATTCAGACATTGGGATAGTCGTCAAGTTTTTGCATGTGTCATTTTGTTTTTGTTGGGAATATTGCTTCCTCGTCAAGCATGGGGAGGGATCAGAAAAAAAAGAAAAAAAAAGAAAAATATAGAAGAAAGTTTCGTGATGGCCACAACATACTAGTTTAATATTGGAGGGGAAATGCCGGCATTAGTATTCCTCCTGTACATACTACAAATGTTCATGCTTTTGAAGTTTTTAACCGACTTCAAAAAAGGAAGTTATCACCTCTGTAGTTTGCTCTCCAGAATATTGATAATAGTTAATAATCTACTCACTTCCTCTCCAAATAAAATAAGCAGACGAAAATATTACAATTTATCTTTCTTATTGTTGCATTTATAAAGCTATTTTTATTTACACAAAAAAAATCAGCCCCCCATGGAGCGATTGGCGCCAAATTTGAAACAACGCCTATTTACAAATAGATTCACATTTATTCCAAATTTCATTCAGAACGTAGCATTACTTTTTGAGATATGGCACTCACAATGAAAAAAAAAAAAAACACATTCGATTGCGCCACCCCTTTTTTCAGCTTTTGACACCAAAATAAAATCAGCTCTTATACCCACTAAGGGCTACTTGCCGATAAATTTTTCTTTCATTCCGTTCATTGTTTCTTGAGATACAGCAGTCACAATTGACGAGAAAAAACGATCTATTTCTAAACGCTCAACCCCCGTTTGAGTTATTGACACCAAAATTGATTCAGCACCTGTTCCTGTTAATGGCAACATATGGACCAAATTTTGTTTAATTCCGCCAGTTACTTCCTGAGAAATAGCAAGCACGCGTAACTCAAAAAACGTCCCACTGCTCCACCCCCCTTGGAGGAATTCGCGCCAAAAACCAATGGGCACAAGTTCACATAGGGGCACATATGTGTACCAAATTTCGTTCGATTTCATGCTGTAGTTTTTGCTGTAGAGCGGCCACAAAAAACTGGTCACACACAGACATGACACACACACACAGACAGACATTTTCCAAAAATAGTCGAAATGGACTCAGCACACCTCAAAACGTTCGAATCCTTCGAAATTCGAAAATTTGCACGAATCCAATACTTTCTTCTAGATATTAGATATAGAAGAAAGTAAAAATGCCTGTGAAACTGTTGAAAAACCGAAAACAATTTGAGGGCTCTATCTTCTAAAAAGAGTGGCTGATAGGGCGGTCATATTTGGATTCAGAGGATTTTTTTTACAAAAGAATCAGCAAGAATGGTGTCAGGAGCATTTTAATAGGATTATTTTTCCCTGCGTAGTGTATTCAATATTTCTAGTATTCTGAAAGAACGCTGGAAAAATTTTTGGAAACTGGATGGGAACTGCGCCACTTTAAAAAGGTTTACAATCTTTATTAGCGCAAAATTTTCAAATTGATTCAAGTCAAGATTCAAGAAAGTTAAGCTGTTGCAGTTAATCCCAAAATATACCGTTGATTCAAAAAGTCAAATTAAAACTTCCGCAGAAGGAAATCATTACGTTGTTTTTTCAAATGTCTCTCGCAGCAGATAGAAATGTTTCTCCTAAACTAAACTGTTTTGAGAATTTTAAGAGCTAAACTTTTTGCTGTCTATCTTTATAAGATACTAGCAAAAATACCCGGCGTTGCCTGGGTCAGTAATAATTATGAGAAACAACCATTACTTGCCCTTGTTTTCTGTTTTAAGCGAAAGAATTTTAAAAAAAAAACCTTTTTGACGTGATTAAAAATCGAGCTTCTTCCTTACTCATTAAACTAAAATAGCAATAAGTATAAAGAACAAAACAGTATTCAATTAGAAACGAAAGCACGACATTTAAGCATATACACATTTGAAGAATTTTTCGAAATATGAAATTAAACCTTACATGTTTAAAAAGATTTATCTGTTAGTACTTTTTTTTAAGTCTAAAAACTTCTCTCCATGGCTACTGGATGTACGAACTGTTTTAAAAAATGTAGCCGCCTGTGTTCCCCTTACACTTGCTTTAGTTATTTTGGGAAATTTCAATTTTTGTAGGCACTTCGTTTGGTTTAAAATCTTACCAAATTTGCGAGAATCATTTCGGGACACTTTCAATAATACTCCCCCCTCCTTACTAATTTTTATTATAGAAATATTGTTGCCAGATGCTGAGATACTTTTGGTCCAAAAAAATGGCTCTAAACGGTTTTATCCGAAATGTTTTCAAAATAAGTAGTAAAATTTGGCGATTGTTTGAAATCGTGCAAAAAGAAAAATTAATGGAAGTTTTTGTGCGTTTTATGGATTTGCCTAATTTAGTTGTTGAATTATTTTACACAGTATTTTTTTTTTTTTTTAAGTATCTTTATTGCCGATATTTTGTTTATATGGTGAAAGCTGAGAAACATTATTACGTATTCTTTAGGCTCAAAAACAGCGACAGTGGAAAAAACTGCAAAATGCATCAGCTATTGCAATCTTTCTGAAAAAATTCTGGCGATATTTCTGCTGGTTGGTTGAATATAGTGAGCAAGTAAAATGAACAGCCAAATCCATTTATTTTCAGCCAATCTTGTGGAAAAAACGTTACTTTAAGATTTGACTTGAGAAAAGCCTCAAAAAGTCAGACAAAATGCAAAAATATTCAACAATACAACAATTCTTGGGAGTTGAGATGACACACTAAATAATGACTTGGGTTGATGAAAGCCTTCGAACAAGGAACAA
The DNA here is from genome assembly GCF_026930045.1 of Uloborus diversus. NCBI lineage: Eukaryota > Metazoa > Arthropoda > Arachnida > Araneae > Uloboridae > Uloborus > Uloborus diversus. Next base: position 164,910,717 of record NC_072732.1, on the reverse strand, counting down.
AAAAGTTCATAACTCGTTTTTTATGCAACTTAGAAACTTCGAACAGATGCTATCTTCAGCAGAAAAATTGGCGCTTTCAATGGACATATAATGTTAATATGTGCACATTTTTTTCCACCCCCCATATTGGGGCATTTATGCGAAAATTGGGACTAAAATTGGAATAAAAAGGGAACTATCAATCGTATTTTTTTCGAACTGGTCTATAAACCTTCCCAGTACCAAACTGAACAAACGGTGAAAGTTTCAGCCAAATCTGCCGGGGTACTTTCTGAGATCTTAGGGAACAAATTTACCAAAGTCCATTTTTATATATATACTAGCTTCACCCGTATGTATGTATGTTTCTTGTAACGGAATCTTGCAACTCAAATTTTGCCCACTTCCTGCGATCGGATTCTTTTGAAATTTGGCACGCGTCCTCACACCCGATGACAATGCAGTATTCTATAATCAAATTAATTAATTAACTATTAATTGTTAGTTTGTTCAAATTTTAATCATTATTTGGTCTACATTCCAACAGAGTAAAAAATAAAAATTAAAAAAAAGAAAAAACACTAAAAAAAGCTTGCAAAAATTATTTTAAAATATCTAAAAAACCTTTGATTTTTCTGCATCAGACAGAATTTGTTCCATTGTTCCAAGGTAAGGTAGTTAGAACACGAGTTATTATTGTTTTAAACTAATTTCATGTCGAAATTTGGGTGAGCCTTCAATTGGCAATTCATTGCTGATCAGGCCATTGTTGAACCAAGGCTTCACTCGATGCGTGTCTTATCAGACTCAGTCATTTCTCAAAAGATCAAAGGCACCGCCTTGCCCATAAGATGGCTCTGTAGTATAACCGGGGGAAATCATTTGTTTACATTAGTTAACGTATCATTTCTGCTGTAAAAAGTGATGTTTTTTCAATCTTTAACGTAAAATTTCATTGATATGGTTAACCGATGTGCAGTACAGGTGAATTGATGCCGGAACGGCGTACCTGGTCTGTTTTTCAAGGAAAATCAATTCCCTTTTCAGGTAAAGCTGGTCCCAACTCAGTATTCAACTATTTTTCATTGGCGTTCACTTCTGGTAAAATGCATCCCTGAAGCACAGGGAACTACAAAGCATTTTGAGCCTTGGTCTCACTTTTATTAAGTCGGCCCCAGGGATTACGTATAAATTTTTTGAGACATTTAATGTGAGTTGATATCGAGAACGGTTCGAACATTACTCTTCCTCTAAATTTAAAACAAAAAAAAAGAAAGAAAGAAAATTAATTTGAATTCTGAAATTTTGAATTCAAATTATGTTTTTCGCAATCACGAACTGAGACAGGACCCTACTCGTTGGAGTTATTGTTTCTAGAAACGGCTCCTGTCCCCCCCCCCCCCAAGTCTGCCTCTCCTCATGGGCGGTTACTTGTGCATAGTTGTGTGTGTCCGTAGACCTGTGTGTATGCACGTAGGTGTGTGTAAGTGTATGTGTGTGAAGTCGTGTATGTGTGTGTGTGTGTGAACGTGCGTGTGTGTAGGATATGGACGCCTAGTATGTTGTGGCCATCACGAAACTTTCTTCTATATTTTTCCTTTTTCTGATCCCTCCCCATGCTTGACGAGGAAGCAATATTCCTAACAAAAACAAAATTACACATGCAAAAACTTAACGACCATCCCAATGTCTGAATTATTGTAAAAACAAAACAAAGAGCAAAAATTGAAAGTTACTTTAAAAGCGTTACTTGAATTAATTACAAATATTTTATTTATTAACAAACATAAGATGGCAACAGTTAAAAATTTTAAATCATTAAGATAATATTTCCGATCATTTCCATACAATTAAAATCACGAGAAATACGCAGACGACAATCTATTACGATTTATCTTTCTTATTGTTGCATTAATAAAACTATTTTTATTCGCAAAAAAAAAAAAAAAATCAACACCTCTTGGAGCGATTGGAGTCAAAATTGAACCAAAGCCTGTTTACATATGGATTCACATATATTCCAAATTTCAACCAGAACGTAGCATTACTTCTTGAGATAGGGCACTCACAATGGAAAAAAAGAACGGGTGATTGCGCTACCCCCCCTTTCTAGCTGTTGACACCAAAATAAAATCAGCTCTTATACCCACTAAGTGCTACTTGCGGATAAATTTTTCTTTCATTCCGTTCATTATTTCTTGAGATACAGCAGTCACAATTGACGACAAAAAACGTTCTATAGCTCAACCCCCGTTTGAGTTATGGACACCAAAATTGAATCAGCACCTGTTCCTGTTAATGGCAACATATGGACCAAATTTTGTTTGATTCCGCCAGTTACTTCCTGAGGAATAGCAATCACGCGTAACTCAAAAAACGTTCCATTGCTCCATCCCCCTTGGAGGAATTCGCGCCAAAAACTAATGGGCACAAGTTCACATAGAGGCACATATGTGTACTAAATTTCGTTCAAATTCATGCGGTAGTTTTTGTTGTAGAGCGGCCACAAAAAACTGGTCACACACAGACGTGACACACATACATACACACATACATACATACATACACACACACACACAGACAGACATTTTCCAAAAATAGTTGAAATGGATTCAGCACACCTTAAAACGTTCGAATCCGTCAAAATTCGAAATTCGAAAATTTGCACGAATCCAATACTTTCTTCTATATATTAGATATAGAAGAAAGTAAAACTAGTATGTTGTGGCCATCACGAAACTTTCTTCTATATATTTTTTTTTTTTCTGATCCCTCCCCATGCTTGACGAGGAAGCAATATTCCCAACGAAAACAAAATGACACATGCAAAAACTTGACGACTATCCCAATGTCTGAATTATTGCAAAAGCAAAGCAAAGAGCGAAAATTGAAAGTTATTTTAAAAGCCTTGCTTGAATGAATTACAAATATTTTATTTGTTAACAAACATAAGATGGCAACAGTTAAAAATTTTAAATCATGGAGATAATATTTCCTATCACTTCCATACAATTAAAATCACGAGAAATACGCAGACGACAATCTATTACGATTTATCTTTCTTATTGTTGCATTAATAAAAATATTTTTATTCGCAAAAAAAAAAAAGAAAATCAACACCTCTTGGAGAGATCGGCGTCAAAATAGAACCAAAGCCTGTTTACATATGGATTCACATATATTCCAAATTTCAACCAGAACGTAGCATTACTTCTTGAGATAGGGCACTCAAAATGGAAAAAAAGAACGGGTGATTGCGCTGCCCCCCTTTTTAGCTGTTGACACAAAAATAAAATCAGTTCTTATACCCACTAAGGGCTACTTGCCGATAAATTTTTCTTTCATTCCGTTCATTATTTCTTGAGATACAGCAGTCACAATTGACGACAAAAAACGTTCTATAGCTCAACCCCCGTTTGAGTTATTGACACCAAAAGTGAATCAGCACCTCTTCCTGTTAATACCAACATATGGACCAAATTTTGTTTGATTCCGCCAGTAACATCCTGAGGAATAGCAAGCACGCGTAACTCGAAAAACGTCCCATTGCTCCACCCCCCTTGGAGGAATTCGCGCCAAAAACTAATGGGCACAAGTTCACATAGGGGCCCATATGTGTACTAAATTTCGTTCGATTTCATGCGGTAGTTTTTGTTGTAGAGCGGCCAGAAAAAACTGGTCACACACAGACGTGACACACATACATACACACACACATACATACATACACACACACATACACACACACACACACAGACAGACAGACATTTTCGAAAAATGGTCGAAATGGACTCAGCACACCTCAAAACGTTCGAATCCGTCAAAATTCGAAATTCGAAAATTTGCACGAATCCAATACTTTCTTCTATATATTAGATATAGAAGAAAGTAAAAATATTTTTATTCGCAAAAAAAAAAAAAAAAAAAAAAAAAATCAACACCTCTTGGAGCGATCGGCGTCAAAATTGAACCAAAGCATGTTTACATATGGATTCACATATATTCCAAATTTCAACCAGAACGTAGCATTACTTCTTGAGATAGGGCACTCAAAGTGGAAAAAAAAACGGGTGATTGCGCTACCCCCTTTTTAGCTGTTGACACAAAAATAAAATCAGTTCTTATTCCCACTAAGGGCTACTTGCCGATAAATTTTTCTTTCATTCCGTTCATTATTTCTTGAGATACAGCAGTCACAATGGACGACAAAAAACGTTCTATAGCTCAACCCCCGTTTGAGTTATTGACACCAAAATTGAATCAGCACCTGTTCTTGTTAATACCAACATATGGACCAAATTTTGTTTGATTCCGCCAGTTACTTCCTGAGGAATAGCAAGCACGCGTAACTCGAAAAACGTCCCATTGCTCCACCCCCCTTGGAGGAATTCGCGCCAAAAACTAATGGGCACAAGTTCACATAGGGGCACATATGTGTACTAAATTTCGTTCGATTTCATGCGGTAGTTTTTGTTGTAGAGCGGCCACAAAAAACTGGTCACACACAGACGTGACACACATACACACACACACACACACACACACAGACAGACATTTTCCAAAAATGGTCGAAATGGACTCAGCACACCTCAAAACGTTCGAATCCGTCAAAATTCGAAATTCGAAAATTTGCACGAATCCAATACTTTCTTCTATATATTAGATATAGAAGAAAGTAAAAAATCATTAATTACACTAAAGTTCCAGTTAAATGGAAAATAATCAACCAAATCTATTTATTATTAGCCAATCTTGGGGAAAAAACGTTACTTAAAGATTTGACTTGAGAAAAGCCTCAGACCATAGACTAATGATAAGAGTAGACCGAGCTATGGCAACCCTTTTGCTGCTCATAAACCAAACCATGTGACTGGTGGATATCCTAGCAACAGCGGGCGTTAATCATAGCAGACGATCAACGCCAGCGCGAAATAAAATAAATAGAATTTATGGAACACGGAAGAATGATCTTTTATGGAGTCCGATTTGTAAATTTGTTATTCTAAGTTGTAAATATTTTGTTAATATAGTGAGTTTTTCGTTTAGATAGTATTGTGCATTTTCTTTAGTCAATTTCAATAACTCTCTAAGCAATAAAAGATGCAAACGACCAAGAAGAATCAGCAAACGGTAAGATTTTTACCTACAGTTTCAATTTAAGATACCGATTAGTACATTTTTGCGTTAACGCAAAACGTTTACGCCATTTCGTTCACGCCAACGCTGACAGCTCCAAATGAAATAAAAGTTACCGAAAACTGATAAAAAACTATTACTAATGTCAAAATAATGCATAACTAAAAGAAAAACAGTTCAATCTCTGCACCTGGAAGTTTTTTTTAATGAAAACACATTGTCGTAAAATACATGTCGAGTGCCAAACTGTAGATAATGCTGCCATCTAGCAACCATGCTGCCAAAGTTTTCATCAGCAAGAATGAGAAAGCTCGGTCTTCTCTTATTATTAGTCTATGCCTCAGACAGTCAGACGAAACACAAAAACATTCAACAATTCTATTAACTGGGAGTTGAGATGAGACACTAAATAATGAATTGGGTTGAGGAAAGCCTTCGAACATGGAACAAAAAAAGCTCATAACTCGTTTTTCATACAACTTAGAACTTTCTAACAGATGCCATCTTGAGCAGAAAAATAAGCGCTTTCGATGGACACATAATTTTAATATGTGCACGTATTTTTTCACCGTCATATTGGGGCAATTATGCGAAAGTTTGGACAAATTAGAATAAAAAAGGAACTATCAATCGGATTTTTTTCGAACTAGTCTACAAACCTCCCCAGTACCAAAAAGAACAAACGGTGAAAGTTTCAGCCAAATCTGCCGGGTAGTTTCTGAGATCTTAGGGAACAAATTTACCAAACTCCATTTTTATATATATAGATAAGATAAAAATTTATGCCAATTATTTTACACAAAAATACTCTTTAAACATGATTTATGTAGAATATCATAGTTGGAATTCCGCTATTTTTAATAGAGCATTTCACCAACTCAACAAAATTATATTGCGTTTGATCACCTGTTTGAAGAAGTTTTGTGGTGTCTAAGCATTTGACTGTTCAAAATGTGCTTTTATGTGTTGCATTTTAATGTCTAATTATAACCGCATGTTTTAAAAACTACCAACCACAAAATTTTACTTCTTATTCTTTATCCTATATTTTGTTAATCTGCAACACTTTCGTTCCATCCAAAGCGTGATTTCTATTTTCTGAAGTATTTTTTTCTTTGAATACATCCCATTTTGTTCTAATGTTCCAGCGCATTATATTCCCCCGTTTTTGGCAGTTCCAAACAGCTTGAAACTCTTTACATCTTGTAATTAGAGTTTAAGTACAACGTGTTTAATGTCAAAGTAAAGTATGCATGCTTCAATACTTTTTCTTACTACTAGTAAAAAGTTTTAGGTACATGGGCACAATTTTCAATGTCAACAACTTCAGTAAAACGAGAAAACGTAAATGAAACACAAATAAAAGCGTAAAAAGAGCTAAAAACTCTGAAACAGCAGATTCAAGGATATCAAAACAAGCTTATTTATCATTGTTTAAAAGATTAGTTCCCCACAACTCAAACACAGGGCAAGTGGACCGTTTTCATTGTGTCCTTTTTTTAAACGTTGTCTCATTTTATTCATATCTTAGCACTAATTTTCGTTTGTTTTTACAAACTAAAACCTCAGTATTCGAAAGAAAAGAACCACCTACTCCGAAAGAAAAGATCCACCTATTCCTAAAATCTTTTCTTTTCACATTACGACCAACTACAGAATCTATCTGTTCATAAAAACAAACTAACGTTTTTTCGAGTCACAACTCGTGAATTACGTGCATACAAAGTGATTTGAATTTACAAGGGATGTGTTTTTCAACGCGAAACCGTCTTGAGCTTTATTAGAACTAATTACTCCCTTTAAAGCAACAATAACCCCCCAGTGACTGCTATTATGATTATCTTTTCAGAAGAGATTGATATGCTATTCTATCCGGTGTTCGATCCTAGGTTCTTGTAATGTTTCAGAAAGCGCAAGTAATTATTAAAAATGTCTGATAAACAATTTAGAGATAATCGCTTTCGGATCAAAGCAATGAATTCGTTAGCATGTTATGGCATGAAATTTCAGAAATGACTGGGTGTTTCTATAACTGATTTTTTGGATAGTCGTATTATTTGCGAAAAAAAGGAATTAGTATTAAGTACCTTACTTGCCCTGTGTTATATCTGTTGCATTTTCAATTTCTAGATTTTTACATTTAGTTTCAGTCCGTGTTCCGTTGCTCTGCAGGTTTTCCGAAAGGGGGGAGGATAAAGTTTCTGGATGCTTTCCCCTGGCTGTGTATTTGTATGGAGGGATAGAGAGCTTACTCTTTCAGTGCACGGAAATTTTCTACAAACTTCTCAACGGGGCTCTTCTCTCTTGACAAGGTAGATTTCATGACTAACGGATAGTTGTGAAACTAAAAAAAGGATTAGATCACAAAGCCAGCTATAGTTTATGAAGCAAGCATTTTTTTAAAGAGGTGGTTTGAAAGCAATTTGAATACTTTTTACAATAACAAACAAAATATTTCAGAGCACACCAAACTCCCCCCCCCCCCCCTCCCTCAGCTACATCCTCATATATTAATAACGAATGATCGACATGCAGGGAAAGGCTTTATTTTGAGGAGGCTGAACTAGATCCGGTAACTTAATTGTTTTAGTGGCAAGACTCATTTAAGGAGAATGAAAAAACGAAAAAGAAGTCCCGCTATCTACTGGAGTTTAGGGTTAATCCACTGGAGTTAAGGTTAAAAATTTCAACAATCAAAATATCACCAAGCAGGCAATTGCTTCGTTCAAATGTAGGAGCAATTTTCCTCCGTCACACCTTGACGAGCGATTTTCTAGTTACTGAATAATAACGAAGAAACTGTCAAAAATGGTAGAATAACGCTAAATCGCTTATGAACATGCATGCATAAAATAGTAAGGCAAAAGTGTTTGTTTGTTACTAGTCTTCAGAGCGATGTTTATAATTCCAAGTGCATTAAAAAAAAAGTTTTTTTAAGTAAATCATGTTTTTATGCCCAATAGACAGTAACTTACCACTTAATACATTTTGTTCTTCCTTTCTTTGTATTTTTTTACGATTTTTATTCAATGCGATCATCTAAAGCAGTAAAGTTTAATTTGTGCTTGAAAGGTAAAGTAAGATCTAAGAACGTCGAATTGCACAAAAACTGCAAATTACTACTTACGGAGTCACAAGAAACCCCTTTTTCAATGCAAAAAACGCGAGCTCGTGGATGAAAACACATTCTACAAAAACTTGTCTACGGAAGTGTTTGAGATTATTATTTGATTCAGTTTCTACAAAACTAAGCAATAAAAACAAAAAATAACTAGGCATTATATAACCATTACAAGATAAGAAGTTAAAACCAAATTCAAAGTATCAGATTTTACAAATATTTTGCAAAAACTTCTTTAAGTGGCATTGCTTGCACCCTTAATTTACATTTTTAGCATTTTATTTCGAAAAAATTGCACTAAGCTTACCTGCTAAAAAGATAAACAAGGAGCATATAGGAATATCCATCACGCTTTCTACTTCTGGAGCGCAATTTTGAAACGAGCAGCGAACACCGAAACAAGTCACGTTGAAGCCAAGATCCATTCACTCTCGTGTTTTTGCGCTGTGACGTTGCTATGTTACGTCAGAGTTTTGGGTGCCTATTGGTTTAAGTACCTCGCGCAGGCGCAACTCGTTTGATGAAAACGAGAATAAGAAAACGAAACGAGTGCAGTCACGTGAAGCAATTTATTAAAACGTGTCTGTTTTGCCCGAAGTTAACTTTTCGATATTTCCGATTTAAGAAATGCGTTTAAATAACAATGAGTTCAGTTCGCTGCTATTGAGAGCAAGCAGTGAAGCCCGTTGCTAGATCTGAACACTTTGCCGTGCACCGTGTGTTTAGGAGGGACGCGGAGATCACGGGAGGTCACTGTGATTTCCCAAAAATTTCCTTATTCGGCAAAATTCGTCTGATACCTTGGCAAAATCATCATGATTCGGCAAAAATTTGTCGTTTTACTCGGCAAAATTGTCATCATTCGGAAAATTTGAATTTCCGTTTGGCAAATTCAGAATCTCCGCCCTCTCATAAATTTGAAATCAGGGCGCCCCTTCGGGGCCCGTCACAAGTAGTTTTTACGGGCCCCCTCCATATTGTTTACCTATACGTCCCTACCTATATTTCACCCGTCATTTTAAAAACCTCGGGGCAACTTCACACTCGGGCCCGGGCCAACAAGTGTTCCTTCTGCCCCCCCCCCCGTGCACGCCCCTGCCCTGGGTGATACAAAATGAGCTTTTAAATTACCAGAGAAATTTCACGCACAATACTTGACATTTTTCAGCATCACCCTTCCCCCCACCCTACCCACGCCCCTGATGGCAATTATATAATAAATCTAGGTTTCATTTTGTTTTGTTTGCTTTGTTAACCTCCAATTTTTGCATGGACTGTTTTTTGCTGCATCATGTTGCAATTCTTGGATAACTTTACATCCCAAAGCTAACAAAAAGTGATTCCTTGAAACCCCGAAACACTTGTCGGCTCATTCCATTGCTTATTTTGTGCTGCATTTACGTCGTTTACTACTAGTATTTTATTGCAACAAGGTACTCATAAGTACATTTTTCATTTCGTAATTCTAGTCATTGTCAATATTTTATGTCTGCGTTTTTCTGAAATGCTTTTCAATACTTTTTACTGCAGAGCTTAACGAAACTATTTTTCTTCAAAAACTACATTTTCCAACCTCGTCGTCTCCATCTAACCATCTCCGATTTAAACAAAATTTTAAATAGGTGAGACATGCCTTTAAACCAAACTATACAAATTTTCAGTTTCCAAGACCCAAATCCTGAGGTTCTAGGATCAATGAAGAAAAGGCTCCAAGATGGCGGATCAGCATAGTGAAACAAATTGCCATGTTTAACGCGGTTCCCCCATTAAAGGTCATTTTGGAGCGCAGTTTTTTTTTTTTTTTTTGAGGAATCCTAGATTTTCATGATTTGTGTCTTAGATGGAAGCTGAAACTTTGCATAGGTTAGTTTCAAATTCATGTCTACACCTCTCTAAAACGTCTTCCAAATCAGATATGGTTGAGAGGGTACAACCAGATCACTTAACTTTGATGTTCAGTTTTTGCAGCAATTTTACGCAATTTTGCTACCTGTTTCCTGTCACAACTAACGTGACTCAGCTTAAATAGAGTGAAGTTTTTCTTGACCTGCTGTGATGTCCTTACGCAGAAAAATTTTGGGCCTTCATACTATGACGTAGGTCTGGCACTCATGGGCTCTTAGTCTAATACACTTGATCCATACTAAAAAGTACATGAGTGCATGATTTCTCAATTAAAACACAAAAATCGCAAAAATTACAAAAATTTTCAGAAAAATCGCACTTGATCTTGATATATTTTATTTACGTTAAAATAAATAACATATTAATCATTTGTTATTTTTTTTGCATAAATGATTTTAAACTGAAATTTAAATTCGGGGGGAAAACTAAACAAAATCAATGCAGTTTTAAAAAATTCTTATAGTATACAGAAGAAACCTGAGAAGTTTTAGAAATATTCAAAGAATTGAAAATATAGAGTACAGCCAACTCCCGCTACAACGCGATCCGACTTACGCGAAATGTCTATAATGCGATTTTTTCACCAGTAAAGAATTTTAGACCAACGCGAATTTCTTGTCCTCAACACGAACATTTTCGGAAGGGAATCTCGGTGTGTAAGTAACGGCTTTGTTATTGGCTACTAAAATTTTTTTTCCGTGAATGGATCTTCATCCCTTTAGCAATTTTCAGAGCTGAAATTCCCACACCATACTAATCTGAACGACGCTTATACAAATAACTATTCCTCATTTTCCATTAATTGTTTTCATGCTAAATGCGAATGTGATGAAATATAATGACACCTAAGAACGATGTTTCATCTAAAGTTTGTGTACATACAAAGAAAGAGAGAAAGTTTCTGACACCTAAAGAAAAGCTAAATATTATATGCCTGAAAAACTATAAAATGCGTTGAAGGTAGCACGATAATTTGTTGCGAGTGAATCTTCCATATGTACAATTAAAATTCAAGAAAAGGAAATCCGTAAAAGTTCACCGACTAGTATCTAAGCAGAATGTGAAAATTAAGAAAATGGAAACTGCTCTTCTATTGTGAATTTAAAAAAAAAACAGGAAGAGGGGTGTTGCCATAGATAGAAACGTTATGAAATAACTAGTGAAGCAACTGTATTGCGTATTTAAAAATTATATAAGAATAAAACGGTTTGATCACGCAGCAGAAATCATCATCTTCACTTTTTTAAGTTACAGTTATCATTACTAGTTCTACTCTACAGTCAACTATAGTGCATTTGTTTTTCTTACTATATACTGTACGTATCGTATACTGGTTTATTTTATGTCTTTCTTCCCCATTGATCATTGATTTTGTGCATCGTAGCAGTATTTTATGTTGAATAAAACGTTTTTTTTTTTTTTAAATACAAGTAACAATTCAGTTTTTTTTATTTTAGAAACAGTAATGTATAGTTAAGAAATGGTTTTTAACAGTTTGAGTGGTGTTTACAAATGTCTTAACAAAATTTGGTATGTTTATAAAACCACTTTTCAACTTCATTTTTCCACAACGCGAAATTTTTCGATTTACGCGAGGGGTCTCGGAACACATCCCTCGTGTAACTTGGAATTCGACTGTTGTGTCTTCTTCCTCAAAGTGGAAAATGACCTTTCTTCACTTGGAATGTATCCATTCAAATCGCGAAAATCGAAAAGACCGTGATAATTGTGAGAAAAAAAATCTTCCCACGCCGGGAATCGAACCCGGGCCTCCTGGGTGAGAGCCAGGTATCCTAACCACTAGACCACGTGGGAGTTACATAATAAGGAGAGTTTAATAAATAGAAACTAAAAACGCATTGGAAAAACAAAACGTATTAAATTTAATGTTTGGTATTGTTTGGTAATATAAGGCTAATTAATTAGATGTGTTTGCTCAGATTTTCGGGAAAAATGACATCTAACTGCGAGTTAGATGAACAGATATTTTGAAAATTCATTTTTTTTTGGCTTTCGATTCAAGGTGAAACTAAATTACATTCGACAAAACTGCCACAATAGCTTTTTCCTGTTCTTTTTTGTGCATTAATAACCAATATAGTTCTTATTTATAATTTTTTACTGGTGAATTTATTTCAATTTCGTTTCAGTCCATGAGAAGTTTAGTGCTGCCATCTAGTGCTCACATTTAGTAGAAAACTGAAGTATTTGCCTACATTTTCATGAAATTATGTAAGTAATTTCGCTAGCCACAGAAAAGAAAGTTAGAGAGTAGAGGAGCAGGGTTGCCCATACCCCCCCCCCCCCCAAGTTCAATGGCACAAACTCCCCTCGAAATTTTTTTTTCAACCCTCTTTCTTTTTTTATTTTTTAGCTGACTTTTAGGTATATATACACATATATATTTATTTTTATGTATTATTATTAAATGAGAAAGTTCTCTGCCACGCCAATAACGCACACACACAAACTAAATAAATAAATGAAATAAAATATAAACGTAATGAAATAAAGGAAAGTAAAAAAATTAAATAAAACATAAATCTATTAATAAACCTTAAATAAATTTTGAAAATTACCCCATCACCAATTTTGATTTTTTGAAACTTGCACCGTATTCCTCCTCCCCCCCTACGCCCCCTATGGGCACCGCTGTAGAGAAGAGCCTTTCATTCGAGAAACCAGCTTAAATTCGTGAAGAAGAATGAAAACAGGGATTTTTTTTCCCTTTGAAAAAACCACTCATGCATTGATAAGATCAAATTTGACATTTTGTTGAACTGATATATATTGCGTTTGGGGGAAATCGAACGAGGAGTTGCTCTACAAAAAAATTGTTAGCTACTGTGAAACAAGGAGAACAAGGAGGATCAGAAATGATCTGGGGTTCGTTTTGATTTCCTAGTCTTGAAATCGTGCATTTTATAAACTGGAGAATGATGTTCGGCCTTTTTTTTTTTTTTTTTTTAAAGAAAAATTTAATCGTAATGTGAGCAAAAATTTTGCCCTTGCAACAACTGTACATTTTCTCTTAATTATCCGAAACATGAAGCTTATCGACTACGTTCTGGCTCGTGTCGTGGGTTCCGAAAGAGGGGAGGCAAAAGGTACATATTCTATGCAAATTGTTCGGAAAATAGCGCCCACTTTTTGTTAAAGCCAAATGTCAGGAACACCTCGAAATAAAATTTTTGGCAAGGGAAAATTTTTTAATTTGCCGAATGAAATTCCAATTTTACCGAATGATAAAATACGAGCATAGACACATGCATACTTAACATCTGGTGGCATAGCCAAGGGGTGGAATAAGAGGAGGGGGCATGATGTCACAAAATACACATGCAAGGACCTAAAATTTAGCTGTTCGGACTTTAATTTCGAAAAATACCATATGAATAAATGAGAAATTCCTCGCTGTGTCACTGGTAACATCCTCTGAGAAGGAGCATTATGCATAGTTTAAAAACAATTTAAAAAAGTTAAAATTTTTTTTTAAATGGCGTTTAAATATTATCTCCGACTTTGCTGAATAATCAGCGAAATTTGTCGAACAAGGATTTTGTTGGGAGGCCAGAGAGGCCTTTTATAGAAGCTCAATGTTTAGGGAAATTTAGTACAATCCATGCCTAAAGCTTTAAAACAATTCTTGCTACACACATTGCCGTCATTTCGATTTTTCCGGGAGGGGGTGGAGGGTAAAGGATGTATATTCAACGTAAATTGTACCAAACACAGCAAAAATTTTCACGTAAATGCATTGCTTTTCCAAAGTTTGTGGGATCCCTGGTTTTTTTTTATACTTCTGTTCTCCCTACATGAGGAGCCTACAGACAAAATACTAATTCATTTGAAATACTAGCAAGTTCTTACAATCATATTGGCTTGTGCATTTTCTTTTTCACCTTAATTTTGGTTTAAAAGAATTAATTTATATTTTAAATAATTTTTACAATTGCAACATATGTATTTTCCATTGAAAATTCATTTAGCTATCTTATCATTTAGCTTAAAATTTTGGACTGCATAAGAAAATTTTCTTTGGTGACCGAGTTAAGATTAAAACGACTGTACGTGCATTTCTGCCACTTCTTTTTTTCCAAACTCATCCGGAAAATATTTGGAAACTTAACATTTTTTAATTCGAAGCAATAGAATCTGAAAGCAAAGTATTGTTTGATTAAGTAATTATCTTTTATCGAGATATTTCTGCTTAAAAATAGGAAGATAAAATCCTTAACTGTATTATAAACCAGTGGTACCCGCACGACTTTGCCCGTAATAGAAAATTAAAAGGTCATTTGGTTCGCCTGTATATTTACAAATAATGGTTGGTGAATTTCTCGCGAATTTGCTTGCCCATGTTACTGATCCATGTTATAATTATTTGGTAATTTACTCGTCCACGTTATAAAAATTTGCTCGGTAAAATGTTCTTCAAATTGGAATGGAAAAAGAAAAAAATCGAATTTTCGAAAAATCGCTTCGAGGTGCACACACCCCATGCTAATAAACTAATTTTGTGCCAAATTTCATGAAAATCAGCCGAATGGTCTAGGCGCTATACTCGTCACAAAGATCCAGACTGAGAGAGATCCGGACATCTAGACAGAAAGAGAGAGAGATCCAGACAGAGAGACTGTTAGCTTTAGTATTAGAAATTAGAAAAGATACCATAATAAAATTAAAGTTACTGTATAGTTTGCATAGTGACTTTATATTAGTAAACATACTATAATAAGTAAGTAAATTTTAATATTGTGTAACGTATTAAATTTACATCGCATTGTCTGACTTGTTTGATTTTTTATTGAACAAATTTATGATTTATTGTAATATAATTAAATATATCACACATAATAGCTATAATGTAAATGAGTATTCTTACATGTTGGAAATCCATAGTTAAAGATGCTGTAGTCGGGGTCCAATTCAGAAATTTTAAGGCAGTAAGCTTACTTGCATATAATTACGAGCCCAAACCTCTAACAGCAATAGTGTACCTCCTAAAAATTTCATTGCCGTAGTCTACACCATGATCTCCCTGCACTGTTGACAAGTAAAAAAGGAGGGGTTTTATTTAGCGAATTTAAATACCAATTACTCATTATTCATCAACTTTGAATAATAGATTTTTAAAAGTCATGTATATATTTCAGACATCAAAGAGAAAAGTTTCAACAAGTTTCATGAAAAGTTGAGATGATTAAGTAATTTTTTTCCCCGTTCGATCTGACATGGAATGACCCAATGCAAAGCAGTTGCTGCAAAAGCAATCGTGTCTCTTGTTTATTAATGATTGTTTCTGCTGAATTGATCTGTATAATTGCGTAGTAAATAAAAAGCAAACTAAAAATTTTTGCACAGACCCTCAAGGCCTATCTAGTGTTTTTTTTTTTTTTTTGAAACTTCCATCTCATTTGGCCTACAGAAGTGAAAAATTATTAAAGTTGAAGTTTAAAAATGACTCATATGATTGTCCTTCAAGTTTGTAAAAAAAAAGGCATTAAAGGAAATCTTTGTGTCCAAAAACTAGTCATCTCTACTTATATTCAAAATATTTAATATGTTTAATTAAAGAGTTTCTATGGATCAGTAATTACTGATTTATGACACTCGCTCAAAAATAATAAACATTTCGTACTGATATCACTAATGATTTAAAAGCTAAGAAAGTGGGAAAAAACACAGTATCTTTGTCATATTACTTTCCTCTTATTTATTTATTTTTTTTTTTTTGAGCAATCACGATTGCTTATTGCTTTTATTTGACTGTTTTGATGTCCAATGATTTTATTTTCCCACCAGCACCCTCTGCAGCATCACCGTCGACGGGCTCCTTACGATGCTGCTCCTATAGCGAAAACCGTCTCCAGGTTGCATCCATGTCCTACACTCACGCGCATAAATACACAACTACATACACACAAATACACAAACACATACATACACATACACCTACACACATACACATACGCATACATACAGACACCTACACACACAAACACATACACATACACACAACTACCCACACATTCATGCCTGCACACAGACACAAACACATATGCCTACACACATACACATACCCTGCCCCCACGCACACAAACACTCATACACACAACTACCCACACACTCATGCCCGCACACAGACACAAACACACATGCCTACACACAAACACACATACCTCCTACACTCAAACACACATACCCCCCCCCCCCCACACACACACTCGTGGTTGCGAAAAACAATTTGAATTCAAGATGACAAAAATTCAAATTATTTTTATTTTATTTATTTTTTTGCGAGATTATTTAAAACATTATCTTCCAATACATCAATGTCTTCATTATGAATGTCAAATGCTAGCTAATAGCAGCTTCGATCTTAAGATGAAAATTGTGAAAGAACCTCAGAAAATTCGGTGTAGTAGGTAGGGTTCTTCTCTCTAGGCTTCCTTTAAAATGTTCTGTGTAGTGCTGGAAGTGCTAAGTGATCATGATACCCTGTTACTCTTTACTGAAACCACTTTAGCTCTCTCATACCCGCAGGGATGCTTATCATGAAATTTTACTTTTATATTTAAGTAATTATGGAAAGTAATTTGTGATTAGTTCCTAATCATTAAAAGTAGTAGGATATTTTGTTCGAATCCAATCCACTTGGAAAAGTTTCAATAATAGTTTTTTCCCCTAATTTTATACGGAGGAAATAAATGTTCTAGTTCTGGTAGGGGTTTGACCCAAAACCTCTTCCGTGGTTGGGCCACTATAATGTCAGATGAATGTCGAATAATTTAGTTTTTTGACTCTCCTGTAAAGTTGTAGTTTTGATGGAGATGAGTAGTTTTCGAACTCATTGATTCAATTAATCCGTTGAAAGTGTTGCAAATCTTGCATATGGTCACTGAGAGCTCGAGTATTATAAATTGGTTTCAGCAACACAAATAGAATATCAGCCGAAAACGACATGCAGTAGAGACTAGTTAATCGCGAGCGCAAATTGAAAATGTCACATTAAAGGGAAGCGTTTTTTATCCTATAGAAAACTCACACTAGTTTATTGCTTTTACCTTTGAGTAGATGTTCGTTAAACATTTTGCATTTGTGTCGTAACTTCTGTAGACTTGTAGACGACACTTTTTATTTACAAATCTTCCTGGAAAGAGATGCGAAAGGAAAAAACACAACATTGTGAAGAGTAGTGAAGTAGGCATGGATGTAGGCATTGTAGATGTAAACATGGGTGTAGCCAGAAGTAGGGGGGCATGGAGGGGCATTTGCTCCCAGGGGCAGCTACAGGGGTGGGACGAAGGGACACCCGTTGGCCTGGGCCCGAACCTGAAGGGGGCCGGAGACTTTTAAATTGAGAGATGAAATATTGTAGGGATAAACAATATTTAATGAGGCACGTAAAAGTCAGCTCTGACGGGCCCCGAAATTTCTGTGCGCGCCCCTGGTTGTCCCTCCCTAGAAGAGTACCTATCGCTTCCGCGGTCTTTCCATATGTCACCGAAAATAATTTTAAATAGCATTTTCCGGATTTCAATTTCGTAAAACTTCCGAGGGAGGACCACGTAGCCGCTCTTTCTGCCCTCATCTGACCAACTAAATCATAAAATATTCTTCAGGGAGAGAGGAGGAGTAATTTCCAAGGTCCACACTAGTGGGGAGGGGAGCAACTAAAACCACTATCCTTTTGTGTCTATGCTCTTCCTAACGGAAATCCTGGTTACGCCCATGGATGTAGATCAGGGGTTCGCAGGCTGTGGGTCACGACGCTAGATGAGGTAGTAGCCTTTCTTACGCTGTCGCTACATGAAAACCCATTTTTAAATGCACACAGTTTCAAAACTGTCGCAGAAGAAAAAAGTATTATTTTTATTCTGTCTTTGTAGCAGGCCCGTCTAATTTTCCCAGGGGGCGGGGCAAAAGGTGTGTACTCATACTCATTGTAAATTTCATCGAAAAACAAAACTACGCCCTCTTATATGTTAAAAAAAAATTTCATACTCAAACTCAAGGGGAAGGGGGGGGGGTGTTACCCTTGAGTGTGAGTTAATCATTTAGTGCCCTCTCCCACCAAATGATGAACTTGCTTTGTAGCAATAGGATACATTGCGATTAATTTTACTTGAAAAAGTAGTGTTCAAGTTTTTGTTTAATAAATTGACAGTGAGTTCCTATTTTACTAAAATTTTGGTCGCATTTATTATGTTTTACTTTTTTGTCAGTTAAAGTGGTCCGGGACACATTTTGAAAAAAAAAATAAACATTTTAGAGTTTTGAAAATTTTTGCACTGATTCACCATCTGTTTAATAAGCAAAATATTAAATAGACGGTGAATCAGTCATAAGTTAAATATTTAAAGGAAAAAATTATTTAGATTTAATTTTTTAAAAATAAGGTTGTATTAAATAGCTAAAACTCAAAATTTTCTTGGTCAATTTTCAAACTGTTTTCAAAAAATTATGCCCAAATATCTAAGTTATAATTTTTATTCGGCGATTTAAAAAATATGAATTCAATAAAAAATAGAAAATATTTGAAGAAAAATTTTGAAAAATTCGAAGATTTTTTTTTTTAAAATATATTATATGTTTTGAAGTAAACTTTTTTCCAAATTTGCAGAATAAAAATTAAAGTAAACTGTTTAAAAAAGATATGCTACAAATGTCATTACTTTACCTTTATCAGTTCTTGACTAATAAGTGTTTGAATGCAAACAATCGAGAAAAATTGCGTCAATGAGAAACACGCGTTTAAAGTTTTAAAATTAAATATAATAATATGTATTAGTTAAATGCCAGCAACAAAAATAATTATATCTTTCGTTCTAAATGAGATAGAAACAAGATTCAAACGTCGTTTTAAGCAGAATAAAACGGAAAAGTTTTTAAAATGATATTTAAAAAATTGAAAAATTTGACGATTTTTACCCCCTTAAAAAAATACTCGTCTTCACCACAAATGTTTGTTGTATCGGAAAAGAATTTTGAAAGTGTCCAAACATGAGTTATAAAGTGATATATATTTTTCTGATTTCTACAACCATTGTGTTACACGCATTATGAATGCACAAATAAGACATCTCAAGCACCTTGATTAATTATGTAAAACATACGCAATGTATGCATAAATAAATAAACACATAAGGGGTGGGGACAGCGTGTTATTTACTTGGCAAAAGGGGGTCTAAGTGTATATGCAAAAGCTCAGGAAAGCAATTCCAAATTATAATTTTCTTCATTTTGAAATCAAGAAAACCAGATCGTGAAACCTTGATTACCTTGTAGACAAATTCATAATTTTAAATTTTCATGTTTTTTGAACAACATCCATTTCTTCTTCGAATTTATTTTCCTTTGGGGTCCCAAATTCATGGAAAAATTACTTCTTTCAAGGGATTACAATAGTTACAAACAAATACTACTTGTTACGTTAATTTAGTAGAATGAGGATTGAAAAAATTGAACCGACGTACAAAAGTATAATTCACTGATAACAGATAAGCATAATTAATAGAGAGGAGGTTTTAAGAAATAAATGTATTTGCATGTAAGTGGACGTGGTTTTGGCTCTTTTTCCGTTGAGTATATACACAGATTGCAACACCCCAAGAAAAATCCAAAACGTCGTTCCTTACATCCCTTACGTCTCCACATACGTCATAAAGCTCTGACTGCGGATGCTTAATAAGAAAGACAAGGCAAAAATGAGTGGCGTGATAGTCAAGAGCTGGAAAACGCTCATCATTTGACTGGAATAGCAAGACAATGCATAGTAAACATAAAAATATTTATGGTTTAACACTTTTCCAAAGGAGCATTTATCTGAAGAACAATATTTTGTCTTCATCTCCTATTTTTTAAAGATATTTATAGTGTATTGCAGACGTCAGAGTTTTTTTTTTTCAACAAATCAACCGACATTTTAATCAAAGGCACGAAATGTATTTCAATATACAGTCGACTCACGCTACAACGCGATTCGACTTACGCGAAATGGCTATAACGCGATTTTTTTTTACTAGTAAATAACTTTAGACCTAACGCGACTTCCTCGCCTGTAACACGAAAATTTTCTGAAGGGAATCGCGGTGTGAAAATATCGGCTTTGTTATTGGTTACTGAAAATATTCTTTCCGTGAATGGACCTTCATCCCTTGAGCATCACTGGCAGAGGAAGTTACCACACCGTTCTAGCCTGAACATAAGTTTATTTGTGTATACAACTATAACTACTCGTCATTTATCATATTCTTTTCATTCTTAATGAGAAAGTTGTTGACCTATGATGACACCTAAGAGCACAGTTCCATCTAAAGTTTGTGAAAACAAAGAAAAAGAGAAAGTTTCAGGCAATTAAAGAAAAGCTAAAGGTTCTCGATATACTTGAACAACTAAAAAATGCGTCGAAGGTAGTCCGACAATTCGGTGTGAGTCGATCTTCCATACGTATACTTAAAAGTCAAGAAAAGGAAATCTGTAAAAGTTCGCTGAGTAGTGTCTAAGCAAAATATAAAAATTATGAAAATGGAAGCTCCTCTTGTATTGAGAATTAAAGAAACCAACAAGAAAGATGTTGTCATGGATGTGTGGAAATGTTATGAGAGAACTTTTGAAGCAAGTGTATTTAAAAATATATTAGAATAACGATTTGATCACGCAGCATTAATCATCAACTGATTGAATCGTTGATAACTGAGTTCGTGCATCATAACAGTATTTTATGTTGATTAAAACAGCTTTTTTAAAAATTAGAAATAAAAATTCAGTTATTTTTGTAAGAAACTGAAATGCATAATTAAGGAATGGTTTAAAACAATTTGAGGTGATGTTAACAAGAGTCCAAAAATTTGGTTATGTTTAAAAAATTTTTACACGTACCCTTTTTTACAACGCGAAATTTCGACTTACGTGACAGGTCCTGGAAGGCATCCCTCGCTTAAGTCGGCATTCGACTGCATGCACTTTTCCAACCAAGGCAGTCACTGGCGCCTAAAAACGCGATTTAAGCAGGGTGGACACCCTCCAGACAAACTCAAATTCTCTGATATTTCCAGTTTTTTCCAGAGTAAAATGTTTGAAATTCCAGACACCACGACACTAATTTCCGATTTTTCAATTTGATTTCGAAACATAGTTAAACCACTACATTATACAACACATCTATACATATATATACACACATACATACGCAACTTTGTTTAACCTTGAATTACGGCAATCTTCGTATGTATACCTAGAAATAAAGCAGTGGTCACTTTGATCCCTGAGAGGAAATCTGCACATTTCCCCAAATAATGTTGTATGTTTGTAAAAATTAGTTAAAAATAAGCCTATTTAAAATAAATGCAGTTTTTTTAAAGGATGCAGAGATTCTAACCCTTAACAGGGGAGGTGCAGTCCCCCGATCACCCCTATTTCATTTTCAGTTCGATTGAATGGTTTTTCTCAATAGCTTTTCGTTTCGTGACCTTGAACATCAAAGTAGCTTATCAGTATCTTTAGGCAAGTGCATCTGGTTAAAATTTCATAGCACTCTTTAGAAGCGGTCTGTGTGCCTGCACCTCCCCTTCACTGTTACAATTTTCGGCATCGCTCTTAACGTTAAAACGTGGATATAGGTTCATTTATCTAATCCGCGTTATGCTATTCAGCAATATTTTGCATCTATTCAGATGCAAAATATTCTAGATGAGGCTGAGAGTGGTTTGAAATGTTCACAAACGTTACGCAACGATGAATAGAGACAATGAAGGCTGGAATTCCTCGAAATACGACGCGAAATACTAATAGTTAAAGAGCTGTCAAAATGTTTCTGTAACGCAATATAATCAACTTTCTGATACTAAAATGTTCTGCATGTATTAAAGAACAACAATGAAATCATTAATAAATAATTGAATCATCTTCATTACGAGTACTTAGTAATTTACTGCAGCATATGATTTTCTCGAAAATTCTTAATGTAGCAAAATTTCCTCTGAAAAGGTATATTTCGATTCAAAATTCAAAAATAAATTTTTCCCCCGTGCTAATAAAAGTTCAAAGAACATCTAAGAGAAGTTACAGGAATGTATGTATCTTAATCATACGAAAATTTCTAAATAGATCGATCTCTGAGAACTGCGAGACTCCGGAAAAAAAAAAAAGATTGTGGAATCTAATGGGACAAAATTCGGGTGATAAAAACAGAGTAATTTGCAGCTATACGAATTGCTTTAAATATGAACGCTACGATAATTCATATAAATTCGCCCAAAAAAGTTTCAATACATAGCAACAATTACAGAAAGAATCATATCTATTTGTTGTATAAACAAATGACACTAACTATTCAAATGTTTATTCATCTTGTTAAATGGTCATTACATTTCCATACTATTCTTTTTAAAAGGCATGTTTTCAAGAAAAACGCAGCGAAAACCTTTCCTTTTTTAATATTTTTTTAAGCATATAGTGAACTTTCGCGATTTTTTTTAATGAAAGTAGAAGGATCAAAATTTTATTGAGTACATTGATATTTAAGTATAAAACAAACGTTTCTAGTGTAGCACACAAAAAAGCTAATTGGTGGAAAACCATGTCACCACATTCGCGGTAAAAGTGGATACACGTTGCTTGTCGCAATTTCCAGAGTCAATCACAAATTCTCCTGAGTTTTCAAGGTTTTCCAGGGCATTTTGAAATTCCCTGAGAATTCCCTGTTTTCCAGGTTTTCAGAGTAAGTGGCCACCCTGTTAAGCCACTATTGTGAAGCAATGGCGACTTTTTTAGGAAAAATGCGGTCAATAACGACTGTTTTGTAATAAATTGCAAAAAAACGGTGACTATTTTAGAGAGAAAGCGGCTAAACTATACAAAAAATCCCGTTTTTTAATTTTATTTCCTAGGACAAAATCTTTTTTGAAAAATCGAAAATTCGCTTATAAGTTTACCCGTTACTATCCAGGGGGGAAATGGAAACTTTTTACCGTTTTTTGTTTAAGTAAAAGTTTTGAAAGGTAGGAAAATGAAATGTAATCAAACACATTTATTATCAAAAATGTGTGATGTTCATATTTGTGTACGAAAAGTTTCGTTTTTGCGATCGCGATTTTTGTAAAGGGTTTGTTTTTGTGATCCCTATTTTCGTAAAATGTTTGTCGCTGCAACCACGATTTATGCAAAAAATTAATTTCCCTTGCTACTATTTTTGTGAACTGTTGTTTGCATTCTGAAATAATGTCAGTCGTATAGGTCTATGGCCCCAAGCTACGTGTAGTCCCGCTTACTACGCTGCCAATGTATGTCTGTTTAAGAATCATTGCAGTCGTATGACATAAAAAGCTATTTTTATGGGAGACTATTTTAGAAACGATTTTAATCTGGGGACTATTTGTCATATTTCGGGCTGCTAAAGCAACTATTTTTAGTAGCCGAACTCAGCGACAGCCCTGTTCGCGATTTTTCTTTGAAATGATGTTTTTCGTTAGTATATTTCGTTAGTAAAACTCCAAATTTTCACCTAGTCTTATCAAACCGCTAGTTCGGTCCCTCAAGTTCACATAATGTTTTAAAGGAAACCTATCTTGGCTGTACTTATCGATCTCAAAAGCAGAACTACTCTACATTCTTACAACTTGAATAAATTACAACAGTGATTCTCAACCTTTTCACTATTGAGGATGAGGATCATTAGGAATTTTCTTTTTCCGAATCCTCAGCGAGAACCACATAACAATAGAATGTTTTCACAAAAATTATAAAGGGTGGAATGAGAAAAATTCAAAATTATTTTGAATAAATTTAACTACAATTAATAAGCTATTTAAAAAACTTAAAACCCAAATTTTTCATAACGAATCACAAAAATCTCTTCGAAATTATGGTTTTGCAGATTTTATTGTGTTAACGTGAAAAGGCGGTAATTTGAACGATAAAGAATTGATACTTTTTTATAAATCACGAAAGGTCACAAAAGTCCGGAATATGATATGTATGAGCGTTTAGTTATACTACATTTATGGTAAATACATAAAAATTTGTGGAAAATGGGGGAAAAAGCCCCTCACTGGGTAGCTCTTTGCGCGCACTACGTGAAAACTAAGCGTGGACCACACTTTGAAAACCAGGGGTTTACAATATCAAATACATCATTTTTAATGCTTTGTATTCTCCATTTTGCAATTAACAGATTACTCGTGAAGCTTGAAAATCGCACGATCATGCATTATTTTAGGAGGATTTTTCCGAGCCCTAAAAACGTACAAAAAATAAATAAATAAAAAGGAACCTATCAAAAAATTAGGTGAAATATAAAACATGACTGCAGAGTGAAAAGAGTGGAGAATTATACCTGGTTAAGATGAATAAATTAGTAAACACGCGTACATATATATTATAACAAAGGTAAATTATGTTTTATGTATTTTCTCCACTAAACCATCCAAGAATATCTAATAGCTGAAAATACTTTCAAGATTTTGATTTATGAATCAAATCTAACTTTGAAGACAATATCTCCATTTGTTCAGGAATAATGGAACTATTTTGAGGAACTTATATAGTTCATTCACAAATATGCCATTTTCCAGCGTCTACGGCAAAAATTACGCATTTCTTTTCCCTGGCCTAAAAAGATAATTAATAAGTGGAAATTTAAATTGCCCACCTCAATTGTTTTAACAAGACCAAACTCCAACTGTAGAATGAGTTTAAAGAAAATGTCTCGATTTATTCTGGACTTATGTATTTTCAACTACTTCACTTATACCTCTCAGGTGCACCCCGAAATCAAATTTTTAGGAGGGCGGAAATTCTCGATATGTCGAATATAACTCAGAACTTTGCTGAATCTGTACTAATAATATAAAGCTGAAGAGTTTCACCGCCAGCTCAGTCATTTCCAGCCGAGGACTGCAGTTTCGTGCTAATTAGCACTCATCAGCCCGGCATTCGAAAGTGACTGAGCTGGAGATGGAAAACCTCTTAAGGAAGTCAAGAGTGCCAAACAAACTAGAAGCTAATATAGAATTAGCACAGACCACGAAACTGCAGTCCTCGGCTGGAAATGACGGAGCTGGCGGTGAATTTCAGGTATTTCTGCTTTAGTCCTTGCTAATGGGCGGTCATTTACTGAAGAGTTTGTTTGTTTGAACTTGTGTCTTATTAAAATTTTTAGGGGGAGGGGTGTTTTGAAGGGAATTTCTCTTTTTTAAGAAGGGGTTCTTGCTTTTTTTTTTAAAGGGGGGGGGGGCTTCGCTATTGGGAACGGTGTACCTTTGCTCGAAAGGGGGGGAGTACCCTTGCTAAAAAGTATTTAAAAAAGAAGAAAATAAAGAAACAAACATGCGTTCTGCCTCGAGATCGTGAATGGAGGTCGCGAACAAGAGATTTGCTTTTTCCTTGAACTGCAGAAGTTGTTTTAAGCATCGCTCGTAGTGGGTTTTGTCGCAGGATTGTGACCAAGCAGTAGACAACATAACTAAAAGTATTTAAAAAAAGAAAACTTATGTAAAAATTGCTTAAATTGCTACAGCAGCTAAATATATGGAACAACATAAAATTTACGACCAGTATAACAGGCCTCATCTATAATCTATAATATGTAGGGTTTTTTTTTTAGCTCCGTTTTCACAGTAGGAAAGCCAGGTGGGTGGCGGGTGGCTGGTTTGCGAACTAGAGTACTGCACATACCCCTGACCAAACACTCAGTTACTGTTGAGTCCAATCTGCCATTTCTTGTTGAGCTACAGGCACGAAAACATGGCTGTCTCTATTCAGTCTCCCGCCAAATGTAAATTGAGAAGTGTTATTCATTTCTTGTAAGCAGAAGGTAATAGGGTAGCGAAAATTCATCGAAGAATAAGTCGTGTACATGGAGACAACTTAATGAGTGCTGGCGTTGTACGTAAGTGGTGTCAAAAATTTAAAGAAGGCAAAACTAATGTGCATGATGAAGGGAGTCCGCGACGCAAGTCTGTGGATACAGTCGACCATGTTCAAAGAGTCGACAAAGCGTTTATAGAAAATCGAAGTTTCACGATAAGTGAATTATCGATGCAATTTCCAGAAATTTCAAGATCGCCTCTACATTCTCTAGTTATAACGGTTGCGCTATAGAAAACTTTGTGCTCGCCTGGTCCCAAAAACACCGTCAAAAATCACTTACAATCATTGGTGGCAACTTTTTATGAGGAAGGTATAGAAACGTCTGTGCACAGGTACGACAAATGCCTAAATCGTCAAGGTGATTATGTGGAGAAATAATATGTACTAGCTTTTACCCGCGGTTTCCCTCACGTTGATGTAGTTTTTTTTCCAATCGATTCAAGTTAACGGTCAACACAGGCAGAGGTCAAATAGTTACCAAAAAATGGTTTCTCCCGAGTTTCGCCGACATTTAAAATGGCCTGCCCCTTTAAATATATCAAAAGGAATGATTAAAACTGAAAATAGGGAGGAAGGGGAGTAAATGAAATGTCGGTGAAACTGGAAAAGACACCCAAAAAATCACACAAAATAAATCACGAAACGTTCAGGAGTTCTAAAGAAGATATTTTGGGTAATTCTCAAAAAATCCGATTCGAGTGAGGTCAATTATTCTTGAATAAAGTGAAACAGTTTCCTTATAATCCCGATCTCCGTCAAATAATATCCAGCGCTACATCGGCTATCTAAATTATTGTGTAATCTGTAATGTATAGCTTCTTAGCGGAGATATCGTCGCAAAATATGGTCAACAATCACTACAAATCCTGATTCTACTAATGTCTCTTTAGAGTGAGAACATCAAACCTATAAAATCACCATTAAAAGGAAATCAACTGTTTCTAAATAACGTAAACGATCCTAATTACAATACCAAAAAGTTCAGAGTGAAAATACCATTAAAATCAGAGTAAGGACAGCAGTTTTTTTTAAAGTTCCCATTTAAATGAGGAAATAGCACAAAAAACTTCTCATTTCGTAAAGAGAAAAATTCCCCAAAGTCTCTTAGAATGGTCTCTATTAGCGTTTTCAAATATCATTTCCCTCTGATGATCTCAGTCATAATTATTTCCAAAAATCTTCATCAGTACAGGTCCGATAAGATAAAAAAACAAATAAAAAAAATAAAAACAAAATAAAAGAAAGAAAGAAGGAACAATATTCTCCATTGTCGCCATTAAAATAGGGACATTAATTCCACAAAATTCTAATTAGCATCATTAACCCTTAAAAATACACACATGAAAAAGAAAAAAGAAAATGAAAAGTTTCATAAAAATTTTAAATTATTCGCCAATGCACTAACGTAGTCGCCTGGTAAGATTGGAAATAAAAAATGAATTTGGTGGATTAATTTACATTTTAATAGTAGTTTTAATGTTATTTAAGTGTGTTGCTTCACTAATTTGGCGGATTAATTTTAACTTCAATATCTCATAGTACTTAATGATCTTTTTACCAAAATTAATTTGGTGGAATTTCTTCATTTTAATAGAACTTTTGTAATAGCTGTAGCGCCCAAATTTTTTAACACTCGTCCCGAACACGTTATCATAACTCTTCCTATCAAATAAGTTTTTAAAATATCATTTTGTTTAGTTTCATTTTATATTTTTGCAATTAAAAGCAGCGTTAAAATGTAAAGAAAATAAATCCAAATTCATTATTAATCGCCAAAAGATCACAGTACCATACATTCGCCAGAGACTTGCCAAGTTTATGAAACTGCGAAAATGTTTGGTTAATCTATATTCATAAGATATGATAATGATTTTCAATTCCGAACAGAAGACGCTATAAAGAAAATGTTTGCATGTATTTGGCCGTTCCTGGCGAAAAATAAATCTTTATTCGACGGTAACTGGGAGTAGAGGGGCCGATTCTATTTCATAACTTTATTTAGTTACCAGATAATTGTACGTAGCAAAAATGCCCGCCGTTGCCTGGGTCTGTAATAATTATGAGAAACAATCGCTACTTTTATTCGTTCTCTGCTGTAACTGAAATAACTCAAAACATACCGCTTTGACGTGATTAAAAATAGAGCTCCTTTCTAACCCTTAAAAGTAAAATATCAGTAAGTATGAAGAACAAAATAGTACTCTTTTAGAAACGAAAACAAAAACGATACTTAAACATATACGAATTTAAAGAATTTCTAAAATATGAAATTAAACTTCACTTGTTTAAAAAGATTTAACTTTTTTTTTCGAACATAATCTAAAATTTTCTGTATATTGCTATTGAAGTACAAATTTTTAAAAAACGTAGCCGCCTGTAATCCCTTACTTCGATTTAAAATGTTATTCAATTTGCATTAATCGTATTGGGATACCTTAAATGAGGCTCCCCCTCCCTATTTTGTAAAACTGTGTGTTACTCATTTTAATCGAAGAGATAGTGTCACCAAATACTGAGATACTTCTGGTGATTATAAAATGTTGCTACCCGAAATGTTTCCAATAAATAGTAAAAATTTGGCAATTGTTTGAAATTGTGCACAAAGATAAATTAATGGAAGTTTTTGTGCTTTTTCTGGATTTTCTTGATTTAGTTGGCGGATAATTTTACGTGTTAACAAATTTAAAGAAAGAAATATTAAAGAAATGGCGATATGAGGTTACATGGTGAAAACCGAAAAACAGTATTGCGTATTCTTAAGCTTTACAAATAGCGAGAATTGAAAAAATTGCCGAATGCCTTAGCTATTGAAACGATTCCACAAAAAAAGTTTGGCTAGATTCCTACTGATCGATTAAATACCTAGTCAACACAAATAAATTAAAAAAAAAAAAAAAAAGCATTAATTGTCTCAAAGTTGCATTAAAATGGAAAATAATCAGCTATATCCATGTATTATTTGCCAATCTTGTGCAAAAATCTTGTTTTGTGCAAGATTTGACTTGAGAAAAGCCTTGAACGGTCACGAAAAGCAAAGATAGTCAATAATACAACAATTGTCGCTATCGACAAGGAGTTGAGATGATACACTAAATACTGTATTGAGTTGAGGAAAGCCTTCGAACATGGAACTAAAAAACTCATAACTCGTTTTTTATTCTATTTTGAAATTTCGAACAGGTACCATCTTCTGTAGAAAAATCAGAGCTTTCGATGGACATATAATGTAAATATGTGCAAGTATTTTTTCATCCCCATATTAGAGAATTTATACGAAAATTGTGTTATATTGCCCCCCCCCTAAGGGGGTTTTGCCCCCCATAACTGGACGAAAACTACCCTATGTGTTATTCTGAGGCATAAGCTATATTATTGTAAAGTTTCATCAAAATCCGTTCAGTAGTTTTTGCGTGAAAGGGTAACAAACATCCATACATCCAGGCAAACTTTCGCATATGTAATAGTAGTAAGATTGTACTTTTGATAGTATTTTTCTAATAGCCAAACGGAGTTTGAAAAAAAAAAAATCCTCGTATAAAGCTGAAGTGTTTGTTTATTTGAACGCGCAAATCTTAGGAACTACTACTTCGAATTAAAAACTTCTTTGCGTGTTGACTAGTCAGTTTATTTTGAAAAGCTAGGCTATATAACATCTCGTTATGACTAATAGGAGTGGAGCTGCAATAAATTGAAATTAAATCAATAATAATAATGATGTATATTTTGTTGCATCAATAGCACGAAATTTTGTTGCCGAGTAGCTCAGTCGGTAAAGCGCTGGGCCAGCAACCCCAGGGCCCCCGGCTGAGGGCAGGAAGATTTTCAGCATTTCTTACCCGGCTCATTTAAAAATTAATTTATAAATCAATGGTTTTAAATTTTTACTGATTTTTTTCCCCGATTTTCTTATTTAACTGAAAACATCGATGTAGATAAGGGTGTGTGATTTTTTACGTCCTTTTACAAAAAAGGAAGTATTGTATTCGCGAAAAAAATTTCACTCAAAAATCGCCCTTAATTTCCATTTTGCTCACCCCCAAATGAATGTTGAGTTTTTTTTTCGATTCGACCACATGCGGAAAAGTGTCTAAGAATGTATAGACACGCGAAATATCCATTTTGACCATCACCGAGGTAATTACAACGACTTTTCTCGTGACGTCTGTATGTATGTGCGTATGTGTGTATGTGCGTATGTGCGTATGTGCGTATGTATCTCGCATAACTCAAAAATGGTATGTCCTAGAAAGTTGAAATTTGGTACATAGACTCGTAGTGGGGTCTAGTTGTGCACCTCCTATTTTGGTTGCATTCGGGTGTTTCTAAAGGGGTCTTTTGCACCTTTTTGGGGGGAAATCATTGTTAATTTCGATGCAAACTCAAGTGGTGTTATAATTTGGCGGTCACTTGGCGATATATCGCCAGTCTTTTGGTTGCCGTTTTGTCGCCAACTTGGCGAAAAATTTGGCGATTTTTTTTTTTTTTAAATCTGCTTTCAATGTGGCCATTGCTAGTTATATTTAAAGAGTTAGAGAGAGAATCCCATTAAAATTGCAATAATAGGGAAATAGCATTAAATTGGTGTAAAAGGAAGTCATGTGATGCACACATCAGCTCGTTTTTGGAGAGAAATCATTGTTAATTTCGATGTAAACACAAGTGGTGTTATCATTTGGCGAACACTTGGCGATATATCGCCAGTCTTTTGGTCGCCAAGTTTTCTCACCAACTTAGCGACGAATTTGGCGATTTTTTCTTTTATTTTTATTTATTTATTTATTATTATTTTTTTTTAATCTCGTTTCAATTCGGCCACTGTTTATGATATTTAGAGAGTAAACAATTGAACCATATTAAAACTGCCAATAATGAGAAAATGACATTAAATTTTAGTAAAAGGAAGTCATGTGATGCACACATCAGCTCGTTTACTATAGTATATCATAAATATATCATAGCGTCATGTACTAAAACTAGTTTAATACTTTGTTGTCTTATTAACGCGGGTGAAATCGTGGGGTACAGCTAAAAAAAATAAAGGAAAGTTTTAATTGCTTCTCAGTATTATTACTGACCCAGACAACGCTATGTTTGCTAGTGATAAAATAAGAGTATACACACACAGGTATACATCTAATGAACAACATTCGGGAATTTAAAAATTGTAATATTCTAATCATGGCTCAAAGTGCGAAATAGTTAGCAAAGTTTGCCGAATTTGGAAATTTTAGGAAGGTATCAGTGACCTCCCGTGAATTCCCATCGGCCGCCCTTCTGTACCTATAAGTAACACTAATAATAAGGAGCATTTATTTATTAAATCATTGTTTATTTTTCATTTTATAAGGCGTGGCATCGTGATATTAGTTATATGACTTATCACTCATCATATCACTAACACTCGACCCTTTTGAGTGCAGTAATTGTCGAGATATCAGTCATAACCATAAAAAATTTCGGGACGCTTTTTTTTTACTGTAGAATACCTTCCGATAACTCAAAGTTTATTTTCCTCAGAACTTTTTGATCGAATTTTCTTTCTATTTTTACCCTCTCAAAATTTTTTTAAGTTGTTGTGTGTTTGCGTTCATTTCTATATTTTTAAATTTTTGGATTCTTAATGCTTTTTTCAGTACGTAATATATATTTTTCTATTAAAACGAATTCATTTGAAACACACAATTTGGCGCCCCCTGTTAAATTATTTCTGTTAATTGAGATTTCTTGATGTTCTTAAGTAATAAGTGCTGTTTCTATCGCTCCTGAAAATTTTAATAAAACATTACAAAAACACTTTCAGCTTTAAATTTTTGAGTATCGGTTTTTATTTAGTTTTTTCGGTTTCTTGAGCCGTGGGCCCCCATAAGTGGTATGCCCCCCCCCCAATCCTCCGCATCACAAGGTCTGCTGGTACGTAGATCCGGGCCTGCGTACAGGAGAAAAAATTCTCAATGTACGCCCTTTTAATTTATGACCAAAAAAAAAAACCCTTCATATTTCGAACTGCCATTAAGGTTCTTACATTTAATAACCATCAGGAAAAATAAACATCTGAACAGCTCTAAAAATACTAAAAGTTTGCAATTAGGAATTTATTTTTTATTCGATGAGCTAATTAAGTGCCAACTTTATTTTGGATTGGGATACGTATACTTGGGCCCGTCATTATCATTTAATCAGGGGGAGGGCAAAGGAAATGCACCCAAGTATGTCATTAAAAAAAAAAACCTGCATTAAAACTTTGCATTTGTACAATGCATCTCAAAGAAGGGGGGGGGGGAATTCTCCCCTGGCAGCCCCAAATATCGGATAGCATTACTTACAATAGTAGTAATACGTACCATCTTTAATTCTTCTGCAATTACACTTTCATGAAAAAGAATAATGTTGAAAATACAACTGAAATAAAGCAATAATCTGCATTTTGAGTCCCTCTTTGTCCTCCCATTACTACCCTTAACTAAATAGCCCGACGCTCAGAATCTTGGGACGTTTTGGTACGTTGCCTCTTCTTGATTATGAACAATTTGGTACAGGTGCAGATTTTTTTTCCTTCTCTTTGAATGTTGGGATTCGGCCCTTTTTCGAATTAATTTGGCTGGACTAATATGAGAGAAACCTTTTTTTTTTTTTTTTTTTGTTTCACTGGTAATCTATCGGGAACATTAAAACGTTCTATTTATAGCATAAATGTGGAAAGGCGGGAGGGATTTATGCCTGAGTCTATTCTAAACCCTTAACATGCTTTCACACATTTCATCAACAGAAAAGGCGAAAACAAGTAACACTTACTATCCGAAATTTACGTAATAAACTGAAAAACGCATACCTTCCACCAAGTGAATTTCACTGAAAAATACAGTGAAACGCGAACATTAAATGGCGAAAAGTGACGAAATTTGCAAGAATAATAACCATACGTCTATTTCTAGTATGTTTCCTTTTGTTTCCGAGAAAAAAATTTAACGAAAAAAAGTGGCACGACTTCAGTCAATTAAGCGATTCTCGAACGGAAAAAGATAAACGCTTCAATTCGACGAAGCGTCGCGGGTTTTGTGTAACGGTTCCCTCCATGGCTCACGCAGAACAATGGTGATAAATTTCACTTGTATTTCTGTATCACGATCTCTCCTGAAGTGAAACAATCCGTGCCACATAAACATGTATCCACAGGACGGAATCTGCATACGCTTTGGCAAACGTCTAATGTTTTTTTTTTATTCGATGTACGTGATGCAAATAAGTGGCATCTTCTAAAAGCGGTGTAGTCCTAAGTTGGAATTGTGTTGAATTATGATACTGTTCTCGTAATGATGTCAAATCTTTATTTAAGAGCTTAATGTTTGGATTAAAGTAGTTTTCCCTGAGTGAACTTAAATGTTGAAGAGGTTTTTTTTTTAAATGTAAATAAATTATTTTTTTTTTAAATTAGTATATTGTTTCTTTTTGCTTTACAGCATGTTTTTAGTTGGTTGGTTCGTTTATTTTATTTGATTTTAATGGCACAAGAGCCCTTGAGGGCTATGTTGCGCCAAACGATTTTTTATTATGTACTATTTATTTTTCATTCACGAATGAAGTCAGGAAAAAGTAAGCATATTTTGAAGTAAAAGGCATAAAACTTCAAGTACTAGTATTTAAAAAAAATAGCCGTTAAAAACATGTAAACGTTAAAAACATTTAAACAATTGTAGATTAAAAAAATGGATGAAACAATATCTTGAAAAATAAAAGAAAGAACGAAATCACATAATGACGAGCATGTTTTAAGAGAGTCATTTTTGTGAATGAGAAGAAAAACTATTAAATCATATTACAAATTTTTTTTCCTCCTCAGTACCTATGTTCGTCGAGAGGTAAGTTACCACCCCTAAGCCATCGCTAAGGCAGAACTACATACAATATACCGACAGCCCGGTTCTGTACCTCAGAGCCAGAAGAACGTATGTCACATAATGATAATTTTAGAGGAGAGGCAAGGATAGGAGTTGTCTTAAAAATCCTAAAATTTCAAATTTTGTTCTAAAATTCCTAAAATTTTCATTATTTTATCCCCAACTTGACCCGAAAAATAAAATTCAACCTAGAAACGAAACTTTTCATGATGATATGACTATATTATGGGTCATTCAACATAAAACCCGCTTTTTTAGGTCCAGGGTGATCAGTTTCAAAAATATTTATATTTAAGCACTTTTTTTTGAGATTTAGAAAAGTATAACGAATTTTGAAAATGATCAATACAAATTATTGATGTTATAAAATTTTTAAAATGCTTTTTTCACTGAACGGAGGGATACATGTATGCCTCCGTTACATGTCCCAACACATTTCTTCCCATGTACTTTTTCATTTATTTACTCAATACTCAAAAAAATATAACAGATTTAATAGTGAAATTTATATCATTTGATGTTTTTTTCAACAGGTTAAAAAGAATTATGTTGTAAAATAAAAAAAATATATAGCATTCATAATCTTTTGAATCACAGTCACAGTATTTCTTGTATCCTTCGTTCAGAATTTAATTGGGTATTAGAACTCCCTATAGACGGCAGTACTGGCAGCTTATTACAGAGATTTAGAATCACAAGTTAGCCCTTTTTAACTCTGGGTTTTCATGGTGAAGCTAAATAACTTAGTGTGAAAGAATTTCAGCATTATTCTCTTTGAAGTCAAATAGATCCTTAACTTTGTGTATCCTCCGCTCTTGAGTTAAAATAATAAAGAATTGTTTGTGTACAAAAAAATTTTTATAGTTAAAATTAAATCACTTTTTTAAATGTAAATTCTAAATAACATGTTGCGTTAATCCTAAATATCAACATAATGAATGAAAAGTTTAAAAATAACATTTATAATATATATTTACTCTATCCGTTACCTTCCGTTCACATCCAAAATTTTAACTACAAAAGAAAGTTACAAAATAATCAATAAAGAATGTGACTAACTATGTGAGAGTAAAAAGGTGCCTAAAAGGGACAATATAAATTAACTTTTTAAAAAATTGAAGATTTTTTTCTCATGAATTCCAAATTCAAAAACCTACGTTTTTTGTATAATAACCCTCATAAGATAAAATAAACTAAGTAGACCTTTAGAAATTTTCTCTTAAAAACAGAGAGAGAAACCTATGCTGCTGCTGTTTTTTTCTGTTGAAATGGGGAAGGCGGGGGGGGGGGCAGTTAATCAAAACATATGCTCAAATAGAAAGTTGTTTGTTTTATCTATATACTTTGTAATTCTTGCAGTCATTCCTCTTCTGCAAAGAAAGATATAAAAATAAAATAGTAAAGAAAATAAAGACATTTTGTGCAGCAAATGTTGCAGAAAAATAATTACGGGAAAGGAGTAGAATGTAATATTTTTGATTTTTTCCCTTTCAAAAGAAATGAAGAATGTGTCAACGGGGGGGGGGGGGGGGGGATAGTCCTCTTTCTCTCAAATTGCAGTTCCGTGGTCGAGGGAGGGGTGAAAGGTATGGCATATTGAAATAATATTAATAAATAATAATAAAATAAATGCTATGTGTTAAGTAAAAAATCAAATAGGTGTCAATACTAGGATAAAAAATATATTTAGAGTAAAATTTAAACGGGTTGTCCCCAGGTGGGGAATAATTTTATTTTTACAATGCTTATCTTGTGTTATGGTCTCCTTGTTGTTTCAGTTCAAAGAGTCGGTTTGCTTTGTGTTTCTGTTCAGTGAAGTTGAATTATTTCTTGCAGATATAATTTTTAAATTTAGTCACTAACTTTTTGCTTTAAAAAGGTAAATAGCAATTTGTTTTATTAAATTGCCACGGAAAACGAAATTATCTTCCATGCGGTTGGAAAGAGCAGACAAAAATGGATGCAAGATCAGCACATGGTGCCATGTAGGAAAGGATGAATTTAAAGCATTTTGTTCTATTTGTACATTATTTTTCCAATATTGATGGTCAAGTATTTTCACAGGTACTGTTTCATGCTGATGTGGCGAGACATAAGAGGTTGACAAGTAGCTTGAAAATTCAAGCTGTATTTTAAATTCCATGTTCTTCGTCCTCTACTGAGAACAGATTAGTTGTGCTGAAGCAATACAAAGCTTTTGTGCCAAATTTACTCCAAGATAAAATTTCAAAAGCGGAGGTTTTCTAAGTTTTAGTTGCCGTAAAAAAACAATTATTCGCTTGCATCTTTAAATGATTTATCTGTAATTTACAGGGATAGTTTCGAACGATTATGAGGTGGGAAAAAAAGTATATTATCTGATAAAAGTTAAGTACATAATAACTTTTGGACTGGCACCTACCTTTAAATTTCTTCTTATTAAGGGCATTTCTTTCTTATTCTTTGTAATTCACTTTGATGAACCAACAACAAGGCAAATAAGGAAACAATTGGACATATATTTACTCCCTACTGGTATATGTTTCTACTTCATAAAGTGTCACTGTGTTAAAGAATAAAAGATTGAATGCATTTTATTGTTTTCAAGGTTGAATTTGAAACGTTTTATCGTACATTACAAAAATCAAGCTTATAAATCACATTTAAATTAAAAAAAAATTGATATTTGTTGTCCTAAAAATGTCCTAAAATTTTATCAAGATTGTGTCCTAAAATCTTTGAAATCACTACTCCGACTCCTGGGACAGGGGGAAACTTTTTTTCTGGCGCATGAAATGGATGGGACGCTCGCTCTTTTAACCCCTGTAAAATATTAAAAATATTTTTTTTAAAGAATTACGTTCACATGGCTCGATGCAGAATAGACTTCCACATAAAGTGCACTAATAAACAGAAAATCGCAATTTTTGTACTTGCGTCCTTCTGGCTCTGAGGTACAGGGTTATCCCATGCAAAATCCGTAATACCCAAACTTTGCCTTCAATTTTCGAGTTGAATCAAACCTTGTTTGCGGACTCTCGTTGGTGAGATAAATTTACTTCGTCTACGGTTTCTCAGCCCTCTTGGGTTCAATGAGATGACATCTGCCTCTAGTTCGGTTATTCCCTGTTTCAGACTGCTAATGAGTCCATAACAAGGACGAAACTGCTCCCCATCTTGGATAGCATATCCAGGATGTCGGTATATATTGGATGTACCTATGTTCATTGTTTTTGTTTCAAGACTTTGTTGCACTAGGTTGCTAATAGAGCCATGTGTATTATCAAAAACGTTTTTTATTTCTGATGATAGCACTTTCAAGTAAAATACCATTTTCAAGATGAACCCTACACTCCTACTTTTCTGAAGCATTTCCTAATTTGAGGAAGCGTGCCATCGTTCTTGGGGTAGGGAGGGGGGAGGAATTATGTGCACTTCCCTCTGAATCTATGCTTCTTCTTTGACTAGACACACACTATCTTCGAGTCTTTTGATTAAGAGAAAAAATAGGTTTTCTTTAAAGCTGACGCATTTGATTGCACAAAACGAGTATTAAATTGAAAAACCATTAGGTTGCAAATGATTCTACATTATGTTATTTCTATTTACTTAGTTAAAGAAAAAAGATTATATTAAGCATGTATGAGTTGATTTAACGATTTATTTTTTCCGATTGATTTTTTTCCTGATATTTTAACTTAGCAATTGTTTGAGATAGACAGCGCGTCATTTTATTAGACACTAGTGGCACCCGCACGGCTTTGCCCGAAATAGAAAAACTAAAAGGTCTTTTGGTTCGCCTGTATATTTACAAATAATGTATGGTGAATTTTCTCGCTAATTGGCTTATGCCCATGTTACGATTCCACGTTATGATAATTTCGTAGTTTACTCGTCCAGCCTATGATAGTTTTGTTCTTAAAATTAGAATAGAAAAAGAACCACATCGAATTTTCGAAAAATCGCTTCGAGGTGCACACCCCCATGCTACAAACTAACTTTGTGCCAAATTTCATGAAAAATCGGCCGAACGGTCTAGGCGCTATGCGCGTCACAGAGATCCTGACAGACAGAGATCCGGACAGAGAGACATTCAGCTTTATTATTAGTAAAGAAGATGTGAAAAATATCACACAATACGTACAACAAAGAAATGGAAATATTTTGGTGTTTTTGTCTGCCTTTGAGGTTTTCGCAAAAATAACCAAGAAACGCCCACTATAATGTTTTCATCAGACAGCATTTTTTTTTTTTTTTTGCAAGTATTCTTATATAGCTTTCAGTTATGCATTTTAAACCATTTAATTCAAAATTTTCATAAGTGATGTAGAACTTTGAAACAACTTACGTCTTTTTTTTAATGAACTTTAGGAGGCAGGCAGAGATATGTTTGACTAAAGTTTATGCTTTGAAAATATTTTAGAGGCTAATCAAAGCACTGTTAATTGAATACAGTAAAAGTTACCTATTTTTTTATATAATATTATATTTATTACTAGCTTTTACCCGCGGCTTCGCTCACGTTGATGTTTTTTTCAATCGATTCCAGTTAACGGTCTACACAGGCAGAGGTCAAATAGTTACCAAAAAATGGTTTGTCTCCAGTTTCCCTGACATTTCAAATTGCCTGCCCCTTTAAATGTATCAAAAGGTGTGATTAAAACTGAAAATCAGGGGGAAGGGGGGTAAATGAAATGTCGGCGAAACTGGGAAGACACCCAAAAAAATCACACAAAATAAATCACGAAAAACATTCAGGAGTTCTAAAGAAGTTAGTTTGGGTAAAATTCCCAAAAAATCCAATAATTCCGATCTCCGTCAAATAGTATCCAGCGCTACACCAGCTATCTAAATTATTGTATAATGTATAGCTTCTTACCGGAGATATCGTCCCAAAATAGGGTCAACAATCGCTGCAAATCCTGATTCTAATAATGTCCCTTTAGAGTGAGTACATCAAACCTTTAAAATCCCCATCAGAAGGAAATCAACTGAATCTAAATAAAGTAAACGGTCCTGATTACATTACCAAAAAGTTCAGAGTGAAAATACCATTGAAATCAGAGTAAGTGCAACATTTTTCTTTTAAAGTTCCCATTTGAATGAGGACAATAGTACAAAAAAACCCATTTCGCAAAGAGAAAAATTCCCCAAAAGTCTCTATAAGAATGGTCTCTATCTGTTTTTAAATAACATTTCCCTCTGATAATCTCAGTCATGTCTATTTCCAAAAATCTTCATCAATACAGGTCCGATAGGATAAAAAACAAATAAAAAAACAAAAACAAAATAAAAGAAAGAAAGAAAGAACAATCTTCTCCATTGTCGCCATTAAAATAGGGACATAAATTCCACAAAATCCTAAGTATCATCATTAAGCCTTAAAAATACACACACAAAAAAAGAAAAGTTTCGTAAAAATTTTAAATAACTCGCCAATGCACTAACGTAGTCGTCTGGTAAGACTGGAAATAAAAAATGATTTTGGTGGATTAATTTGTATTTTAATAGTAGTTTTAATGTTATTTAAGGGTGTTGTTCCACTAATTTGGCGGATTAATTTTAACCTCAATACCTCATAGTACTTAATGGTCTTTTTACCAAAATTAATTTGGCGGAATTTTTTCATTTTAATGCAACTTTTGTAATGGCTGTAGCGATAAAATTTTTGAACACTCGGCCCGAACACGTTATCATAACTCTTCCTATCAAATAAGTTTTTAAAATGTCATTTTGTTTAGTTTCATTTTATATTTTATTAAAATACAAAATAATAAATCTAAATCCGTTATTAATCGCCAAAGGACCACAGTACCATACATTCGGCTGAGACTTGCCAAGTTTATGAAACTGCGTAAAATGTTTGGTTAATCTATATTCATAAGATATGATTTTTAATTCTAAATAGAAGATGCTATAAAGGAAATGTTTGCATGTATTTGACCGTTCCTGGCGAAAAATAAATCTTTATTCGACGGTAACTGGGGGTAGAAGGGCCGATTCTATTTCATAACTTTATTTAGTTACCAGATAATTGTACGTAGCAAAAATGCCCGGCGTTGCCTGGGTCTGTAATAATTATGAGAAACAATCGCTACTTTTATTCGTTCTCTGCTGTAACTGAAATAACTCAAAACACACCG
Organism: Uloborus diversus; assembly: GCF_026930045.1. NCBI lineage: Eukaryota > Metazoa > Arthropoda > Arachnida > Araneae > Uloboridae > Uloborus > Uloborus diversus. Next base: position 164,870,686 of record NC_072732.1, on the reverse strand, counting down.
CTTTGACGTGATTAAAAATAGAGCTCCTAATAAAATCTTTTCCTAATAAAATTCCTTTCTAATCCTTAAAAGTAAAATGGCAATAAGTATGAAGAACAAAATAGTACTCTTTTAGAAACGAAAAAACGATACTTAAGCATATACAAATTTGAGCAATTTTCAAAATATAAAATTAAACTTCATTTGTTTAAAAAGATTTAACTTTTTTTTTTTTCGAACATAATCTAAAACCTTTTCCATATTGCTATTGAAGTACAAACTTTTAAAAAACTTAGCCGCCCGTAATCCCTTACTGCGATTTAAAATGCTATTAAACATGCAATAATCGTATTGGGATACCTTAAATGAGGCGCTCACTCCCTACTTTGTAAAACTGTGTATTACTCATTTTCATCGAAGAGATAGTGTCGCCAAATACTGAGATACTCCTGGTGATTATAAAATGTTGCTACCCGAAATGTTTTCAATAAATAGTAAAAATTTGGCAATTGTTTGAAATTAAGCGCAAAGACAAATTAATGGAAGTTTTTAGGCTGTTTATGGTTTTGCTTGATTTAGTTGGCGAATTATTTTACGTGTTAACAAATTTAAAGAAAGAAATATTAAAGAAATGGCGATATTTGGTTACATGGTAAAAACCGAGAAACAGTATTACGTACTCTTTAGCTTCACAAACGGCGACAGTTGAAAAAATTGCCAAATGCCTTAGCTATTGAAATGATTCCACAAAAAAAGTTTGGCTAGATTCGTACTGATCGATTAAATACCCAGTCAACACAAATAAATCTTACTACTATTACATATGCGAAAGTTTATCTGGATGTATGGATGTTTGTTACTCTTTCACGCAAAAACTACGGAACGGATTTTGATGAAACTTTACAATAATATAGCTTATGCCTCAGAATAACACATAGGGTAGTTTTCGTCTCGATATGGGGGCAATAAAACACAATTTTCATATAAATTCTCTAATATGGGGATGAAAAAATACTTGCACATATTTACATTACATGTCCATCGAAAGCTCTGATTTTTCTGCTGAAGATGGCACCTGTTCGGAATTTCTAAGTAGAAAAAAAAAACGAGTTATGAGCTTTTTAGTTCCATGTTCGAAGGCTTTCCTCAACTCAATACAGTATTTAGTGTATCATCTCAACTCCTTGTCGATAGCGACAATTGTTGTATTATTGACTATCTTTGCTTTTCGTGGCCGTTCAAGGCTTTTCTCAAGTCAAATTTTGCACAAAACAAGATTTTTGCACAAGATTGGCAAATAATACATGGCTTTGGCTGATTATTTTCCATTTTAATGCAACTTTGAGGCAATTAATGCGTTTTTTTTTTTTTTCAATTTATTTGTGTTGACTGGGTATTTAATCGATCAGTAGGAATCTAGCCAAACTTTTTTTGTGGAATCGTTTCAATAGCTAAGGCATTCGGCAATTTTTTCAATTCTCGCTATTTGTAAAGCTTAAGAATACGCAATACTGTTTTTCGGTTTTCACCATGTAACCTCATATCGCCATTTCTTTAATATTTCTTTCTTTAAATTTGTTAACACGTAAAATTATCCGCCAACTGAATCAAGAAAATCCAGAAACAGCACAAAAACTTCCATTAATTTATCTTTGTGCACAATTTCAAACAATTGCCAAATTTTTACTATTTATTGGAAAAATTTCGGGTAGCAACATTTTATAATCACCAGAAGTATCTCAGTATTTGGCGACACTATCTCTTCGATTAAAATGAGTAACACACAGTTTTACAAAATAGGGAGGGGGAGCCTCATTTAAGGTATCCCAATACGATTAATGCAAATTGAATAACATTTTAAATCGAAGTAAGGGATTACAGGCGGCTACGTTTTTTAAAAATTTGTACTTCAATAGCAATATACAGAAAATTTTAGACTATGTTCGAAAAAAAAAGTTAAATCTTTTTAAACAAGTGAAGTTTAATTTCATATTTTGGAAATTCCTCAAATTCGTATATGTTTAAGTATCGTTTTTTTTTCGTTTCGAAAAGAGTACTATTTTGTTCTTCATACTTATTGCCATTTTACTTTTAAGGGTTAGAAAGGAGCTCTATTTTTAATCACGTCAAAGCGGTGTGTTTTGAGTTATTTCAGTTACAGCAGAGAACGAATAAAAGTAGCGATTGTTTCTCATAATTATTACAGACCCAGGCAACGGCGGGCATTTTTGCTACGTACAATTATCTGGTAACTAAATAAAGTTATGAAATAGAATCGGCCCCTCTACTCCCAGTTACCGTCGAATAAAGATTTATTTTTCGCCAGGAACGGCCAAATACATGCAAACATTTTCTTTATAGCGTCTTCTGTTCGGAATTAAAAATCATTATCATATCTTATGAATATAGATTAACCAAACATTTTCGCAGTTTCATAAACTTGGCAAGCCTCTGGCGAATGTATGGTACTGTGATCCTTTGGCGATTAATATAAGATTTGGATTTATTTTTTTTACATTTTAACGCTGCTTTTAATTGCAAAAATATAAAATGAAACTAAACAAAATGACATTTTAAAAACTTATTTGATAGGAAGAGTTATGATAACGTGTTCGGGACGAGTGTTAAAAAATTTGGGTGCTACAGCTATTACAAAAGTTCTATTAAAATGTAAAAATTCCACCAAATTAATTTTGGTAAAAAGATCATTAAGTACTATGAAATATTGAAGTTAAAATTAATCCGCCAAATTAGTGAAGCAACACTCTTAAATAACATTAAAACTACAATTAAAATGTAAATTAATCCACCAAATTCATTTTTTATTTCCAATCTTACCAGGCGACTACGTTAGTGCATTGGAGTAGTATTTAAAATTTTTATGAAACTTTTCTTATTTGTGTGTTTTTATTTAAGGCTGATGCTAATTAGGATTTTGTGGAATTAATGTCCCTATTTTAATGGCGACAATGGGGAATATTGTTCTTTCTTTCTTTTATTTTGTTTTTTTATTTGTTTTTTGTCCTATCGGACTGTATTGATGAAGATTTTTGGAAATAAACATGACTGAGATTATCAGAGGGAAATGTTATTTGAAAACACTGATAGAAACCCTTCTAATAGAGACTTTTTGGGAATTTTTCTCTATGTAAATTAATCCACCAAATTCATTTTTTATTTCCAATCTTACCAGGCGACTACGTTAGTGCATTGGCGTATTATTTAAAATTTTTATGAAACTTTTCTTATTTGTGTGTGTATTTTTAAGGCTGATGCTAATTAGGATTTTGTGGAATTAATGTCCCTATTTTAATGGCGACAATGGAGAATATTGTTCTTTCTTTCTTTTATTTTGTTTTTTTATTTGTTTTTTGTCCTATCGGACCTGTATTGATGAAGATTTTTGGAAATAAACATGACTGAGATTATCAGAGGGAAATGTTATTTGAAAACACTGATAGAAACCCTTCTAATAGAGATTTTTTGGGAATTTTTCTCTTTGCGAAATGGGTTTTTTTGTACTATTGTCCTCATTCAAATGGGAACTTTAAAAAAAAAATGTTGCCCTTACTCTGATTTAATGGTTTTTTCACTCTGAACTTTTTGGTATTGTAATCAGAACCGTTTACGTTATTTAGAAACAGTTGATTTCCTTCTGATGGGGATTTTAAAGGTTTGACGTTCTCACTCTAAAGGGGCATTATTAGAATCAGGATTTGTAGTAATTGTTGGCCCTATTTTGGGACGATATCTCCGGTAAGAAGCTATACATTATACAATAATTTAGATAGCCGATGTAGCGCTGGATATTATTTGACGGAGATCGGAATTATAAAGGAACTGTTTCACTTTATTTAAGAATAGTTGACCTAACTCGAACTGGATTTTTTGGGAATTTTACCTAAACTAGCTTCTTTAGAACTCCTGAACGTTTCGTGATTTATTTTGTGTGATTTTTTCGATGTCTTCCCAGTTTCGCCGACATTTCATTTACCCCCCTTCCCACTGATTTTTAGTTTTAATCATACCTTTTGATACATTTAAAGGGGCAGGCAATTTGAAATGTCTGCGAAACTGGAGACAAACCACTTTTTGGTAACTATTTGACCTCTGCCTGTGTAGACCGTAACTTGAATCGATTGAAAAAAACTACATCAACGTGAGCGAAGCCGCGGGTAAAAGCTAGTAATAAATATAATATTATATAAAAAAAATAGGTAACTTTTACTGTATTCAATTAACAGTGCTTTGATTAGCCTCTAAAATATTTTCAAAGCATAAACTTTAGTCAAACATATCTCTGCCTGCCTCCTTAAGTTCATTAAAAAAAAGACGTAAGTTGTTTCAAAGTTCTACATCACCTATGAAAATTTTGAATTAAATGGTTTAAAATGCATAACTGAAAGCTATATAAGAATACTTGCAAAAAAAAAAAAAAAATGCTGTCTGATGAAAACATTATAGTGGGCGTTTCTTGGTTATTTTTGCGAAAACCTCAGAGGCAGACAAAAACACCAAAATATTTCCATTTCTTTGTTGTACGTATTGTGTGATATTTTTCACATCTTCTTTACTAATAATAAAGCTGAATGTCTCTCTGTCCGGATCTCTGTCTGTCAGGATCTCTGTGACGCGCATAGCGCCTAGACCGTTCGGCCGATTTTCATGAAATTTGGCACAAAGTTAGTTTGTAGCATGGGGGTGTGCACCTCGAAGCTATTTTTCGAAAATTCGATGTGGTTCTTTTTCTATTTTAAGAACAAAACTATCATAGGCTGGACGAGTAAATTACGAAATTATCATAACGTGGAATCGTAACATGGGCATAAGCCAATTGGCGAGAAAATTCACCATACATTTGTAAATATACAGGCGAACCAAAAGACCTTTTAGTTTTTCTATTACGGGCAAAGCCGTGCGGGTGCCACTGGTAAATAAATAAAAAAACAGATTAATTGCCTCAAAGTTGCATTAAAATGGAAAATAATCAGCCAAATTCATGTATTATTTGCCAATCTTGTGCAAAAAATCTTACTTCAAGATTTGACTTGAGAAAAGTCTTAAACAGTCACGAAAAGCAAGGATAGTCAAAAATACAACAATGTTCGCTATCGACAGGGAGTTGAGATGATACACTAAATACTGTATTGAGTTGAGGAAAACCTTCGAACATGGAACTAAAAAGCTCATAACTTGTTTTTTATTCTACTTAGAAATTCCGAACAGGTGCCATCTTCAGCAGAAAAATCAGAGCTTTCGATGGACATGTAATGTAAATATGTGCAAGTATTTTTTCATCCCCCTATTAGAGAATTTATACGAAAATTGTGTTTTATTGCCCCTCTAAGAGGGTTCTGCCCCCCATATCGGGACGAAAACTACCCTATGTGTTATTCTGATGCAAAGGCTATATTATTGTAAAGTTTCATCAAAATCCGTTCAGTAGTTTTTGCGTGAAAGAGTAACAAACATCCATACATCGAGACAAACTTTCGCATGTATAATAGTAGTAAGATAAGACATATTTAAAAGTCGTTAATTAAAGCAGCATGTATAGGAATGACATGCAGTCAAAACTCTGACTCGGTGTTTATCTTTAGTTGCCACTTTTTCACGAATAAAGAGATAGAATCTATTTAATTTAAAGGAAAAAAACAGTATGAGGGATGAGCCAAAATATCACTTAATATGGCTATCAAAGCGCATTTTTTGTTAAAAAAATCAAGATAAAGTAAACGATATGAAGAAAAAAGCAAGGCACAGAAGGCAGTTTTTTTTTAATTTTAAGTTATATTGTGGCAAAATATTTACCGCTCATAAATATGTAGTTATAAGATTCATATAAATACCTGAATTACTTACGTAATAAATATTTTCACATTTTACGAAGCACGCAGCAGACGAAACTCAGCCTATTTTTAAGTATGAAAAATTCTGAAGACTCTAGGGCCGCACTTCTCTTTTGCCCCCTGGAAAGTTCCGAAATGTCGGACCTGGAGAAGGCACCTTTCTAAATTTAAACATATGCATGGCGTATAGGGAGATGATCGAGTGTAACTGCGATTGTTATGAGCTGGGGTAAATCTTGAAACTACCGTCTACTACTCACCCTCTTTCTAATTTTCACATTGAGTTTCAACTAAAAACTTTACAGAGCTAATAGGCCGTCCCTCAAAAGTTACGTCTGGGGTCCCTGCTTACTCCCCCTATGGCCCGGTAGTGTTTGGATAAAGGAAGTGTTTTTGACTCTGTATTGACTAGCGTTATCTTCACAGCTGCATTACGCCAGTAACCCAACTGACCACCAATAACTTTCCCTTTTCAATAAGCAGTGCCGGATCTAGAGGAGAGAAAGCCCTTCACCCTGGTCAGTCATTTGGGCAATCAGAGGGGGGGGGGAGTTCAATCGCCCTTCCCCTGGATTTTCACAACATATGTAGGGTAAACGTAAGAGAGCCTCCATATGATGACAAACGCGATACCTTCTGTATTTCTCATTGTGTTCGTATACTCATAGACACTTCCTTCAGAACGTGTCAGCTCTTGTTCGACTGTGTTCGAGTGGGACATGTGTACGACGAAAAGATTTTTTTCGTGCGAGCATTTTTCGACGAAAATTTTGAGTCGTTGAGGTTTCAAAAAGTGTAAAAAGTAAAACAAAGACGCCGTAATGTAAAACTTGGGGGCTTTTAATGTTTGATTTAGCTTGTTATTAACTTATTTCAATTACATTTTGCAATAGATGCTAATACTTATGTAATTTATACCTATATGGCATCATTCCCACATAATTGAATCGCTGATTTTGAAAAGGGCGTAAGTCACCATTTTTGACAAATCGAGATAATAATGGGAAACGGTACTGTGAACGTAAACCTACTAAATGAGTTTCGGCATAAGTTTGTATGAAAAGTGATTGAGAAAAATAGAGGGGACATTTGTGATGATTTTGAAAAGGGTCATTGAACTTACGCCCTTTTCAAACTCATTGGCAAATTCTAATAGATGTCGCTTGTTGTGCAAAGTGATATTTTTTGTTTCTCTTGTATTACAGTGTCTTATGAACTGTAGTGGGTAATCTTCCGTCACTATTTCGCGATATTGCATCATTATTTTACCAATATTACGTCGTCATTATCTACGTTGTTTTGGTTTAGGTATTTTTTTTAAACATTAATGATGGACAAAGTAAATGAAAAAAAAAACATAAAAAAGGAGTCAGAAACGTGCTTTGAGTCATTTTTTTTTTTTCAGAGAAACGTGACGGTGTCCTTGCTAATACGTACTCTATGTAATCAAAGACAATACAAGACGTCTATTTTCAATCCCTCGTTGATCACCATGAAGTCGAAAAACATCGTCCCAGAAAAGAGAACCACGAGTGAGGCAGTCCACTTTCAGCTATCATGTCATGCAGGGCTCCCAAAAAGTATCTGTTTGACAAAAGGTTTTTCTCAGTATTCACAGCGTCTCCGAAAAGAAGCTAAAGCGTTTACAGGGATTGTTAAGAGGAGGAGACACTCCAAAAGAACTGCGCGCTCAAGCTCTTCGACCAAATTTTTAAGATTTTCGCCATTGAAATCCACCGAATAGTGGAGTATATTAAATCATTTCCCACAAAAACGTACCACTATTCCAGCAGAGAAAACATCTACGTCCCTGACGAATATCATGCATTGATTCTGGCTACCAGAAAGGATCCCTTCACTGTCAAAGTGCTACGCCCCAAAGAAGTCAAAGATTTCAGTCAATGGTGGCCAGAGTTTTATAAGAAATCCTGCGTCCCTTTGAAAAAGGCCCGTTCGGGTCAGAAGAGAGATTATCACGATTTATTTTCCATCAGTTCCAACAAGATGTACGTGTTTGATTCTTCAACACCTAGGATCCTTATTGCTTTTGACCGGATTGACGGTCTTAACTACAACAGTTACAAACTCCTGAAAGTCAAGAACATCCCCGATCTACCAATTACGCCAGCATACACTCACTGATCAGGTGCCCATCAATGAAAAGAAGTTGACTAAAATTAGAAAGCTCTCCTCTTTCACATTCCCGAATAACACCATGGATTCTATAAAATGATCCTCTATTGGGAAAAATACCGCTTCTAACAAGGCCAACCAATTCGTAATATTTATACAATTAAAAATATCTTTAAAATAAGTGCAAATAAAATCTTTTTTTACTGCCAAAAACCGATTGATTTTGAAAAGGGCGTAAGTCATCTAATTTGTAAATTCGATATTTGATCCAAATTAAATCGGAAATTAACCAAAACTTCACCGAACATATGTAAAAGCAATGCCTTTGGAACGACTGCTATAGATTTATAATAACTAATTTGTAACTTGAGATAAACGGTTTTATCAAGTTTTCTCAAAATCAATTACTGGTGACTTACGCCCTTTTCAAAATCAGCGATTCAATTAGAAGAGATGTAAAACTTTTCAAACATGTAAATGAAAGGGTGTCTTGTTTATTATTTTCTTGTTTTTAGAAAGCAAAGAAAATACGCGAGGAAGCATGCGGTAATTAGGGGGCAGTGGAGTGAAGATAACTTAATTCTGGCTATTGAAAAAGTTTTTTAAAAAAATGGAACTATCGAAAAATGAAGCTCAAAAACTTTATGGAATGCCGTGGGAAATGCTACATCAGGTTTTAAAGATTGTAGAATATTTCCACACAATCCTAATGCTATTCCAGATCATTTCTTTGCTATATCTGATTTAATTGAAGTTGCTGACATTCTCCTGACATTCCTCTTGAAAGTACTTCAACACCAGCTCTGTCTCCACAAAATCCAGCAACTTCCAGACGAACATTCATTAATAAAGAAACCCCTACAAAGAATCTTTAGAAGTCTTATCCAATCCCAAAACTGCCTAGCTCGACAAAGAAGCGAAAACAAGCTGTTTGTGTGCGCGGAATGTAGGGAAGACTATTATTTAAAAAAATATATAATAAAAAACTGACTGGTTTAAATGTCTCTTGCGCCAAAAATGGCTGCATGAGTCATGTAGAATGTTCGCACCACATTGTAGTAATTGTGGTAGGGAACAAATCCTCCAAAATTTCAAAAACAAGGAATAATAACATATATGGTATCAGTCCCACACTATATGGTGTCTCTCTCACACGTTAACTTACAATTTTTATTTCTTATTTCTTTTTGATTCAAGTCTAAAGCTCGTTAATGGTAATTTTAATACTTATTAATAGTGTAGCTTTAAAATAAAACATAGGGCGATTCCACGAAAAGTGGTCCTGACACACTGAAATATTTTTTTCACACAAATTGAAAACAAATCTTTTTAGATTAAAAAATGTCTACTGTTTTCAATTTCAGTATCAATTTTATGATAAAAACGTCTTTTACATCATATTTCGGCCATATTTGGTAGCACACAGACAGCAACAACAACAACAACAAAAAATGCATAGTTATTAAGATAAATTTAAAAGCCATATTTTTCTAAATCATTAATTTTTTCTTGAAAAAACTATGAAATAATATTAAAACAAATGTTCTACTATAACAATGATGTAAAAACTTAAAATTAAGACCTTTTACTAAAATTTCAACCCTAGAAAATACTCAGACCATTTTTTTCGGTAACACACGAAACGCGTAAAGTAGTCAATTTTTTCTCCTACCTAAATTAGCGGGCTAAAAGAACGTAATACGTTAGTCAGATACCTGAAGTTTCATATTTCTACATTTGGTAGGAAATTTTTATTAGCGCTTCTTAAAGGAGTTAACACATGTAACGTTTTTTTTTTTTTTTTTTGAGCAATCACGATTGCTTATTGCTTTCACTTGACTGTTTTTGGCGTGCTATCATTTTATTTTCCCACCGCCACCCTCCGCACCATCACCGTCGACCGGGTCCTCACGATGCTGCTCCTATAGCGAAAGCCGTCTCCATGTTGCATCCATGTCCCACACACACGCGCATACATACACAACTACACACACACAAATACATACACACATACACACACGCATACATACAGACACCTACACATACACACACACAAAAACATACACACACATACACACAACTACCCACACATTCATGCCTGCACACAGACACAAACACATAAGCCTACACACATACACATACCCCCCCACACACACATCCATACACACTACTCACACACTTATGCCAGCACACAGACACAAACACACGTGCCTACACACACATACCCCTACACACAAACACACGCCTACATACACACACTCGTGATTGCGAAAAATATAATTTGAATTCAAGATGTCAAAATTCAAATTAACTTTTCTTTTTTTTAATGATTTTCTTCAAATGTTGGATCTTTACATTTGAGAGTTAAGGTGAGGTTGTTTTAAATGATTCATCTAAAAATATTGTGTGCTGACTCTAAAACTATGCAGCAGTGAAAAAAAATCAAAGTTATTAATGTATGAATATGAGCTTAAAAAGCGTTGTACTTTAAGAAAGAGAATATAACCAAAGGGAACATTATTTAAATACCCAAAGAAAAATTTTAATTAAATATTTGTTATCCACATGTATGGCAAAGAGGTTAGTAACAAAGTGAAAGAAAAGGTAAAATCTTTGTTTTAGGCAGAAAAGTATCAGTAAATTGATAAACATAAAAGTTCAGTCATCAACTGATTTTCTTAATATAATAAAAGATCCTACACAGTCAACCGAAGTATTTTTATTTATTCAATCAAGTTGATAGTGACTTGAAAATAGCTTGTGGAAAAATGTAAAATATACTCCATGTCTTAAATGAATAAATGTTATGTCAGTTATGAATGGCAAAATTTTGGCATGCATATGCAGATCAGTGTTGGGCATGAATCAACTAAATCCTCAATCGACTAAAGTAATCTGACTCACATTTAGTTCCGACTAATATTTTAAAAATTTAATTCAATTGCAGACGAAGATTAACGTTAGTTTAAACTAACGCGTTAGTTGATTAAAAAAACTAATTTAGTTCAGATTGATTTAGTTCAGATTAAATTAATCAAATTGAATTTAGTCAGATTAAAAGTAATCAAATTAATTTGATTAAATTTTTAATTCAGATTAAATTCGTAAAATATAAATGTCACATGAACAGAGACACATTTGTATTTCTACGTGTATGTACATATTTACGCAAGCATACACGAGTTAATACGTGTATATACGACTATGTGCGTAAATATATGTATATAAACGTGTTATCCCGCGTATGTTCGTGTACGGAGGTATATTTGAATTTTTAAGTGAATATACATATTTATGTGTGCATACACGAGTAAATACATATGTACGATTATGTACGAGTGCACACGATAGTATGCGTATAGATACGTGTTACCCCGAGTATACTCGTGTACAGAGGTAAATTTGCTTTTAATTGTGAAAACACATACTTATGCGAGCACGCAAGCGAAAATACGTGTATGTACGTGTACACATGAGGATATGCGTATAGATATGTTTTACCCCGAGTATACTCGTGTAAAGAGGTACATTTGTATTTCTACGTGTTCATGCATATTTAAGCGTGCATATACGAGAAAGTACGTGTATATACAAGTATGTTCGTGTACACACGAGAATATGCGTATAGATATTTGTTACCCCGAGTATACTCGTGTAAAGAGGTACATTTGTATTTGAACGTGTATATACATATTTGTGCGTGCATATAGGAGAAGGTACGTGTATATACAAGTACGTTCATGTACACACGAGAATATATGTAAACATACGTGTTACTCCGAGTATACTCGTGTACAGAGGTAAATTTCTATTTAAACGTGTATAAATATATAGAGGCATGCATATAAGAGAAAATACGTGTATATACGAGTAAGTACATGTAAACACGACAAATAAGTGTTTAACCCGAGTATACTCGTGTACGAAGGCACATTTGTATTTCTACGTGTGTATGCATATTTATGGGTTTATAAACGAGTAAATACATATATACGATTATGTACGAGTACACACGATAGTATGCGTATAGATACGTGTTACCACGAGTATACTCGTGTACAGAGGTAAATTTGCTTTTAATTGTGAAAACACATACTTATGCGTGCGCGCAAGCGAAAATACGTGTATGTACGTGTACACATGAGAATATGCATATAGATACGTTTTACCCCGAGTATACTCGTGTAAAGAGGTACATTTGTATTTCTACGTGTTCATGCATATTTAAGCGTGCATATACGAGAAAGTACGTGTATATACAAGTATGTTCGTGTACACACGAGAATATGCGTATAGATATTTGTTATCCCGAGTATACTCGTGTAAAGAGCTACATTTGTATTTCTACGTATAGATACGTACGTGTACACACGAGAATATGCGTATAGATGCGTGTTAACCCGAGTATACTCGTGCACAGAGGAAAATTTCTATTTATGATTGTACATACACTTTTATGCGTGCATGTAAGAGAAAAGACACGTATATACGAGTATGTTTGTGTACGCACGAGAATATGCGTTTAAACCAGTTTTGTGCATTAATCAACTAAATCCTCAATCGACTAAAATAATCTGACTCACATTTAGTTCAGATTATATTTAATCTGATTTTTTCAATTGCAGACGACGATTAACGTTAGTTTAAACTAACTTGGTTAGTTGTAGGGAAAAAAAACTAATTTAGTTCAGATTGATTTAGTTCAGACTAATTTAATCAGATTGATTTAGTCAAACTAATTTAATCAGATTGATTTAGTCAAACTAATTTAATCAGATTGATTTAGTCAACTAAAGTAAGCAGATTAAACTTCGTCAGATTAAACTTTATACTAAATTTAGAGAGATTGAAATAAATCTACACCGTATGTTCTTGTATTTTTTCATGTATGCACGCATAAAAATGTATGTACAATCTTAAATATAAATGTACCTCTACACACGAGTATACTCGGTGTAACATTTATCTACACGCATATTCTCGTGTGAACACGTACATACTCGTATTCTCTTATATGCACACATAAATATGTATATACACGTTTAAAAGCAAATTTCTCTGTGCACAAGTATAGTCGGCGTAACAAGTATCTATACGCATATTCTCTCGTCTGTTCACATACATAATCGTATATACATGCATTTACCTATGTATAAGCGCATAAACATGCATATACACATAGAAATTCAAATGTACCATTGTACACTACTCGGGCTAAAAAGGAATATATACCTCTATTCTCGTGTGTACATGAACTTACTCGAATATACACGTATTTTCTCGTATATGCATGAATATATATATATATAAATATATATATATATATATATATATATATATATACCTCTGTGCACGAGTATACTCGGATTAACACGTATCCATACGCATATTTTTTGTGTACACGTACATACCGTGTAATCACGTATTTACTCGTGTATGCACAAATAAATTTGTACATACACTTAGAAATTACACATACCTCCGTCCACGAATATACTCGTGATAACAGGTAGAAATGCAAAAAAAAAAAAAAAATGGGTTTACTCTTATCTACTCGTATATACACGTATTTACTTGTGTTTACACGTACTTATAGGTATATACACGTAGAAATACAAAATTTCCAGTATTAACGAATATTCGGGATAACACGTATATATACGGATATGCACAAAACTACTCGTTAATACATGTTTTTACTCGTATATATAAGTGTATGCGAGCATAAATATGTTTTTTAACGTATTAACGTACAAATACAAATGTACCTCTGTACACGAGTATACTCGGGTTATACGTATCTATTCGCATATTCTCTTGTGTACACGAACATACTCGTACATACTTGTCTTTCCTCGTATATGCTCGCATAAAATTGTATGTACAATCTTAAATACAAATTCTCCTCTCTGCACGAGTATACTCGGGTTAACACGCACCTATATGCATATTCTCGTGTGTACACGAACATACTTGCATATACAAATACTTTCCCGTATATGCAAGCTTAAATAGGCATGAACACGTAGAAATACAAATGTACTTTTTTACACGAGTATACTCAGGGTAACACGTATCTATACGCATATTATCGTGTGTACACGTACATACTCGTATATACACGTATTTCCCCGTTTATAAACGGATAAATATGCATATACACGTAGAAATACAAATGTGCCATCGTACACGAGTATACTCGGGTGAAACAAGTATCTATATACCTATTGTCGTGTGTACACGTACTTACTCGTATATACACGTATTTTCTCGTATACGCATGCATCAGTATGTACATACACGTTTAAATAGAAATTTACCTCTGCGCACGAGTATACTCGGGGTAACACGTATGTCTACATATATTCTCCTGTGTACACGAACATACTTGTATGTACACGTGCTTTCTCGTATATGCATGCTTGAATATGTATATACACGTCGAAATACAAATGTACCTCTTTACACGAGTATACTCGGGGTAACACGTATCTATACGCATATTTTCATGTGTACACGTACATACTCGTATGTACACGTATTTACTCGTTTATAAACGCATAAATATGCATATACACGTAGAAATACAAATGTGCCATCGTACACGAGTATACTCGGGTTAAACCAGTATCTATATACCTATTGTCGTGTGTACACGTACTTACTCGTATATACACGTATTTTCTCGTATATGCATGCATCAGTGTGTGTATACACGTTTAAATAGAAATTTACCTCTGTGCACGAATATACTCGGGATAACACGTATGTTTACATATATTCTCGTGTGTACATGAACATACTTTTATATACACGTACCTTCTCGTTTATGCACGCATAAATATCTATATACACGTACAAATACAAATGTAGCTTTTTACACGAGTATACTCGGGGTAACACATATCTATACGCATATTCTCGTGTGTACACGAACATACTTGTATGTACACGTACTTTCTCGTATATGCATGTTTGAATTTGTATATACACGTCGAAATACAAATGTACCTGTTTACACGAGTATACTCGGGGTAACTCGTATCTATACGCATATTCTCATGTGTACACGTACATACTCGTATATACACGTATTTACTCGTTTACAAACGCATAAATATGCATATAAACGTAGAAATACAAATGTTCCATCCTACACGAGTATACTCGGGTTAAACAAGTATCTATATACCTATTGTCATGCGTACACGTACTTACTCGTATATACACGTATTTTCTCGTATACGCATGCATCAGTATGCACATACACGTTTAAATAGAAATTTACCTCTGCGCACGAGTATACTCGGGGTAACACGTATGTTTACATATATTCTCCTGTGTACACGAACATACTTGTATGTACACGTGCTTTCTCGTATATGCATGCTTGAATATGTATATACACGTCGAAATACAAATGTACCTCTTTACACGAGTATACTCGGGGTAACACGTATCTATACGCATATTTTCATGTGTACACGTACATACTCGTATATACACGTATTTACTCGTTTATAAACGCATAAATATGCATATACACGTAGAAATACAAATGTGCCATCGTACACGAGTATACTCGGGTTAAACAAGTATCTATATACCTATTGTCGTGTGTACACGTACTTACTCGTATATACACGTATTTTCTCGTATATGCATGCATCAATGTGTGTATACACGTTTAAATAGAAATTTACCTCTGTGCACGAATATACTCGGGGTAACACGTATGTTTACATATATTCTCGTGTGTACATGAGCATACTTGTATATACACGTACCTTCTCGTTTATGCACGCATAAATATCTATATACACGTACAAATACAAATGTAGCTTTTTACACGAGTATACTCGGGGTAACACATATCTATACGTATATTCTCGTGTGTACACGAACGTACTTGTATGGACACGTACTTTCTCGTATATGCATGCTTGAATATGTATATACACGTCGAAATACAAATGTACCTCTTTACACGAGTATACTCGGGGTAACTCGTATCTATACGCATATTCTCATGTGTACACGTACATACTCGTATATACACGTATTTCCCCGTTTATAAACGGATAAATATGCATATACACGTAGAAATACAAATGTGCCATCGTACACGAGTATACTCGGGTGAAACAAGTATCTATATACCTATTGTCGTGTGTACACGTACTTACTCGTATATACACGTATTTTCTCGTATACGCATGCATCAGTATGTACATACACGTTTAAATAGAAATTTACCTCTGCGCACGAGTATACTCGGGGTAACACGTATGTCTACATATATTCTCCTGTGTACACGAACATACTTGTATGTACACGTGCTTTCTCGTATATGCATGCTTGAATATGTATATACACGTCGAAATACAAATGTACCTCTTTACACGAGTATACTCGGGGTAACACGTATCTATACGCATATTTTCATGTGTACACGTACATACTCGTATGTACACGTATTTACTCGTTTATAAACGCATAAATATGCATATACACGTAGAAATACAAATGTGCCATCGTACACGAGTATACTCGGGTTAAACCAGTATCTATATACCTATTGTCGTGTGTACACGTACTTACTCGTATATACACGTATTTTCTCGTATATGCATGCATCAGTGTGTGTATACACGTTTAAATAGAAATTTACCTCTGTGCACGAATATACTCGGGATAACACGTATGTTTACATATATTCTCGTGTGTACATGAACATACTTTTATATACACGTACCTTCTCGTTTATGCACGCATAAATATCTATATACACGTACAAATACAAATGTAGCTTTTTACACGAGTATACTCGGGGTAACACATATCTATACGCATATTCTCGTGTGTACACGAACATACTTGTATGTACACGTACTTTCTCGTATATGCATGTTTGAATTTGTATATACACGTCGAAATACAAATGTACCTGTTTACACGAGTATACTCGGGGTAACTCGTATCTATACGCATATTCTCATGTGTACACGTACATACTCGTATATACACGTATTTACTCGTTTACAAACGCATAAATATGCATATAAACGTAGAAATACAAATGTTCCATCCTACACGAGTATACTCGGGTTAAACAAGTATCTATATACCTATTGTCATGCGTACACGTACTTACTCGTATATACACGTATTTTCTCGTATACGCATGCATCAGTATGCACATACACGTTTAAATAGAAATTTACCTCTGCGCACGAGTATACTCGGGGTAACACGTATGTTTACATATATTCTCCTGTGTACACGAACATACTTGTATGTACACGTGCTTTCTCGTATATGCATGCTTGAATATGTATATACACGTCGAAATACAAATGTACCTCTTTACACGAGTATACTCGGGGTAACACGTATCTATACGCATATTTTCATGTGTACACGTACATACTCGTATATACACGTATTTACTCGTTTATAAACGCATAAATATGCATATACACGTAGAAATACAAATGTGCCATCGTACACGAGTATACTCGGGTTAAACAAGTATCTATATACCTATTGTCGTGTGTACACGTACTTACTCGTATATACACGTATTTTCTCGTATATGCATGCATCAATGTGTGTATACACGTTTAAATAGAAATTTACCTCTGTGCACGAATATACTCGGGGTAACACGTATGTTTACATATATTCTCGTGTGTACATGAGCATACTTGTATATACACGTACCTTCTCGTTTATGCACGCATAAATATCTATATACACGTACAAATACAAATGTAGCTTTTTACACGAGTATACTCGGGGTAACACATATCTATACGTATATTCTCGTGTGTACACGAACGTACTTGTATGGACACGTACTTTCTCGTATATGCATGCTTGAATATGTATATACACGTCGAAATACAAATGTACCTCTTTACACGAGTATACTCGGGGTAACTCGTATCTATACGCATATTCTCATGTGTACACGTACATACTCGTATATACACGTATTTACTCGTTTATAAACGCATAAATATGCATATAAACGTAGAAATACAAATGTTCCATCCTACACGATTATACTCGGGTTAAACAAGTATCTATATACCTATTGTCATTCGTACACGTACTTACTCGTATATACACGTATTTTCTTGTATATGCATGCATCAATGTGTATATACACGTTTAAATAGAAATTTACCTCTGTGCACGAGTATACTCGGGGTAACACGTATGTTTGCATATATTCTCGTGTGTACATGAACATACTTTTATATACACGTACCTTCTCGTTTATGCACGCATACATATCTATATACACGTACAAATACAAATGTAGCTTTTTACACGAGTATACTCGGGGTAACACATATCTATACGCATATTCTCGTGTGTACACAACATACTTGTATGTACAAGTACTTTCTCGTATATGCATGTTTGAATATGTATATACACGTCGAAATACAAATGTACCTCTTTACACGAGTATACTCAGGGTAACATGTATCTATACGCATATTTTCATGTATACACGTATATAAACGTATTTTCGCTTGTGTGCACGCATAAGTATGTGTATACACAATTAAAAGCAAATTTACTTCTGTACACGAGTATACTCGGGGTTACACGTATCCATATGCATATTCTCTTGTTTACACGTACATACTCGTATATACACGTATTTACTCGTATATGCACACATAAATATGTATATTCACTTAAAAATTCATATATACCTCCGTACACGAACATACGCAGGATAACACGTTTATATACGTATTGTTACGCACATAGTCGTATATACACGTATTTACTCGTGCATGCTTGCATAAATATGTACATACACGTAGAAATACAAATGTGCCTCTGTTCATGTGACATTTATATTTTACGAATTTAATCTGAATTAAAAATGTAATCAAATCAATTTGATTACTTTTAATCTGGTTACTTTTAGTCTGACTAAATTCAATCTGATTAATTTAATCTGAACTAAATCAATCTGAACTAAATTAGTTTTTTTGAGCAACTAACGAGTTAGTTTAAACTAACGTTAATCTTCGTCTGCAATTGAACTAAATTTTAAAAATATTAGTCTGAACTAAATGGGAGTCAGATTACTTAAGTCAACTAATCAATCAATTACAAATTTAGTTGATTCTTTTAGTTGATGCCCAACACTGATGCAGATGATCTGCAAAAGATTTGAGTGATTTTCGATGATTGATCAAATAAAACAAAGGCTGTTACTGAGATACAAGTAGGTGACTGGTATTATGTGGATACGAAAAATCCAAACCGCATAATTTACCACAAAGGTTACCATCCCTCCAAAGAAGATGGCCCATCCCCCTGGAATCCCACAGAGCAACTCTCTGCCCCCGAAATAGCATAAAAAACCTCTACAAAATGAATTCCTCTAAAATATTCAATGGCGCAGGCTGCACCATAACCCCTCCCCTCCTGGGCGCCCCTAGTCAAACATTTTGGGGACTTTTAGTCGACGTGATTTGAAATAGACTTAAATCATTTTTATACCAAAATGACTTTTGAATGAAAAAAATTTACATGCGGCAGCACTCGTAACTCTTTAGGCACATTTGTACAGAGTGTATTCATTTTGAACTGGAAACGTAAGAGCTTCAAAAAATATATTTATAAATAATATTAACCCATGTAACACATAATACACATGTAACAAAAGTGTAAAAGTGTTCATTTTACTCTCAAAACTTCAGTTTATTCCACTTCTTTTATTTTCTGAGTAACAAACATAATGCTTTAAAAGTTGATGAGGAAATTTAGAATTATCCACAATGAAAATATTGCCATTAAAATAACCCTTGATATTTTTCGTTATCATACTAAAAGAAAATAAAAGATACTTTTAAATTTCATTGAAATTTTTATTGTTGTTTGCAAAGAAACAGCATCAGAAAGACACACACTTTACAGTGGAAAAGTCCGGTAAAATTGTCTTCCCAAACCATGATCTGCTTCAATTGTTAAAATAAATTGGTTTTCTTCAGTAAATTTCAAGTAATTAAATGCTTTTGTGCAGTATTTGTGACTATTCAGTTGTAATATTCACAAAGGTTAACACACGTAACGTTCTGTTAACACACGTATCGCACCAATATCACCAAATTACAATAATATTTACTACTTAAAAAATTTTAAAAATCCCTAAAAACACCTTTGATAATGTATCTCTCTATAAAAAACAAATCTTGATTTTACTCATTTATATTTCACAGAATTAAACGAATATGTACAAAGTTTTAAATATCTAGCTTTATAAAGGGTAACACACGTAACAAAATTTCAGAAATTGTTTTTACCACAAAAAATTAATATGAATTTTCAACTTTTTTTTGTACATACTTAAACCGCATAAAGATTTAACAACTAGTTGAGAAAACTATGAAAAGTGGTCAGTAAGTTTGTTATAAAGGGCATTAAAGTTGAAAAATGTTGTGTAAAGTAACAACGTAACGAAAGAATAGCCCCATACATGGTTGATTTATATTGCAATTTGAATTTTTTATCTAATTTCTGCAAAAAGCATGGCGTCTCTCCCACTTTTACCCTAATAATGCATTTTTTCTTGTATTTTGACGCTTTTTTCCTTCCAAATGCATTCAATTCATACCCTTTGCCCCCTCTCTCTGGAAAACTTTGCAACGACGGACCTGCTTCGACTCGGGCGGCAACATTTTGTGGGCGGTAAATTCACCCTACTTCTGTGTCTTTGGTTGGAACTCGATATAAAAACGTTAAAAAAGATTTACCAGAGCTTAATTCGTCGATAAGTTTAGAAATTGCAATAATCGTCTATCGTTTGTTGAAAAAAATTTATATATATATACATATATATATATATATTTTAATTAAGAATTTTTTTTTGTTGTTGTTGGAAGGGATCAGCTGCTTTCCCTTTCTACCCATTAAATACGTTCATGTTTCAACCGATTTAAAGAGTTGTACAAAGCTACAATGTAATGCAAGAAAATAAAAAACGAAACGTAGTGAATAAATTTCCCGAAATAAGTAATAACGTTGTAGCACTTTGAAGCAAATCAAGTAATCTGCATATTTCATACAAAGCTCTTAGTTATCTTTTTTTTTTTCTTTAAAAGCAGACTTTATCCCTCATAACATTTAAGCGATCACGTGAAGTGACATCACCTCATCACATCGCTCTATTGGCTGAATTTTTGAGCAGCTAGGAAAAGAAAAAGCAGCAGGTTTCCGCTGGCAAACCTTTCGCCCAGTCATACCCCGAGTATCAACAGTTGCATTAAACTAGGCAACAAAGAAAGCACTAACACTTGTTCTTTTTACCCGCTGGGAAACGACCTGTTTCACAAAATGTTTTTTTGGATATATTATCGTAATTGGACTGTTTGGTAAGATTTACTATCATTTCAAACTCTTAATGTATTTTCTCGGAAATTCAAATTATTATCTGTGAAAAATGTTTTCTTTTTACAACAATGTAAATAAACATTTCTCTTTAATCAGTGATTAGATTTTAAATTTGATCATTATCACATAATTCATAAATGCGTTTTTTTTGGTGAATAAAGTTCGTTTATTTATTATTTATGGCAAGTGTTTAAAATTCTTATAGTACTTTGAAATTTGAAAATTTATTTATATGAAGCCTAAAACGTTAGAATCCCTAAATGAACAAAAGTAAATAAATGAATCAGTTGTTGAAATTGAGGGGGAAAACGTAGTGTGAGAAAAATTCTCACATTTTAGAGTTTTCTGGTTTTTTATTTGGATACAAGTTTTTGAGGGGTTAGGAAAATTAAAGAAATTTTTTCCGTTATTTCCTTTTTTTAAAAAAAATCAAATAAAGTCTTTGATTTAACTCAGTTCAAGGTGGTGATAGATTTTTTTTTAACCGATACTATGTAATCGCATGCATTTTGAACCGCGTTTAAACAAACAGGAATATGTTTAGATTAATAGAAAATGATAATGGTAAATACATAGATCATTAAACCAATTTTTAAATGCAAAGTATTTGAAAATTATTAAATTGATCCACGAAAACGGAAGAAAAGGTTTTTGATGCTCTTTTTGTTTATGGAAACTAAACCAAAATAAATTATGACGATATCTTTAACTGATGAAGCTAAAGAAAAACACGATGAATACACATTTTAATTCCTAAATCTTATCATAAATATTGACATTTCTATTAAAAAAAAAAAAACACTTAAATACAATTTGCAATTACTGAAAAAAAGACATTTTCACTGATTTAAAGTGAAGTACATTGAAAACTATATGTTCAGCTAACATAAATATGCGATTTACATTAATACCGATAAGATAGAGCAGGTTCTTATCAGGGGTGCAAACCGAGACCCACGTGATAACAGGCCACACAACTCCCCTCCCTCCCCCCCCCCCGCTTCGTTACGCCACCAGTAGTCGATCTTTGAACTTGGCGCGAAACTTTGAAAGCAGTGCAGTCTACCAGTTAAACAATAGTGCTTCTTGGTCTGGTTGAAATAGATGAAATAGGAAATATTGACTTCGGCTGCACATTTTTGAATACAATACTGATGGATTTATCTCATCCTTTCCACGTACCGGAATGTAGAGGCAATTAAAAATATATATATATAATATAAGTGTCTGCTGAGTGAATTTGAGTCAGCGATTTCCGCTTCTGAACAACCTGCATGTGAAGAAAAAAGCTGGGCGTCTCATGGAATAAATTTTAAAGTTCGGAGGTAAGTACTTTTCTCAGATAAACAAAATTTACATTTTAGGCAGTTAAGATTACTTAAGTTTTCCTCTATTACACGAACAATTGTCAGTTTCCTTTCTGATATCTTTGTCTGTAATTTGTAATTTTAGTATACTGCTTTAATATTTGAAACGGTTAACTTGCAACTTTTTATTTCTTTATTTTTTCAACTTTGTACACGCATTTATTCGAAATGGATTTTCCAAGCTGACAATATACATATGTCAAAATTTTCTGCAGATATACTTGTTGCTATCAGAAGCAACGTAACTTGGTGTTGATATTCAGTTAATATGTAAGGCAAGTTTATTCAAACAGGGTTTTAACTGAACTAATCTTATATTTTCCGTTTCGATTAATTATTGTTTCATACGCTAGCATGTGTTATTTTGATCAAAAAACATTCCTTGATGGGCTTCCGTAGTTCTGAGATAGAAGATTAGATTTGAACGCCGGAGGTCGTGGGTCCGATACTCAAACATTTCCCCCCAACTACGCCCCTGCAATGTTACTCAAACAAGCTGGTTCTGTGCGTAAATTAAAAAAATATATACGGTTTTTTTTCACTGTTGTCTTTAAGTTTTATGATATTTATGCACACATTGTGGTTAAGTTAACGGTATTCATAATTTCTGGGCTTGCGAAAGATTAGTTTTGAGCAGTGGATACACAACGTGTTTTTGCCAAATGCTCTGTGCTTGTTTGTTTTATGCTTAAAAAGGGCAAAATATCTTGAACTACATATTTTTTTGAACTCCTTGGGTTTTCTATTAATAAGCTTTCAGGAACTCTGAAACTGCAACATAAATTGAATTAAGGGGCTGTCTATAAAGTATTATGCAAACTTTTGAACAAATTCCCCCCCCCCTCCTCCTTGTTACATGTAACGCTGTTCAACATGAGCATATTGTTATAAACAACGCGTGATGTCACACTTCTTGTTATCCTCTCCCTTCCACCTGTCACAAAACTGTCACATTGATTTCCTAAAAGAGCATACTCAGCAAAATGTTGATCTAAATTTAACATATATGAGGTTTTAAGTATTAAAGAAAGTTGCTAAAATGGTCATTCTATGAAAAGTTTTTTGAAAAAGGTTACTTCGTCATCAATTAATGCTTTTTAAAATAAATTTTCAAAAGCCTAAAATGATGAACTATTAAAGCCCCCCCCCCACACACACACAAGAATCATTAGCAGCAGAAAAAGCTGAAAATGGAAAAGTAGCCGAATTCCAAAAAAAAAAGGCTGTTTGGATATTGAATACATTTTTTGGATGTACAACATACAGTATTCATGATGTTGTATTATACATTCTTTAATTAACGTTTTTCAAGTTGAATTCCTGTGTAATTTTTCGAGAGTGCCCACCGAAGGGGGGGGGGGGTCGGAATCATAGTCTCATAGTAATGATAACTTTTCAACGGCTATAGTTATAAATAACTGTGCCCTTGAAATTTTAAGGGAGATGGAGATGTTTTGGGTTTTTTTTTTTTTTTTTGAAGTTTTCATAATTGAAGGGGGTAGGGCACCGTCTACTTTGGTGGATGGCACCCAAGCATTCACGTCTTACGAAAAGCATAAATTTGCTCAGCTAAGTTAACATTAATAATATGGTATTATGTACTTTAATTTGATGTTATGTCTTTAAAACATATTGCAGTCATGTTTCCCGTTTTCTTAAGTAAAAATGTTTATTTATTTTTTAAAATTTCATTTAATTCTTATTCAAATACAATAGTAATATTATTTTTTGTTTTGATGTAATTGTAAAATGAAAATTCATTTATTTATTTGAATACTTCTTAAGACTTAATGTTTCAATACAATATACGAGTAGTTAAAATGCGATTAGTTAAAAAACAATTTCCAATGAAAAATAAAACTGTGTTTAGTTATCACTTTGTTTTAACATGATTGTAAAATAAAATCGTGTTTAGTTATTTGAATACTTTGTAATACTTATAAATGTTTTTATGTCAAATACTATGAATTAAGCTCAGTGTATTTTTTAATGTATGATTATCGGTTCCTTCTTATGTTTTCAAATGAAAAAGTAGAACTTGTAATGCTACTAAAATAACAGAAGTCAATAATAAATAAACCAAATAGTTTTATTTAACCAAAATATTAATCGAAGTGCTCACTTCCCAATATCATTGTGGATCGACAAACGATGACGTCATTTGCTAGTTGGATGGCCTTCCTATCTCGAAGGCCTCGTGCAAACAGGGGGGATTATGGCGCAAGTTGCGCCATCAAACTTTTTGGGGAGGATTTTTTTTTTCCGGAAAGTTTTTCTTTAGAACATGACATTTTTGAATTTTGAAAAGAAAAAATATTTAAACTCATTCAACAAGAAATAGATGCATTAATAATGCTTTTTTTACGTACTCTTGAGGAGAGTCTTCGTACCCCCCCCCCCCGCCCCCCCCCGTTTTTCAGAAGTGAGGCCGCCAATTTCATTTTAACGATGCAACTAACGAAGAAAAAGGGAACCTTTCTTTCTTTTAAACAATTAAAATAGTAACTATAAATGAACAATTGAAATAATAATGCCAAAAAGTGTTTTTTGTGAAATTTGAATAGAAAATGTAATCTTAAAATACAATTTAGGAACATCCATGATTCTCTTTTATTAAGAATATCTAAGTAAGAGCCGCGGAAATGTGCGCTTCAAACATTTTTATCAACGAAAAAAGAAGTATTCAGTACAGTACACTCTTCACTAGGTCGCAGAGTGGGTATGTCTGCCTAGTAGAAAACTATGGGCTCAGCTCAAATTAAAGTATTGTGCATAGAGTAAAATTAGCATAATGCTAGGAAGACCGGCGACAAAACTAACATGGTGCTCGCCTTGTCTTTCGACGGCCCTGGTTATACAAAACCATGCTTCATGATTTTTCAGTTTAAAAAAATATATATATAAATAAATAGGACAGCTTCATTAGGATATCCCATAGGATAGGGGTAGCCGAAGCATTTCTTTTTTTTTTTGATGAAAAATGTTGTCCTGAAAATCATTACTAAATGGAGAAAAATGTATGGGTCGCCGAAAAAGGTTTGAAATAGAGAGAGAGAGAAAAAAAAAAACAGTCCAATGCAAAAAGAGATTCAAAGTATTGTAATGAATACTCACAACAAAAGTTCTAAATGTTTGAATGTAAAAACCGTAAGTAAATCAAAGCTTGATCAAGAGATGCAGGTGACATATTTAAAATAAAATGAAGTGGAATAGAGATCTAAGGTATCTCAGAAAATTACCACATCCGTTCAAAATGTTAAAAGTCCTTTTTCTAAGGTCGTAAACGCTTGTATTGCAAGAAAACAAAAATATTAAGCGAGAAATTGAAAACTTTATTATGGAAAATCCAACCAAATAATCGTCGTGTTTGGCAAAGGAAAATTGGAAGAAAATATTAACACAATATGTTTACCAATAATTAAAATTTACAATGAAGATAGGAGAGACGTAGCCAAACTGAAAAGAAGATTGTGGAATTCCAAACCCTTCTTTTTACGTTCCCAAAGCTGGCCTGTGAGTGACTTTTTAAAAAACTTAGGTTTTGAAAAACTCCCGGGAAAACGTTCTCAAACCCCATCTCTTACCCTAACGTCATTAAAGATGGCCTACACCTGAGAACTTAGGACTGCAATTTCGAAAAACCGTAAGAGTGCTCCCAACGTAACCTCCAAGAAACGCCCTCTAAATTAATCATTCATCATCATTCAATACCGAATAAATTTCGTCTTTTCTACTTTAATTTTTAAAAAAAAACAACTCGCCGAGGTATCTGAAACTGTCGTTCTCCAAACATTACCGAAGATCATGAAAAATTTAATAGTAAAAGACTTCAATTCATAACATGTTTCGGGGGAGATCTCCAAAACCTTCTACCCCTCTAACATTATTTAAAATTGTCTATGACTGCGTTAACTGAATTTCAATTTTAAAAATTTGCCAGGGGAGGTGAGAAATAATTCCCTTATACATGTCACAATTGGGAATGCGTGCTTGGAGTTTGCATTTTGAAAAATTATAGAACTATGACCCAGAGTCTTCTTCCCTTAACATACCACAGATAGTGTAAAACTGTTTTTCGAATAACAATCTTGAAAATTTTCGGGGGAGATGTCCCAGATCCCCTCTTCTGAACATAATTAATGCATAATTAAATGCTGTTGACGTGACCCTTCCTTCTCAGAATCGAACCAAGATGTCACCTTAAAGATGATATTTTCTAATTACTGTCAGTTCATATTCCATACAAACACTTTCAAAATATGATTAATAATAATGTAATAAAAACTATAATTACAAAAAGGTGCTGCCGGTCAGCTACATTTACCTTATTTCTGTTATAAAAATGTTGATTATCCTGCTATAACGTCACATATTCTCAATAAAAGTGATGAATTTGAGTACATGCTAGAACTTCATAGTTTTTGATTGCTTGTCAGCTGGATGTCGATGTGATTGGGCATAGGCTTCGTATTTCTTTAGTATCAGGTTTGAATCTGCAGTTCAAGTATTCAGTCGGTGGATTTTCAAGACACAGAAAACCGTCAGGGTCCTTGTCACACGATTGCTGCACAAGATCCCTTGAGCGCCTGTTTGGCACAGACAACTCTGAGACAAAAAGAACGAGATAATTTTTTTTTCGAAAAGGTATTGATTTTCAAGAACGCGTATCTAAAATAATACTGAAAATGTGACATATATGTACGAAAACGATTTCACAATAAATTTAGTTAATTTTTACTTTTATTCGGAACACATTTTTCCTGCCGTTTCCAAGATATAATCGAAAACCACAAAATTTGGCTCCCCCCCTCAGCGTCGAGGACTTGCAGTATATTTACTTATTAATTATTTCTTAAAATTTCTTACTGAGGAAATGTTGACTTTCTGCACTTCGTCAGTTCACTTTCGTAAAAAAATGCAATGGGTATGGAGCTAATTCATACTGCATAGACATTTTTTCTCAACATTTTGCCCCCTCCCCATTTGTCGCAAAGTACTTTTCATAAACTAATTTTTATAAACATAGTATTAAAAATTGCTTGATATCACACTTCTTACTCTTTCCCTCCCCCTTATCACAAAGTCACAATTTTACGAGCCCCCCCCCCCCTCAACCCTTAAACATCATTTGTGTTGTAGTAATCCACAAATACTTCTTTATTGTCCATCACGATTGTCGAATTCAATGAAGAAAGAGGAAGTGCGCGACCCTTTCGAGTCAGTTTGAAATTTGTGAATGGCAAGTGTTCCATTTTTTGCCATGAAAGTGCGTGTTTGAAATTCTATAACTTTTCATTGGTTGAATAAAATATAACAAAATAGCATATCAAATTGACGGAAATTTAAAGCTCTACAACTTTGTCATTGACAATTTTCATGAATACTGCTCCTGAGAAGCACTAGGAGCAAATGTTTGACAAAAAGAGAGAATTTTTTCGAAAATCATCGATTTTTTGCAACGTGTACCTGGAAAATTATTGAACATTTGACACATACAGGGTGCGGAGAAAGTTCCCACAATTTTATTAGATATTTCAATAGGCTGTAACTAACACATAAATCAACAAATCAACAAGTTAAAGCAATAAAAACTCTTTATTGAAACAATAATAATAACATTGAACAAAAAAATTATAACAATTGTTCAAAATTAGCTCCTTGGGCTTCAATGCATTTACGGAGCCGCAGTCTGAAATTGCCGACGATGTTCGCGCACGCATCCACCGTTATCTCATTCCAGGCACGCCTCAGAGCCGTTGTGAACATGTCGACCGTGGCGTATCGTTTTCCCGAGATTTTGTCCTCCAAGATTGACCACATCGAGTAATCCATCGGATTGAGGTCCGGTGAGTTAGGAGCCAAACATCCTTCCCCCAAAAACCTGGGAACAGATCTTCGCAGATGGCAATCGTCGATCGGGCCGAATGCGCAGGAGCCCAGTCTTGTTGGAGTGTGAATCCATCTTGGCCAAAGTGTTCTGTTGCCCATGGCCTGAGTACGTCGTATAGAACCCGCTGCTTATAGCTCGCAGCATTAATTTTGCCGTTTCTGTCAATGAAAACAAGCGGCCTCTTCCCAGTGGCACAAATGCCAGCCCAGACCATTACGGAGCCTGGAAAGTGACTGTGTCCGATGATTTTTGCAGCAGCGGTCTTCTTCTGACCCTTCTTAAGCAGTTGGCGATGATTTTGACGGTTATGTGTGGGCTCGATGGTGAAGATTTTCTCATCGTTAAAGATAACCTTCGAGAGGCGAGCACCAGCGGTCAAGCGAAGCATCCGTCGAGCTTTTATCAATCTTTTCTGCTTCATTGTGTCATTGAGGAAGTGGAGGCGATTGATCTTGTAACAACGAAGTCCCAACTTGTTTTTCAGGATGGCTCGGACCCTTTTTTCGCTGATCACCAGTTTTTTGGCCATTTTTCATATTAAGCGTTCTGGATTGCGACGGATGCGACAGCGGATCTTCTGCACATTCGCTGGAGTCGTTACAGTGGTTGGACGACCACTCCGTGGACGGTCGGCAGTCCCTCCAGTCTCCTAGTAGTGTTTCACAGTGTCATAGACTATTTTACTCTTGAATCCAATCGTTCGAATAATATCGGCTATTTTCATTCCCTTCTTGTGTAACCTCTAACGATATTCTGAAGTCAAAAATTATCGCATATTCTATGCACGCTACACCCCTGCTTTGCGCACTCATTGACTGGACTATTGATGCACTGTGTTTCGGTCATAACAGAAAAATGGTTATAAAAAAAGGAAGCGATAAAATATTCGATGAGTAAACTAAAGCTAATCTCACATTTCTTCGGTAAAGTAAACACTTAGCAGAAATATTCCAAACAGCTGCATTGAATTTTTCTTCTATTTAATTGCCAAGTTGCAGCATTTATTTGACTCATACGAAATGACTAAACAACTTCCTGTTTCCTGTAGTTGACGGTTACGTAATCAGCGATGGTGTCGAGTGTTTTTACAAATCGACGCGTTGTAAATTTATTGTACAAAATGCTGTGTTTCTTTGCACATATTATTTTATGATAAGTTGGAAGAAATTAGTGCAGATGTATGACAAGTTTCGGCGACAGGAGTAGCCGAGCTATGTTGCTTATAATTAGGCTTGCCAGATTTCTGAAATGTTCAACCGAGATACCAGGCACGTAGCTAAGATTAGGCGCTCATATTTGTTTTAACTACATTATCAACTGTCTAATTCAATAAATACTCCATAATTCCCCACTCCTGACTGTTTCGAATTGGATTTTGGACTGCATTTAAATGCTTCTATGGACGAAAATATTGCCAAGGCTCATTAAAGAGAAGCTCGAAATGTTTCTTAATTCATTTAAATTTTTAGAGTTCATTCAACGGTAAGAAATGGTATAATACTTCTAATCTTCACCTTTTTTTTATAGTATTTTCATATAAAAGCTTAAAAAAACATTATTAAAACTGTTCAAACAACTAAAATCAGTGGTTGGAAAAACTACATTTTATTTGTAGCGAACTACAACTACTTTATTACAAATGTAGTTAACTTCAACTACAACTACTTTTTCCAAAATGTAACAACTACAAACTACTTTTAAAAAGTAGTTGCTACTTCGCTACTTTTTAGCTACTTTAAAAAAATTAATAAATAAAAGCATACACCATTTGAGAATTGAACAAAGATTCAAAAAATGATTTAGAATAATAAACTGAATCATTTGAACATGGAATATTACCAAGAATTATTTATTCTTTCCGTCGTTTGCTGAGCCAATTTGTCATTCCAAATATTTTTAACGGTTTTTACGAATATTCGCTGCAAGAAAGGATTTAAAAGTTGAAGGAAATCAACCTTAAAAATTTTAATTCTTTCCTGACAGTGAATATTTCATTCAAGACAAGAAGTGCAACTCGGCTACTTGAAAGTGTAAATAGATGCAGTCAGGGGCGTGCACTGGGGGAGGAGAGGAGAAGGGACACCTGTTGTGTGTGGTCCGGGCCCGAGTCTGAAAGTGGCCCAATATTTTTAAAACTAGGGGTTTAAATAAATCTAGGGGTAAATATAGGGGTAAACAATATGGAGGAGGAAGGAACTAATTAATTGATTTTGAGCTTCAAGCTAGAGGTTCGGACTGAAACAACATCTCCTTTTTTGTGCCACTCATAAAATGAAATAAGAGCATTTTTTTCAATTTCACCGAATAACCTCAAAAACTTAAATATTTAATAATCGACTTTTATCATGTTAATATATCAACATTCAATCAGTGAAAAAGAAAAAATAAACAAATGGGAAAGTACCCCAAACTGTACTAGTATTTATAATCAAATATTAATAAATATCTGAAATATGAAAGATAATTAAGAATGCTTACTTCAACGTGCAATTTTAAACTACAGTGGACTCGCGCAACAGCGTGATTTGATTTACACGAAATGTCTATATGGCGAGCTTTACTCCAGTAATGAATTTTAGAGCTAACGCGAATTCTTCACCCTGTAGCACGAAAGTATTCGTGAGGAAATCGCGGGGCTTAAGTATCACCTACTCTACTGGCTACTGAATATTAATTTCGTGCATGAACTTTTCCTTTAGCATCACTGAAAGCGAAAATTCTCCAACGTACTAGTCGGAACATCGCTTTGTTAATTTACAAATCGCCACTCCGCATCTTTTTCTTTCTAAATATGAGTTTGATGAAACATAAGTTCACATAAGCAGCTGTTTATCTAAAGTTTGAAAATAGAAGGAAAAATACTAATATTTGACAACTAAAGATTTTCGATATGCTTGAACAACTAAAAAGTGTGTCGAATATAATTACGGTATCTATTGTAGTACTATTGTAGTGTGGCATTTTTTTATTGCTACATAATATACGTACCGTTTCATTTTATGCCATTATTTCCCACTGATTTTGTGCATCCTAACCTAACAGTATTTTAAACAAAATTATTCAATAACACAGCTTTTTTAAAAATACAGTGAAATTTCACTTCTCTATTCTCTATGTTTAAATTCGGTAATAGGAAGTTAAGAAATGGGTTAAAACAGTTTGAGGGACGTTTTCAAATGTCTCAAAATGATTGGTATACTCATAAAAAATCATATAGATACCCTTTTCCACGACGCGAAATTTCAACCTACGCTAGGAGCCTTGGAACGCATCCCTCGCGTTGAAATTCGACAGTAATATGCAGGTGACATTAATACCGTTAGCTTTTTGAAAAAGGAGCAAATTTGCAAGAAACGAAAAAGTCCCGTGACCATATATTTCTATAATACTGTAACATTTGTTAGCCGGCCAAAAAAAAAGGCAGTTCAATATCATCGTCTTCCATAACATTTACAGTAGCTTCCATATTAGGTGGATATTGGCACAATAGTCTCATTGAAATCTAAAATGTTCATCCACGGGACATTCTCAGCTGCCAGAAAACCAGGGCTGTGGAGTCGGAGTCGAAGAGTCGGAGTCGGACTGATTTTGGAATAAAGGAGTCGGAGTCGTTGGAAAACATGCCGACTCCGACTCCGGGTTTCTTTTTTTCTTTCCTTTTCACTGACTCTCCTCGCATTTTTTAAAAATTGATTACCAATTGGTTCGATTACATGTATAAAAAGATACTAAAGAGAAAATAACTGCCATTATGGCAATCAGCTAGCTTGAATGCTTACCGAACTTTCTGGAGCCGTCCCCTAGTTTGCTTGCTTTTTAACTTAACTAATAGCAACTGTCAGCAAACGGTTTTGTTGAATAACATTTTCAAGTAATCACTTTCAAATAAAAATAGAAATATAGTGTTTTGTCCTATCTTAGTTTAAAATAGTAAAAGAAACGTAACAAATTAGTAAGTCGACGCCTGTAGCTAAGGTTGAAACGTTTAAGTGTGATCGGCAAATTCAAAGAAGTTCTGGCCCGAAAGTACGAATCCAAAAGATTCGATGAAATAATCTAATGTTTTTTTTCTTTATTAAGACTATTTCTGTAAGATTGGTTCTCACTAAAAAGTATGGAACAAAATAAGTGTAAAAAATTTCTTGATTACTACACTCAAGAATTGCAGTTAATCTTAAAATCTTCATATTTAGGTTAATTCTAAAGCAGCCAATAAAATTTAAATTAAAAATTTAGCGAAGAAGAAATATAGGTATAGTAAAAGCTATTCGTACAAATTTGTATACCGCCGCGTTTTGTGTAAAATTAGCTCCTGACGCATATGTGCCCTATTTTCGTTGAAATTTTATTGATGAAATATAATTTAAAATATATTCGTGAAAATTTTCAGAATTAAAGTATTTATATTTTTTATAAACTCTGAAATTAACTTTGGGTGTCATCTACTAGATGGATGTCACCAGGGGCAAACCACTCCCTCTCAAGAACTTGGATTTAGAAAAAAAGTTTTTTTTCTCTCAAGTTACAGCTTTCAAAAATTGAAAGCACACGATTTGATCAATATATATTTGTTAAACATTAAAGGGGGGCAAATTACAGATAATCATTTTCAAAATTTTTAAAAGGGATTTTTAAGTCATCTCACTTTTTAACTCGTAACTATTGGAAAGTTTGATTTTTAAATTGAATTTCTAACGTTGTATGACGTCTTGGGTTTACAATAAAAAACAAAATGCTAAATTTTCATAAAAAGGATTTAATATTTCAATCTCTGTTAAGAGATTTTCCCCCTTCCCTTGAATGGAGAGAGGGAGTTTAAAAAATACAATTAAAAAAATTTTAAAAAAATCCGGAGTCGGAGTCGGGCGTTTCAAATTCCAGGAGTCGGAGTCGGGGTCGGCCATTTTCCTTCCGACTCCGCAGCCCTGCAGAAAACACAAAAGCGGCATGGGTGCCCGTATACTAAGTTTTAGGGTTGGGGGGGGGGGGGGGTCAGATATTTTTCTCATGGTTTAGTAGGATATTTTCACATGGAAACCGATTTCATTACAGATTAGAATTATCAAAAAAATTGACATTTTTAATAACTTATTCATTAATGGCTGGAGAAGAAATGTTTTTACATTTTTGCGAAGAAAAAAGTACTAAAAGAAAGAGGTAAATTCTAAAGCAGAGGGGGGGGGGGGATTTGAGCCAAAACTTGCCTTTCATATGGGCGCCCATGAAACGCGGTACATTGGCAGTTGTCTCTAAGCCATAAGGTGAATATTGGGGAAATGTGAAAATTTCGATGCTAAACAAACTAATGGCGTCAAACAGAAAGAACATATGGCTTCAATCTGAGGTCAGCTAGTAATTTTCAGTCTTCCGAAGCTGACTGGTGCAAATTTTACTCGCGTAAAATACTCGCGTTAAATATTAATTAACCTTTTAATTTTACTCGCGTAATTTTACTCGCGTAAAATTTGCACAAGTCAGATTCGTTTGAAACCTCCGTTACTTTCTTCTTCTTCTTTTTTTTTTTTTTGAAATTTTATTTAAAAGTAGTTTTTCAAAATCGCTACAAACTACTTTTTTTGTATCGAACTACTCGCTAAACTACTTTTTTTGAAAAGTAATGCGCTACAGTACAAACTACTAAAAAATGTAGCTACTACAGTAGCGTCGCTACTTATAGAGCGCTACTTCCAACCACTGACTAAAATACATAGAAAGTGTCGTTGCTCGTTAATAAGTATTTTCTTGTGATGTATTGCTAAAATAGATTGGTAAGGATCAGTTATGGTATTTACGATGAATTAATTTAAACAATAAAATTTCTTTGTCAAAATTTTAAAGAAAATATGAATGATAATTTGTTTATAAATACTATTTTTTAGGCCATCAAAGATATTAAGCATTTTACTTGCACATTTTCTATTTAAGGAGTTTCGCATGAAGGGTCATTTAAGGGTGATAAGAGGAAGTATTACCAAGGAAGTTAGGTATTACTTTTAGAACTTAGGAAAATGAATAACTACACTTACGAACACATTGTATATACATAGTGTTTTTATGTATACTGCCGTACTAAGCACAGTTGCGGTATCTGCAGTAGAGCTCAAAATGAGAAATCGATGATTAAAGTTTTACAACTCGTTTCTTTGATTTATGACTTAATTAAATGCTCAACTTGCGGTAGTTGTTTCGTAAATAACTTATCTAAAAACCGTAAGAGAGTATTTTTGTAAAAATCTTAATTTAAAATTAATAAAAGTAGTTACGACAAATTTTCTTTTTAAAACCTTTTCATATACTAAGCTATTTTCACCGTAAGTGACGATTACTAGGCATTTTTAGGGGTATCTGCACAGATGCGACAAAAATAGCTTAGTAAAACGTGCTCAATGTATCATTAAATAATACTGAAAACATCTGCTTTCTTTGGACTTTGCTGTTTCGCTTTATTTTGTTAATACAAATCTAACAGAATCTACCTTCTGAAAGACACCATTTTCAAAACTCCGGACTGTTAAAACTTTATTTTCTAGATTCATTTTTACCGAGCATGAAGATAATTTTGAAAGCAGACGATAATTAAAGATATTACTGACCGTGGAATGAAATGCGTTTTTTTAGCCTACTTTCCCAGTAAAGGTCAGAAAAAGAAGAAAAAAAGCAGGAAAAAAGGCTTAATGCATCTTAAAAATATCGCAAAAACAAAAAAAATTAAAAATTAATAAAATAATTGAATAAATATCGAAAAGTTAAAAATTGGAAAGTAGGGTATTGAGATGAGGAAAAATGTCTGTCGGTCTGTCTGTCTCCCCCTAATAACTTTTGAAGGAATAGTCCGATTCGAAAAAACTTTTTTTTGTTCGAAAGATCTAGGTGAGGACACCTCATTCCCATATTTCACTTTTGATTTCAACTATTTTTTGTTCAATTTTGAACAGTTCAAAAAAAAACTTAACATTAGCGCCTACGGGGAAATTCAAGGCAATTCCGAACTGTGAGGCGAATTTGCTTCAAACAAACTTTGTAGGAAAAAGATTTTGATGAAAAACTTGTATATAAAATATCTTTTCGATTTGAACAATTCTCCTTTCAATTTTGAACAGTTCAAATCCCTTAACAATAGCGCCTACGGGGAAACTGAAAGTCAATGTAGATTCCTTACTTGAAGGCGGATTTACTTCAAACAAATTTTGTTGGAATTAATTAATCGGACTCCGACTCCCCGACTTCGACTCTGACTTAGTAGCTTTGGCAAAAATTTATACACGGAGGACAAATGACTGACTCCGATTCTTAAATATTCGACTCCGATTCCTTTATCTCAAAATGAGATTGACTCCGACTCGGCAGCCATGGTTTTAAATGTGAAATAATTATTGTTGATATGACTTGTTTTTATTTTTACGCTAAAGTTTCAATTTAGGTACTCAGTTTTTGGCGAATGAACTCGAATGTTTCTACATAAAGATATGCGCAGGCGACTTTTTTTTTTTTTTTTTTTGGACAAAGAAAATTATTTCTTTAAGTTGACATTTTATTGTTGAGCAATCACGATTGCTTATTGTTTTCATTTGACCGTTTTTGGTGTCCGTGCCTTTTTCAACTTGGATCAGAAGCCTCTGCAGCAGCACCGCCCACCGTCCTCTGCTGGCGGCGCGGCGCGGCTGCTCCGGTTTTGAGCTATCCGCTTCTCCTGGTCGGAGGCGTCCATATCCTACACACACGCACGTTAACACACAACTTCACACACATACACTCACACACGCCTACGTGCATACACACAGGTCTACGCACACATACAACTATGCACACGTAACCGCCCAGGAGGAGAGGCAGGCTTGGGGGGGGGGACAGGAGCCGTTTCTAGAAACAATAACTCCAATAAGTATAGTCCTGTCTCAGTTCGTGATTGCGAAAAACATAATTTGAATTCAAAATTTCAGAATTCAAATTAATTTTCTTTTTTTTTTTTTTTTGTTTTGTTTTGGTAAGTGCATTAATTCATGTAAAAAATGTTTTTGGCAACAGGGGAAAAAGAAGCGATTTTTTTTTATATGATGTATTCATTTTAATGAGCTTATTAATTTTAGTTATTTTTTCGTTTTGAAAGCTGTTAAAGATTTTCTTTTAATGGAAAAAAGTGTATTAGCTTCTTTGTTTAAAAGTTGCTGCTATTTCATTTGTTCGTTTTTTTTTTTTTTTTTTTTTTTTTTTTTTACGCATCTAATCTTTTTAGATGAGTGAGGAATATTTTATTCCCAGAAATCAGCTTAAAGTATTTTAAAAATATGTTTGAAAAATTTGCGATTTTAGCTATTTTTGAGAATATTGATCAGGTACTAGAAAGTAGTATGGGCATACGGGAAAGTAGGCTCGTCTAGTTCTAGACAGAACTTCTTGTTATTATCAACCTGTATCAATTATTCAACGGTAAACTAATTTTAATATTCTGTGTTACAATAAACTGCTACATTATTAAATATTCTGCTTTACTAAGGTATAAAAGTCGTATCTACAAATTACTAAGGGAAAAAGTGCGCAGATACCACTTTAAAGGCTTAGAATTTGTCACTTACGGTTCAAATTGCTTTCGCAAACTCCGCAAACTGTGCAGTTACGGCTTTTTCTTAAAGCATTTTTTAATATTTCGCGTTCACAAATCGCCAAAAAATTTGACAGTTAGGTAAATTAAATTACTAACGACCACCTGGTGACTATCTTTCAATTTCGATAAAATGTGCAGATACGTCATCTGTGCTTAGCGCGGTAGTATATATTCTTTACCCTTTTTCAGGAAAACAAATAAACTAAATCAAATCCGGAGTTCTGTTCATTATGCTGATTCAAAACAACTTCTGTGCAAAATGTTCATTCTAAATTTAAAGTTTCAATTTAAATAACAACTGTAGGGGAAATGACCGATAGTAACAGTAATGAATCATCACAACAAAATTTGACACTCTAAACCTAGTTATTTTAC
This sequence comes from Uloborus diversus, assembly GCF_026930045.1. Classification (NCBI taxonomy): domain Eukaryota; kingdom Metazoa; phylum Arthropoda; class Arachnida; order Araneae; family Uloboridae; genus Uloborus; species Uloborus diversus. Next base: position 164,833,066 of record NC_072732.1, on the reverse strand, counting down.
TAACAATATAGAAATATAAAAAATTTAAATTTCTTCATTTGGTGGTTGTCATCCGATTTCGATCCTTTAGGAGGTAATCTTTGCCCTATTTGCGATAATACGGCAGCACCAAAATTAGATATACTATAAAAAGCTTTTTCGGTGACAAATATAAAAGGTTTATAGGTTGTTTGAAGCCTCAATTTGCAAGCATTTCGCTCTAAGTCATCAGATGTTATAACCTAAAGGTTTAAAAAAAGACAAATTTCTTGTAAAAACTCTAAGAAAAGTTGTAAATTAATAATCTAGATACGATTTAAATTGATATTTTGAAATTATATAACTAGAAAATCGCTCGTCAAGATATGATGGATAAAAATTGACTCCAAATTTGTACGAAGCAATTGACTGTTTGCTGACATTTTGATAGTTGACATTTTAAACCCTAACTCCAGTGGATTAACCCTAAGCTTCAGTAAATAACGTTCATTGATGACCACTTTTTCGTTTCTTTAGTGCCCTGAAATGACAGTCTCACCAGTAAAACAGTTACGTTACTGGATCTAGTTCAGCCTTGTTACAATAAAGCCTTTCCCTGCATTTTATACATTACCAAAACATGGTATCAAATTATCATGGCGTGGAGTGAGTTCCATTGTTGATGAGGTCAAGAGTGTTACTCGATCATTGGCTATTATATATATATATATGAGGATAAGAACAACAACTATTATTCTTGCATTCGGAGTTTACTGTGCTTTTTAACCATGAATGTACATATACTTATTAAATAATTCTTGAATACAAATCAGTCAGTAAATAGCTATCACAAAATTTGCTAAATCAAGCATATGCACGAATATTATATGGTATTTTATTCGAAAAATGGAACTAGAAGATAAGAAAATATATTTTTTCAGTTAAACTAATTAAAAACTTTTCCATTTGACCTCGTGAACACAATTCAGTTAGTTTTTTAAAATAATGATTAAAAATAATTTCATTGTGAAATATATATGTATCTTTAAACTTATACATCTTTACACATGTGTTAATCATTCCAAACTTAAAACTAAAAAACCAAACATATCCATTTTTTTTAAATTCAATTGCTTTGTTTTTTAAATTTTGATATCCCTGAAATAAATTTTGTTACATTAGTATTAACCTTTACTTATTCATCTTTTTTACTACCTCCAGATACATATTTTTTTTCCTTTTTTATAAATCACGTATAAAAACGCAAGAGATAAAACATTCCCAAAAATTCTAGTTCTTTTCGTTACATTTTTGCTCAGAGAGAGTGAAAGAAAAAAAAATCTCATACCTTGTGATGAAAATGAACAAATATTCAGAACGAAATTCCAGACATTAGTTTCATGGTTGTAGAAAGGCAATCTACAACCATGTTGCAGAAAGGCATTTACAACTTTTCTTAGAGTTTTTAAAAGAGATTTGTTTCTTTTAAACCTTTAGATTATACTATCTGATGACTTAGAGCAAAATGTTTGCTAATTGAGGCTTCAAACTACCAATAAACCTTTTATATTTGTCACCGAAAGATGTTTAGCTTTTTACAGTATTTCTAATTTTGGTGCTGCCGTATTATCACAAATAGGGCAAAGATTGCCTCCTAAAGGATCGAAATCGGATGACTACCACTAAATGTAGAAATTTAAAAATTTTATATTTCCATATTGTTAGTAAAATAACTAGGTTTAGAGAGTTAGATGAATGCAAAAAGTTGCGAGCTTCCAGGACACAATGATATAAGTAATCCATCATTGTTACAATTGAAAATTATAAGTGAAATAAATTGAATTGATTAGTTAAAATTGAAATGATATTCGATGCTATTTTTGTATGAACAAAATTTTAAATAAATGAGAAAACAATGCATAAAATTGCTCCTATTGTTAAAATAAAGAACAAAAAAACCAAAAAAAAAAAAAAAACTGTAATACAACTTACCCAGTGGGTGGTTGGCCACATTTTTCTTATATGTTTATAGTTTCACTCCTGATTTTTCCCTTTAACTTTGGAGGAAAACATTCGTGCAATCGACCCATACCAATGGCAGCGATAGAGGAAGTGAATGTGTGACCTAACCGAGTTCTGCACTATCCACGACTCTAAGAGCCTTAGACACTTTCTAAAAAGACGGCGCTATATTACAAGGGCGGCTGACCCCGCAACTGTTCAACAAAAAGAAGAGAAGGGGATCTGTTTCTGAATAAACTCAGAAAAACATCTCAAGTGTCGCTTTCCTCTTTATATGACTTTCCCTGCAAAAACATTCCTACAAATTTCCTGTCTCCGACATTTTCATCATTAATGACTCTCATCAATCTTTCGTTGACAATAAACGTTTGTTTACGAGCTGCCGGTGATTTCTTTGCGGGGAGGGGACTAAGATAATGTCTCCTTTGGGGCCAGCGTGAAGTTTACAAATTGAAAACACACACTTGTATGTATATATTTTGCGTATTTCATGATATATTTCATTTTAAGCATTTTAGAAGAAGACTGAGACTGAGCCAAGAGAATCTCAAAACCACTACTAAGTATGATCGTAGCCAGAGGGGAGCAGGAAGGGGCGATTATCTCTTCCTAGATGAGAGTCTAAACTTTCACTTTCCTCCCTAAAGTCACCTATGATAGTAAATTGCATTTTTGGGACTTCAATTTCAAACAAATTCTGGAGGACTTGTTCGCTCTCACTCACTTGTTCTTTTCCCCTCATTGAACCATAAATAACTAAAACCATCTGAATTGAAACATTTTTGGATTTTTGGCACACCTTTCTTCCAAAAATTTACAATGTGGATCTTCAGCAGAAAAGGTTGCAGACCCCTGGTGTATATAACGTACAATAGTTGTAATTTGATTACTGTCCCACTGTACAAAAAAAAATCGGAACTGTGAAATATTCAAAGACCTTAATCTTCCGTAACTGCAGCACAGACTACTTTTTTTGGTTACAACACCAAGCATCAACTCTTACGTAGTTAGTTCCGACGTTTTTCGTAGATGTCGAATACATATACCAAAAATACACAGGTACCTCATATTAGGAAGTACCGTCATATTGGGCCATTTTATCCCATCAATCATTTTTCGTGAAGTGAATGCGAGTCACATGTCGAAAATGGTTAAATCATGTACCACTCTTCTGAATTTTTAAAGGTAGGCGAACACCCTAAACATTTTTTTTCTTCAATATTCATTGCACCTTTCTAAAACTTTATACAATTATTAAATGCGATATAAATAACACATTTTGACTACCTGTTTGTTGAAAAAAATATTTTACAGTTTTTTTTTCAATAAAAGAGCCATACTTTTCGCAAAAAACTATCAATTCGTCAACACTTACAGTGCCTCTATTTTTTCATAATTTTTAAAAACTTTTGTGTCTATCTGATTGTTAGATACCAGAGAATGATATGACCCTTCAATTTTTAAAAAGTAGCTAAAAACAGGTTTTATATGGGTAAATGTGTGAAAAACTTCCATGGAAAACGTGCTTTTTACCGTCTAAATTAAATTGATCCTTATTTCAAAGCTATATATTGCATGCACCATATTTTTTCGAGAATAATATCATAGTAATATGTTCAATTACCATTTTTGCCGAGTTTTATTTCTTTAGAATTTACACCTTTTTTCGCTAGAGCTGTTGGCGTAGATAAAAACTTCGAATACGTAGTTATGAGAAAATCAAGGAAGAAAAAGTAAATTTCAGTAATAAGTAGTGCATTTGAGTTAAGTAAATTTCTTCTTGGTTTCTCAATACTTCATTTATTTTTTTTAAACAAAATTGCGGATTTTGAAAGAAGAACACTGGGGCTCTCTAAATTTCTCAAAGTCTCAAAATCGATTTGTTTTGAAAATTAGGGAGTTTGCCTATCTTAAATCAGTTGTAATAACTACCACTTATGTATTTTTTTTCATTCATTATTATTTGTGCACAATCAAATATTAACAGTTGGCACATAAGTAATTTTATGAAAGGTTAAACAATACCTTGGTCACTCCTTTAGGTATTAAAACTAATAACAGAGCAGACAACTGAGCCTTGCAAGTTCGTTCTAATTTTGAAATGTCACAAAAAATAAGAAACAGTAAATAAAATAAAACAATTTTAAGCTATTATTCTGTACGCAATTTCAGGAAAAAACGCATTTTAATATCATGAATATGAGGTGTAACATAGTAAATAATTTATATTAGGTATCAAAATATCTAAATAAATATCAAATTTCACCTTGTTAGACTGTAAAAATTAAAGTGGCTAATTAAGAATAAAAATTACAACACGTATAGTTGGGTCAAACGGCTAAACGCCGCTGTAAGGTTCCGCCACTTTTTAAAACTTTATTTACGTACAAAAATTTCAAATAATTCTGGAACTGAGAAACACCAGTTATAAATATTCAATCAAAAAATCTTACGTTTTTAATGAACAATAATGACAAGCTTACGCTTACATCATGTTGTCTTTTGATCAATAAGATCCTATGTTAGCTTGGCGTAAATTGGACCGTTTGAATTTTACTGCAACCCTTGTATCCTCTCCGCTGTGAAAGAAAACTGCTTCTATAATAAAAACAATAATTTAAGTTAATTTGTTGTCCACTATTTTACAGCTAGAAGATCGTCCGTCAAGGTATAACGGGTGAAAATTGCTTCTACATTTGAACGAACCCATTGCCTGTTGGATGATATTTTGATAGCTGAAATTTCAACCCTAACTCCAGTGCATTAACACTAACGTCCAGCAAATAGCGTTCATTGTTAACCACTTTTTCGTTTCTTCCTTCTCCTAAAATTACAGTCTTACTAGTAAAATAGTTTATTTATCGGATTCAGTTCAGCCTTGTCAAAATAAAGCATTACCCTGCATGTCAAAAATTACCAAAAAGTATTATCAAATTATCATGCTAGGACGCGAGTTTCATTATTGATGACGTCAGAGCGTTACTCGATGAGTGAATTCGCTATTATATATATAAGGATTGGAAAGTAAATTCTATTTTAATAAATTTCAACATAGTTAATTGAGGGATTATTTAATATTTTAATGGAGTTTTTAATGTTTTATCTTGCTTGCGGGTTAGTTTAATCCAGCCTTTCACTTTGTTTAATGACTGCTCTTCTTATAGGATTATTTTAAATTTTAGCTTTTTTATTTTTATTAGGCGAATTATTTTTAATTTTAATGGAACTCTTAGTCGCTCTTATAGCTTGTTTTGTTAAAAAGACAAAATAACACATGATATCGCCAAACAAGTAATAAAGGCAATGAATAAAATGAAAAATACTCACCAAGATTAAAAATTCACCACATCACGTAGTACCTGTAGCGGAAGAGTACTGAATTAATATTTATAGAGATTATAGAGATGAGATAACACCAAAAAAAGTTTAAAAAATGCAGCAAGTATTAAAATAAAGAAAAAAAAAACAGGCAGTAATAACCCCTATCAAAAGTTCTCAGGATACTAAGTGTAAAATTCAGACATTGAGATCTTCAAGTTAGTGACAGAAAGCGTGAGAAGGATCTTAGCAGGTGAGTGAGATAGGAAGTGGGAAGTCCAAGCATTTCGCTAGCAGTCTAAACAAGTAGGACTCGACCGATGGCAGTTTTTGGCCGATGTTTTAAAGACGGCCGATGGCCGATTGTTTTTTGTTTCAAATGTTTGAAGGAACAAAAAAATACTCAGTACATTGTAGAAATCTATGACAAGCGATGTTTAAAAAAATGAATGGATAGATAAATATGATAGCTAGACTTTTCTAATTTTTAAACGACATTTCTAAATTTTTAAATGAAAATATTGTGTCGAAAATCACAGCAAAGTAGAGACAAATATATGGGCAGCAGAAATATGTTTCTAACAGAAAGGATAAAAAAGAAAGAGAAAAATTTAAATAATTGTAATGAAAAGTCACACCAGGATTTATTTTAGGAGTTCAATTTTGAAAAATTACTGGCGAAAAGAGCCCCCCCCCCTCCTCCATCCACCTCTAACATCTTCTGATACCGTATAAAATTGTGTTTTGAAGATTGCATTTTGAAAGATTGCTATGGGAAAGTCATTGACCTCAATCCCTTTCTTCAACGTTGCCAAAATAGCTTACGATTGCATTTTTAAAGATTTTATTTTGAAAAAATTCCTGCAAAGTAACAACCCTCCTGATATCGTGCCACATGTGTTACTTGCTATCGTTAAACATCCTCTAAAACTGCGTTTTTAGAAATTTAATTTCCAAAATTGCACCAGACGAGCCACACCCTCTCTGCTTTCACTACCGAAGCTGAGACTTGCACTCTTATTTTTTAGGCTTCAATTTCGGAGGAGGGGTACTCCCTGAACCTTTATTGCCCTCAACATCTCCGAAGGTTTTTTAAAAGTTCTTTGCATGACTTCAATTTTTGTTAAGTTTCTGCCTAACATTATCGAATGTGCCTAAAATTGCGTATTTTGAATTTCATTATTGGAAAATTGCCACAGAAAAGTGCCGAAATCCTATTGATTCCCCTAATAACGCTTCCAAAGAAGGTTTGCAATTGTATTTTAAAGACGAACTGGATATTTAATATCCAGACTTAATAATTAAATCAGGGGCGGATCTAGAGGGGGTCATGAGGGACATGGCTCTTTCCAAAACCTCGTGGTTATAGGATTTTTTTCAAGAAGAAAGAATACAACATATTATGAGAAGATAACAAAATTTAACACATGTGTTTTACTTTAACAATTAAGACCTAAATTTTTTTTTAAAGAAATTATATCCATCTCCTCTATTCCCTATTATTTCTAAAATTTTACCTCCTCCAAATGTTGCTGTCCTCAGAATACACATCTATTGCTCACGAAATCAAAAAGAGCCTACATTAGCGTTCTATGGATTTGATTCTAAGGGAGCACCTCCTTTTACCATGCTCTTCCGCAAATGCTATGAAAGGTAACCAAAAATTGCATTTCAGGACTTGAATTTGGAAAACTTTTCAACGGTGACAAGTTTACGCAGCCATTACACTTAACTTGCCATATCGTGGCTTAAAAATGACTTTTTTTTCTTCAATCATAAACGATTTCCTATCAGACCCCTCCCCCCCCCCTCTCCGTTTAATACCGTGATGAAAGGTTTAAAACGGGGATTTGTTAGGGCTCACAAATCTTCCATCCCTTTCTCTAATCCGTCCAAAAATAACTTAAAATTGATTTTTTAGAGCCTCAATGGCACAATATTTCCAGGAATGGGAGATTCCAGGCACCTTCACTCTCCCTTTAATGTTAGGAAACATTGCCTAAAGGTGCATTTTATAGGCTCGACAGCAGAAAAGCTAAAAGAACATACACCCTTTCTCCCAATTTTAATTTCTCAACATACAACAGCAGAGCATTTCGTTTTGATTCCTTTTCAAAAAGTATTTTGGAGTCAGCAAAAGAACCATGGCCTTTCTTTTTACATCATCAAAATAGCCTAAAATGCGTTTTTTAGGAACCTCATTTTCAAAAATTACTCGGAAATTTCAATTTTTGAAACATTTTTTAAGGGAGATTCCTACATCCATCCCCTTCACCTAATGTCTCTAAAGATAGCCTAAAGTTGAGTTTTGAAATTTCATTTTAAGAAAATTAACTGTATTATAGACTGTATTAAATACTAATAATAAATCAAAAAGTTCCAAATAAAACATTCACTCTATAATTAATATTTATTACAGCACATAAATCAGTTCTATATACAAACTGTACCACAGCAGCTATTACATCAAGTGCAAAGCTTTTTTAGCAGTATACTGAACGTAAATATACTTACTGAGTATGATACATATTGTTAAATATCATTAATAACGGGTAATTATTTTTTGAAGAATAAAAGTATTCAGTTTCTTAAAAAATTTTTAACATTCAATAATATTAGAATTCATTAAATTAAATTTCTTGATTTTGATTTCTATAGTCATTAACCTTAATACCTATGGAGAAATGATTTTAGTTCACACCAATATAGTCGGGGGAAAGTTGAACATTAAATTTAAGGAAATGTAATTGTTTTTTATTTTTCATTCCTAAAAATAAATAAATTAATTAATAAAAAAAGTGAAATTGTAGCAAGTAATCATTTTTTAAGGTGACGAGCTATAAAAGTATAAAGAAACATTTCAGTGAAAAAACTATTCTTTTCAGGTCACAATAGCGAGAAAGAAAAATAATGACATTATAGGGATTTTAATCGCCATAAACCCTGAATTCGGCGTTCCCGCACTATTCTTGTGATCAGGCGTTTACTGCAGTTAAAGTCTTCAATTAAATGTCTCATTATGTGTGAGAATATGCGAGTATTTATTTGTTTAGTGTTAAGATAAAAGGGGGGTTTTCAATTTCTGTTCGGGAAGGAAAATTTTGCCTGGGACATTGGTCGAGTCCCCAAATTTGAGCCTCGTTTTTTGAATTAAACTGCTATACTAACATGCTAATACATACTGCAATTATTTTAACTAAAGAGCATAAAATTCTTAAAAATTCTTATCAAAGTGAGTGTTTGATAAGTGTGTTATGTTGTCTCGAAACATTCTTATTTTCCAAAACTGGTCCAAAAGCTGGTGTTTCTGCAATATTTCGAGCCCTAAGCTGTACTTACTTTTAGTTATGCAGTAAATAATAGATAAATGCAAGTTCGATTTTTCCCTTTGTTTTTCGAAATAATGGCTAAATTTTCGAACCGTCGGCGCCAATGCATCGGTCGAGTTCTATAAACAATCTACAGAAAATGTCCCTAATGGACACATTAAAAAAAATGTAAATTAACTACAACGGATATAATAAAATCTTTACTAATAAAAAAGCTGAAAGTTTGTCAGGATGTCTGGATCTCTGTGACGCGCATTATAATAACAATTTAAAAAATGTACAAATAGCAATCATCTTCTGAAAAATATATTTTTTTCCTATTAACAGAATAAAATAGGAACTTGAAGTAGATTTCCAAGCATAGCTGAAACGCTTTAAAAATTCAGACACAAAAACCATAAACTAAAGAATTTGTAAAAGTCATTCAAAAAAAAAAAAAAAAATCAGAAATGCAAAAATCGTTTCAAAGAGTATGTATAATCAAATTACACTCGATTCTTATATTTAAGATTTTTTTTTTTTTTTTTTTGCTAAGTCAGCAGTACATATTCATCTTTTTATCAAACAATAAAAATTCAGTTAAGAGTAATTAGAAAAGTACTCGACACGTGATCATAGAAAAGATTTGTAATTATCGATAACTTGAAGTACTAAGGGCAATATTTCAGATTAAAAAATAGCTCTTATTTTCTTTCGTTTAATCAAGACATCAGGTATAAAATGTTACTAGCAAGCTACAGGTAGTAACAGTATACACGTGAGTCACCTAAAATAATACGCTGAGCATGGCTAAAACATTTGAAAATCTTTCCAAAGTTGAACAATTCACGGGCAAGGGCGGTTACAGGATTTCATTTTGTTTTTTGGCGGGGGGGGGGGCATGGCCAGGGGTTATAGTGGACTCAAGTAACCTTTTCTGAAGACAATCTAAAAATTTCGGAAATTATGGGAAAGCTCGACATCCCCCCCCCCCACCCGTAAAAAAAAAATCAAATTTACATACAAAAATTAAGGTAACCATTTTTAAAGATTTTTTTTTTAAATTCAGTTTTAGACTTTGTTGTCAGCCTTAAATTTTCGGAAACGGCAACCCAAGATTTTCGAAAATTTCAGATCATAAACACCCTTCGGTCATGCTTAAGAATATAGTCTCACATACTGTGGAAAACGCCCAAGAACTGAACTGAACTGAGTAGTTAAGTTTAAATAAATTAGCCGGACTCGCGCACCTCGTAGCAGTTCATATAGCAGTATGTAATATTCAAAATTCTTGAGATTTTATTTTCGAGAGAGTTCGTTGCCGATATCTTCATTATGTTGTGTTTATTAATTAACAAGTTTTTATTTGCAACTAACATTGTAGTTTATTGTGCTGTAATTAAATTTTTCTAAGTTAAAAAGTTCAAGTGTTTGTGTCACAATTTCTACACGAAGGAATATCTGAAGACTTCAGTACAAATGATTTCATTGCCCCGCGACTTTTGGAAGCGTTGAAAAAGTTAAATAGATGGTAAGAGTTTTTAAATTTAGAAACTTACTTTGACGCGCAACACATACGGCAATTTTTTTGAACTTCGGTTAAATTTAGGTTAATTAAAATAATAATTATTAAAATAAATCACTTGGTTTGACCTTTTCGATTCATCTTGTAAAAGCCGTGTAGGAATAGGATGATATTTCCTGTTCGAACAGTGAGCTTTGAATTTGTGCTGAAAAAAAGTTTTAATCCTGTTCAAATTTACATAGGGACTTTGAATAAAATGGACATCTCAGATACGAGTTGAAAAAACGTAACTGTGAGAGTTGTTTGAGATATTGTTATATTATTTAAAAAAAAAAAAAACAGGTGTTTTTGTCACTAATTTGTGCGTAACGGATGAAGTTGACTTATTAGAAGGGAGAAAACTTAGTATTTTTATTCTAGACCAATAGGGCATACATTAAAACTATTTCCATTTTTCCACCAATCACTTCCGTATTTAACTCTCCAATCAGTAGGCTCAAAATGTATTTTTATTCCAGACGCAAATACAAAAGGGTTAAAAGTTTAACCTGCGTATTTATATGACTTTGGTATCGTAGCTCGTGAATGGAAAAACATAATTTGATATAATTTTTGTTTATTTTAATACTAGCAGTACCCGCACAGCGATGCCCGTGCTAAAAATTTAATGGAAGTCCGTTGAATAAAAAAAATATTGACGCCCCCTCCCCCTGTAATGTGATATGATCATTTTTCTTTGCATAAAATGCGTACACACCTCTTCAAAAAAAAAAAAAAACCTATTTAAGTTTCTTTAGAATTTAAAACTTTTCGTCAAACCATTAAATTAGATTTGCAGTTGCTTTAAAACTCTATTTAGCTAGTGAAGCGGTTTTTACTGCAATTTAAAATCTTTCGCCAAATAAACAAAAAAAAGACATCAAATAATATCTTTCAAATGTAAAAATAATTCCGCAGCTCTATTGTTTATCGCCAAACATGCCCAGCAACCACGCTATCATAATCCATCCGTCTATTAAAAAAAAATCCTGTGGAACATTCAAAAATCGTCGTCGGAAAAAAAGAAAATGTCATACATTTCACTCGGATAAAAACAAATCAAAATCTTCTTTTCTTTCAAAACAAATCGCCAAAACAATAAATTACATTAACGGTTGCCTTAAAACAATAATCCTAGACTGAACTGCTCAGCGCCTAACGTGCCTTAAGAGCTACGTTGTCCGGCTTTGCCCGGTCTACCTTGAGAACAAAAATTGTGTCAAGTGACACATATTCAACAATTAATTAAAAGAATAACTTAATAACTTAAAGAATAACTTAAATAAAAGAAAAAAAACACCATGCAAAATTACCCTTCCAAACAATGACGACAGATATTAAAATACTTTAAAGAAATTAAAATGCGAAAGATGGATTTTAAAAGCGTAACCATGGAAACATGAAATAAGTTTAAGAATTGAAAATGAGAAAGATGGAAATAATCAATGGATTCAAAAAGCGTAACCATGGAAACTCGAAAAAAAAATCGTTGAAAACTTGAATCAAAATGACGTGTTTCTTAATTGATTTAAAAACGCTTGTAACTTCTTTTCCTTTGAAGATAGAAGCTAATTTTTTCGACCAAAGATCGAGAGGGATCTGGAGTAAAAAATCTCGCTTTTTTCAATGGTGTCAAAAAGAAAACTGTGGGACAATTCATTCACTTTTTATTGATACATTTAATGAAGAAAGTAGTGCATAGATTTCAGTAAGCCTAAAAAAGTTCGAGTTAAAAACGCAAATTACTCCCGTCGTAATGAAGTTAGAGCATCGAAACAAACTCCTTAGAACGCGGAAAATTCTACCATTTTCAATGATATATAATATTAATATGTGCAAGTAATTTTTCACCCCTTTAATAGCCAATAATAGGCAATTTACGTGAAATTTGGGCCTAAATTTGAATAAAAAAAGAATTATTAATCGGATATTTTCGAATTATAGCCTATGTTACTCAGTAAGAAAGCACCTTTCATATAGTGAAAGAATTTTTCAAATAGGTGCAGTGGTTCTGGAGATTACCTCGAACATATAAACACAAAAATCTGCCATCTCTCTTTATAAATATTAGTAAAGATTATTATTTATTTATTTACTTACTAGAGGACCCGACAGACGTTGTTCTGTTCAAACTTTGTAAATTGAAAAGTTAAAAAAATTCGATAAACTATCAAGTGTTTGAACCGTTCTGTTAAAAAAAAATTCAGTGACTAAAAGTACGTCTTTTGACTGAAGGAAACAACCCCATTTTGTTTGCTTCTGCTACTATCAGCAAGGCCATGGCCGAAGAACTTTGGCCCTTGGTCTTTGGCATCCACAAATTTGGCGACAATTGGGAAAATTGCAAAAACTCTTAGTTTTCAAACTCTTCCCGCAATTTCTACATTGTCTGCGGGAATTATCATAACGTAGATCGTAAAATATGCAGAATTGGCGAAAACATTTCCCCATTGCTTAAATTCCGTGGGGCCAAGTTTGTGGACCTTTAAGATATTAAAATGAAGCGAAGCTAAAAGACGTAACCATGGCAATTCGAAACAAAACATCAGTAATTTTAATGGAGATTAGATTTATTCAAACTTTATTTTTAACGGCTTGTAACTTTTTCCTTTGGAGATAGAAGGTTACTTTTTCGACCGAAGGTCGAGATATTTCTGGAGTAAAAAATGTCGCTTTTTCCAACGGTGTCAAAAAGAAAACTCTGGGACAATTCCTTCGCTTTTTATTGATAGATTTAATGAAGAAAGTATTGCCAAAATTTCAGCTAAGCCTAAAAAAGTTCGAGATTAAAATGCGAATTGCTCCCGTTGTAATGAAGTTAGAGCATTGAAACAAATTGTTTTGAACGCGGAAAATTCTACTCTTTTCAACGATATAAAATATTAATATGTGCAAGTAATTTTTCACCCCTTTAATAGCCAATAATAGGCAATTTACGTGAAATTTTGGGCCTAAATTGGAATAAAAAAAGAACTATATATCGGATTTTTCCGAATTATGGCCTATGTTACTCAGTAAGAAAGCCCCTTACATGTAGTGAAAGAATTTTTCAAATAGGTGCAGTGGTTCCGGAGATTACCTCGAACATATAAACACACAAAAATCCGCCCTCTCTCTTTATAATATTAGTAAAGATTTGTCGTTTGGAAGTTGATCTGAGCGTTCTTAGGTCTAATTCATTTGGGTCGGAGTTTCTTTAAATTAATTTAATATTAGTAACACTATTTGTTTTCCAATTTAATATTAGTAAACAAAATATGCAAGTTCAGCAAAGGTATTCAAACATTTTAATTGAACGAGAAAAAAAATGAAGGAATGATCCTCAATAAAAAAATTTTTTCTGCGCTCAGATTTTTTTTATTATTATTATCTCTTGCTGCGAAATTGCTTTCATTCTCCAGAAAGTGCTTTTTTCATTCACAAAACGATTTTTAAATTACAATTTACGCATGCGACATTACAGTTTTTTATGCTATGTTTCTGTTCATTCATAATTTTCTAGTAACAAAACTGGGAATGTGGACGATTAGCATTGTAATGCATGTAATGGTTTTCCACTTGCCTTTCACAATGCAAGCAAAATTTTTAAAAACAAAGTAGCTAGTATTCTGTCAGACAAAACGGAAAATCTTTAAATAGCCAATAAAGTTTTACCCTACATTATGCCTCTGCACTCTACAGCATTGTGTATAATGGTTAAATGTTTACATGTGTTACTTGAAGCTCCGAGGTTTAGAACTTTCTTCCTTGTAAAAGAAACATAAAAATCTTACTAAAAACAGGCTCTGGGGAGAAAAATCCAGAAGTTAATGTTTTAAACCTAGAAGAAATCAACATACAATAGTAAAAACCACGGCTTTTCTCTTTCTTAGTCATGAGCTTGTTGAAATCTCGATTGTTCAAATTGTTTTAACACAATGCTTCTATTTTACTAGCTGCTGACATGCTTTGCACACAAAAGGCTATGCATTAACTTCATCCTGTCGACGCTTCGAGTGTCAATGCAGACGTGATTTAAAAGACAGAATTGTTTTGTTTTCTGAATAAGACCTTAAACTGGGTGATAGTATGGGGACAAATATAATAAAAAGTAAATATTGATAAAGATCACCATAACTAAGAACTGCACAAAATATCTTCTTCATTGAGAATAATTCAGTAGAAACTGCGCTGAATTTATGTGAATATTTTACAGATAGTACGTTTCGGTGTTTGACCGAGAAGCATGGACCTTAGATTAAATTTTGTGAATGAAAGATTTCAAATAGAATGCTTTTAACAGTTCGTTCATACTACAAGTTGGTAGCTACAATTCAGTTTTTTTTTTTTTTTTTTTAATTCTGCTTCGAGGAAAACTCAACAAATTAATATTTTTCTGTTAAATTTTTTCACGATTTTTGGGGAATCTGTGGACTTAGAATGGTATTTTAATAAAATTTAAACTAAGTTTTGATTAATTGGAAATATTTGTCTTCTCTAGAACAAAAGTTTTCCAACAAAGTGAAACATTCTATTTCTTTTACCCAAAATTTTTGCAGTTACCTTTGCAAATACTCAGCCGACAAGCTCATCCTGTTTACAGGGTCCCTCCGTATTTAAATTTTCGGTAGGGCGGAGATTCGCAATTTAGTGAATACGTAGAACAAAAAATTTTGCCGAATGATAATTTTGCAGAATGGACAAGTTTTCTAAATTTCACCGACAGATCTTAATTTTGCCTAATAAAACTAAGTTTTGCCGAATCCCCAAACAACATTTTCGGAATAAGGAAATATTTGGAAGGACTCAGTGACCACCACTCAGAGCGCCCCTGTCTGTTGCTCCTGTGTGTCGCTCCCTGCAAACCCCCCCTTTGATTGTGCCCCCCCCCCTGTTGCCGTTTTGATGAACCTTACGTTACTTTTTAAGCTACACATGCCATTTTTATAGCTTATAAGGGGTTAAAATTGGTTTTCAACGCATATATGATCAGTTGAGGACAATGGAAATTGGAATTTCAATATTTCAACTTTACATCCTTTCTTTCCTTTTGGATGAATGAAAAAAATAACTGTATTGTACTAGTGGTCGTTTAAACTTGAACAGGTGGGCCCTCCTTTTAACAATATTTGTTGCTCTGCCATGCTTTTATGATAGAGTCGATATTACTACTATGTAAAATCAGAAGCATATACAAAATTTTTTACTTTCTTTTAACTGTAATTAAAATCATCTCAATAACATTGGTGCGACAAAATCAAAGCGTTAGAGACATGTTTGTAACTGAAAAAAAGTAGATTACGTTTACAGTAATCGTTCAGTAACGGTAACTCATTATACTATCATTTCGCGGAATTCTACTAGCGCTTTAGCTGCATCATAGCAAAATTACTTTTGCTCTACCCCCTCGTTGCCAAAATTACTTTGTTCTACTTCCCTGTTGGAAAGACGATTTTCTTCCAGTCCTGTTTGTAAAACTACTTTCTAATATTTCCCTGTTAGAAAGGTTACCTTAAACTTGTCATATCTCTAAGTTCTAGAGGACTAGTTTTATTTTATAACCCACTTTTAGAAGATGAACATAGATAATATTTTATGATTATTTTTTCTTCCCCTGAGCATTTCCAATATAAGCTTAATCTTCTAACATTGTGGCTTTTGATAGGCGTTGCTTGCAAACTGCTATGTACTCTTTATAAAAAAAAAATTCCGAAATATTCAAATTATGAATTTTTATATCTATACTACTTTGTGAGTTTATATTCCCTTTTTCCCTAGTGATAGTGTAGATCTTTGAAATAAGTTTCTAATTTTTAAAATTTGTAGTTTGGCTAATTAATTCAAGCACCCTCTGTATAGGAAATGACATTTCTGAGCAGAAAGTGTTACAGTCGAACCCGCTTAAAAGAATAGCCATTTTGCCACGAAAAAATATTCTAATAAGCGGGATATTCCATTAACCGGGATAAAAAGAACACATTACATTGGTTTTGGTACTTTAAAAATGTATTATATTAAGCGGGATATTCTTTTAACCGATATTCTAATAAGCGGGCACGACTGTGTTTGTTATCGATAAAATACTGGGATTTAGGCTCATAGATTTGTAGACATGGTGGCACATCCAGTGATTTCAATTACAATCACGAGGCCAGAAAGTCAAAGGTCAGGAAAAAGGTCAAAAAGGCTCATTTATATATGAAGAGACTTAGATTTTAGTTTTGTTAGCATTTACACTCAATTTTCCTATAAACTGTGAGAAATGATTTGTCTGGCGCTAAAACTATTTCCTGATTGCACCTAAGATTTTACAATTTTTGACGGGCTTCAGTTATTACCATTATTTTTCTACAATGTTTCACTGTAGAACTTTGATGGCATGTGCGCTTATTAGGCATCCAGTCAGGGTTCAAATCCTGCCGGGGAAAATTTTCTTCGCTTTCAGAAATTTCTCATTTATGTCAGGAATTCGAAGGTCCGCATTGAGGTTTTGCAAAATACAAGATGCAGCTGCGCAATAAGACAAAAGGACTAGGACATCAGAGAGAAAGTGAATCCCATTCATATAAGGATCACCAGAGGTACTGTCCATGTCTATTGATCATATCATGTCAGGATCACGCATTAGCCGAGTTCACAACACGCTTTTCTACCTTGCAAATAACCGTTCCGGCTCCGAAAAAACTGGTTGAATAACTCCCCGTTTACATATTAAAAGAGGTTCCAGAGAAAGTGGTTTTTGCCCAGCAATCCTTAGCAGTTATACCCTGCAAGTAGATGAACTTGTTTCGCATAATGAATTCTGGGTAAAAACTCCGCATTTACTCCAGAAAGAAGCAGGAGGGGAAAAAATCCACATTTCTCCGGCAAATAACCGGAAAGCAGTGGAAAACAGGTTATTTGCGGGGTCGAAACTGTCCATGGAAACGCGCCTATCAAGGGGTAACTCCAAGCTGCGCTGGCGACCAGTGCGAGATCTTCCCGAACGCAATGCATCACGTCCTCAGACAACTGCTCTAAGGCCCCTTTCTTTCCTAAATGCATTGAACACTATGATGATGATACCGCCGCGTTGAAGTGGGTAAAATCTGTTGGAGCGGAGGCAGTAATAAGTAGTTCCATAAGGTGTGTGTGTGTGTGTGTAGAAAAATGGCAATCAAACCCAGTTTACATGACATAAATGCTGATAAAAAACTTAAAATATATAACTGAATTGTTAGTAAATATTTAGACAGTAAAAATTCAGTTTCTCATAGTGCATTATTCATATTTCTTCCAAAATCCGTTGTTTTGAGTTTCACCTGCCTCCCTTTAGGTACCTATCGAAATTTCCCGTATTTGGAAGCAAAGCAGACATGTGAACTTTTTTTCAAACTTATATGGTTTATGGTGTTACTAAGGCAAACCAAGTTTCCACAATATAATACTATAATAAACGAATGAAAGTTTTCTAGAAAAAATAAATCCTCTATGCTCATTATTTTCTTTTACGATGTCAATATGTCCCTTAAAGACCTAGTAACTTCTTAAAAGTAACACGGGTAACTGACTGACATTAATACGTATTTTGTAATATTCAACGCAAAATATACATTGTAAAAACGATCTTTTCCCGTGGGATATTTTTATTATTAGACTGAAGTCAATGGTATACTTAAATTCTCAAAATACATTTTGGACGATTAAAAAGAATTGTTTCAAGCATGGTAACTTTTTAAAATGTTAGTCAGTTACCACGCTTTCAATAAAAATTTAAAAATCATCCAAAACGCATTTCGGGAATTCAATTACACCTCTAAATTCAACTAAAAAATACAATATTTCCAGGGCAAAAGATTGCTTGCACAACATATATTTTGCTTTGGATGTTACAAAAGACTTATTGTTTTGCTTCAAAAATGTCAATTTACCCGTGTAATTGCCTTTCTATAACATAAAAAAGTTTGAACTAATTTTACTTTTTTACTTATGTCTAAAAATTCAATTTTAGGGAAATTCTACGTCCACTGCTGGTCGAATTCAAAGAATGTGACTTTCCCAGAGTACCTCATGTTGGGGACAGGTGGGACATTTTCAGTTACATCCCAGCACTTTTTCTGAATAAAGCACATAGTTATGGCATCGTTAAAAATAGTTTTGTTGTCAAAACCAGTAAATGTGCGAGTAAAATATTTTTATTGTAAAAATCTACATTAAACACATTAAATTACTTCTATCGTATTAACGAAAGATATTATTTTTGTTGCATGCATTTACTAATATTATGTACTAGCAGTACCCGCACAGCGATAACCGTGCTAAAAATTTAATGGAAGTCCGTTGAATAAAAAAATTGACGCCCCCCCCCCCCCCTCTTTCTAATGTGAAATAATCATTTTTCTTTGTATAAAATGCGTACACACCTTAAAAAAAAAACTATAAAAGTTCTTTGGAATTTAAAACTTTTCGTCAAATCATTAAATTAGATTTACAGTTGCTTTAAAACTATTTTGCGAGTGAAGCGATTTTTACGGCAATTTAAAATATTTCGCCAAATAACCAAAAAAAAAAAGACATCAAATACTATCTTTCAAATGTAAAAACAGTTCCGCAACTCTACTGTCTATCGTCAAACTCGCCCCGCAACCACGCTACCATAATCCATCCGTCTAATGAAAAAAAAAAAAAAAAAACATCTAGTGTAACATTAAAAATTCGTCAGAAAAAAAGAAAATGTCGTACATTTCCCTCGGATAAAAACAAATCAAAAGTTTCTTTTCTTTCAAAACTAACTGCCAAAACAATGAATTACGTTTACGGTTGCTTTAAATAATCCTAGACTGAACTGCTCAGCGCCTAACGCGCCAACTGACCACGCTACCGAAACTCAGCCCTTTTGCGAGTTAAACGGATGTTTTTCTTTAACAATAATAAATGTTTCGCCAAACAAACAAAAAAGTATAAAATCACATTAACAGTAGCTTTCGAATCTCTATATATTAATAGCTGCGTTGTCCGGCTTAGCCCGGTCTACCTTGAGAATAAAAATTGTGTCAAGTGACATATTCTACAAACATTCTAAAATAAAAGAAACGGAAAAAAAAATCACAATGCAAGATTACCCTTCCAAACAATGATGACAGATATTAAAATACTTTTAAGAAGTTAAAATGCGAAAAATTGATTTTAAAAGTGTAAAAATGGAATAAAATAAGTTTAAGAAATTAAATGCAAAATAAGGAAAGAAACAACGTATTCAAAAAACGTAACCGTGGAAACGCGAAAATAAAATTGTTGACAACCAGAATCAAAATGACATTTTTTGAAATTGATTTAAAAACGTATTTAACGTTTTTTTTCCTTTGGAAATAGAAGCTAAGTTTTTCAACCATGGGTCAAGAGTCTGTAGTAAAAAATGTCGCTTTTTCCAGTGGTGTCAAAAAGAAAACTGTGGGACAATTCCTTCACTTTTTATTGATATATTTAATGAAGAACTTAGTGCTTAAATTTCAGCTAAGCCTAAAAAAGTTCGAGCTAAAAACGCAAATTACTCCCGCCGTAATTAAGTTAAAGCATTGAAACAAATTGTTTAGAACGCGGAAAATTCTACCCCTTTTCAACGATAGATAATATTAATATGTGCAAGTAATTTTTTCACTCCCATGTTCGGGAATGTGAAATTTGAGCTTAAATTGGAATAAAAAGAACTATTTATCGGATTTTTTTTCTTTTTGAATTATAGCCTATGTCACTCAGTAAGAAAACATCTTTCATATAGTGAAGGAGTTTTTCAAATAGGTGCAGTTGCTCCGGAAATTACTTCTAAAATGTAACACAAATCCGCCCTCTCTCTTTATAATAGTATAGATAACCTTAAACGCGTTTTTCCTCCATGACGCAATTTTTCCCGACTGTTTGCCTTCAAACTCTTATAAGTCAAGAACCGATAAAGAAATAAAATTTAGGGCATATCTTTTTCAATAGTTTACTTAAATTTTTTATTCCGGCAAATTTTAAAACGAAAACGTTTACTGCACAAAATGTGATTTTTTTTTAAGTATCTTCGAATTTTTATTCAAATATTTTCAATTTTTTATTGAATTAGTATTTTTTAAATCGCCGAATAAAAATTAAAGCTTAAATATTTGTGCATAATTTTTTGAACAAAATTTGGAAATCGACCAAGAATATTTTGAGTTTTAGCGATTTAAAGCATTTTTTTAATTAACTAAATTTAAATTGAAATTATTTTTTTAAATATTTATGTTATGATTCTGATTATTAAATAGATGGTGAATCAGTGCAAACAAATTCAAAACTCTAAACTTAATTTTTTTTTTTTCAAAATGTGTCCTAGACCCCCTGAATATACCAAACAATTGGTTGGTGCGGCGGTCTCTGAGGATGTCAAATGTTTTCATATTGAACTGCTTCAAGAAATTTCTTTTTATAAAAATCTACAGGACTTAGAACATCGATGTAAAGTAAAGACTTTGAAAAACAACTATTCGGTGTACACACTAAATCATATTGCCAAAGAGTGATGTAATTCCGACGAACTTTAATTTTCATGAATTTTGTTACTGAGCAATGCTTGAAGAAGTTGTCAAGTGTATGGCTTGCAGGGCGGATAGGGGCGGACGGTGTAGATCGGCTACCAGCGGTTTGGACTGATATTTTGAATTTATACCCGGAATCGGGCTCAGCTGCTAGTTATGAATGAAAGAAAAATACGAAAGTTAAACGCTAATCTATCGAAAAGGAGGCAAGAATCTGTCTATAAAAAATCACACCCATAATTTCACGAAGCCCCTAAAAGCGTGGCATCATTTGTGGATGACCCCCGAGAGCGTTATCTAAAAAAATATTTATGAACGATTTTCTCGACTCTTCATTTTGGGTATTTTTCAGGGCTGCGGAGTTGGAAAGAAAATTGACTCCGGGAATTTTAGAGCCTCCGACTCCGACTTTTACCCCAAAATCAGTCGGATTTCGATTTCACAAGCACTGCTGGAGTTGTCGACTTTCAGAAAAAATGACAGACTCCAATTCCGACTGTAGAAATTTTAAACCTTTGACTTCCGACTCCGCAGCCCTGATATTTTTTACATATTTTTTGCATAAATATCGCAATTTTTAATGAGAATTTGCATGTACTGCTTCTAAAATCAAGCTGTATTCAATATACTACCCTCCTTTAGCACGAAAATGTTCATCCTCGTCGTAAGAGGTCAGTTAGCATATTGCACCTCGGCAAGGCAAGTAACACAACTCAAACAAGAAAAAACAGCATTGGAGAAAATCAAGGTTTTATGCAGTAATAGTTTCTGGTATAGTCTCAAATATTACAATACGCTGAAATAAATTGCAGTGTCATGTTTTCTTGTTAGTTTTTGCTGTCAAGATTAATAACAGAGTTCGTGATAAAAAAAAAAAATAAAAAATAAAAAAAAGTCGGATTTTTTAAATTTAAATCGGATTTTTAAAATTTAAATGAGATTAATTTTTTAAAAAAATCTTCAAAAATTTGTGGGTATTAATTACTTTACATATATTTACATGATATATTTCTTACCATAGATGAAAAAGCAACATTTTAGCTATTTTCATTTCATGGCAGTAATTATTCTTTAACAATAGTTTAAGTTGACCAGTTTCAACAGCAATGCATGATTCAAATTAAATTTAATGTTTACCGCCCCCCCCCCCCGTCCTCCCAGCTACAAACACCAATCCTTCAACTATAATTCTAGGAAACAGTAGTACCACTATTTCCAAGAATTATAATTTTCATTCTTTTTAGAAACAAAGATCCTGGCAGTTTTCTATTTTTATCAGCTTAGAGTCAACAAACATTCTGAAATTAAATCAATTGGGATGAAGAAAGCAAAAAAAAAAAAAAAAAACATGATAAAGCAATCTGAACTAACGAATCCATTTAGCTTACTCTTAAAAATAGGAAAAATGTCTTTAAATATTCTATATAATTTTTTTTAAATCAATATTGTTACAAATTCTGTAAATAGTAATTATTGTAGGATCGTAACCTGTAAATAGTTTCCCGTAATGAATATACAACCCCTTTTTCATATGGCTAAAGTATACGACCCCTATTTCCTTTTTGTTCATTGATAAAATTTGTTAACGGTCTACTACTTTACAGAAGAGTGTGGAATATTTGAGAAATTTCTTTTCGGTGTATTTAAGCCGTTAGCGATGGATAAGCAGTTAGTTTCGATTGAGATTTCGAACTGAGTGCTTTTTGCTCTGTTTATTGCGAGGCATTTCGCTGTGTTGTTTTCGTATTTGGAAGTAAATACGTGTGTAAACGTTGAGTTTACGGTGTTGTGTGATAATTGCTTAATTGCTGATGAATAATTTAGCAGTTGTTGAAGATCTTTCCTGTACATAGTGTAAATAAATTTCCTGTGTTTTTATCAAGAACTGTGTCTTCATTTCAAGAAAGTGGAAGTCGCACCGAATCCGTTACAATATGTTACAACGTTTAGATAAGATTTGATTTTGTTTTACGCTTTGCTAAAAGATAAGGTTTCCATCAGTTTAGTGTAAAATAATATGTTGAACTATTACTTTTCTTGACTATAACACTTTTGCCATGGTGCATAAGAAAAACTGCAAATTTTTATTTAGTTATGAACAACTAATTTTGGAGAAAAAGCAATATTAAAAGTTTGAAAACCTGTTACACACACAGAAAGAGGGATCTAATGTAGTTTTGCTAGTTGGAGTTAAGATTATATAATGCAGTATTGTTAAATTTAAAGCCACTCATTCTAAAAATGCAAAATTAATATATAAAAATAAAATGATTTCAATCAATGATTTTGTTAAAAAAAAAAAACACTTGATTAAAACCAATTGATTTAAATCAATATTTTTTTTTAAATCAATTGATTTAAATCAAACTTTTAATTAATCAGGCTGATTTAAATCAACAAACCTTGATTAATAATGCTCACTCTGAATTGTAAAAAATTATTGATGTTCCACTTCTGATTATATCGTTTTTGTGCCACCCCCCGCACCAGTTTTGCAAGCTCATTTTTGTGCGAGTTTTGTGGCAGGAAAGAGCATTAAATCCAGATTTTAAATCAATAACTAGTACAATTTCCCCAAATTTCGGGTTTCGTGTTCCTTGCAAGAATGCTATATGTCTTGAGATTTTCATAACTGCTACAAATTGCCTTTTCTTCATGTTTAGACACCAAGTAAAGATGTGCTGGCAGTAAGTACAGAAAACGTAAAGTCATGACTTGCTAGAACTGAAGACAAACATGCATTTTCCGTAATGTCTCCATTGTTCAAGATCAGTCTTTTGGTACCAGTTAACTCCTTCTCTCCCAGGATTTGTAAATTATATTTTATGGTTATTTCGTTTTCGACTTAGATGACTGAAGGACTCGTGGTCTCGTTTAGTTCGTTACTGTCTCAAATAATCTTCTTCTATCCCTAAAATGAAGTCCCTTTTTCAAGGACATAAAACGTTTCAATTGTTTCTGCGAATGTTTTTTTTTCCACATGGATAGTCTTATTTTGCTTCCGACACGTTTATCATGTGTTTTCACTTTTAGCCCTGCAAATACCAAGTGTTGCCTTTCTTAGATCGTACTAAAAACTATCTATTGAACTCTTAGGCAAGAGGTGAAAGTCAGCAACCTTTCTCTGAATCTTCTACTTCAGTTTCTTACTTCTTAACCTAGAAAGTGACTTCTTACTTAAGAAGTAAGAAGTGTTTTACCTCTTAAATAAGTTAAGATTTCTGAACATAATATTTGTCATTTTAAGGATTTTTTTTCTCATAACATTAAATGTTTTACAATATAGTTCGATAAAATGTTTTATTTGTAGAAGGCATACATTGTGAACTTAAAAACATTTTATGAAGGAATAATTTAATACTAATCAAACATACAGATTTTTTTTTAAACACATTGCGCTGTTACAATGTCTATTTTATTTTAAATGATACTATGAAACTACATATGTCCTTAAGAAGTAAAAGACACAGTTAATGACTTCCCTAACCAAAATTTGATTACGTCAGCTAACAGTATTAAAAAAGATATTTTTCATTTTGATACCGATATTTTCAAAACACAAATTTTGTTTACATTAGAATTGTGAAGATGGCAAAATAATTTTTAAACTGTAATATTATGTTGAATATTTTATTGATATACACGATTAACTTTTCCTCTTTTGAAGTCTTTGCTTCGATTCTGTATTCATTTTTTAAAAAAAATGATGTAAGAAAGGCTTTAGTTTTCTTAATATTTCAAGCCAGTATTTCTTTAGTTACAAAAATTAACATTAAAACTATCACGTTTCATTGCTTTTCGAAAATTTAAGCTTCAGTTTTGATCTGTTTAGAAATTTCAGATTGAATGATGTATAAAATATCTGATAAATTTCCAACAATTTTTAAAGTTAACAAAGAACTTTTGATCAACATTTCGTCAAAACTCTATTACCTTTCACCGCTATATAAATGCGCAAATACTGTTTTTATCATGAATCATACTGAATGATTGTAGACAGATGAAGTGTTACAAATTTGGGATTAACCCCTTACTATTCATCGTCTATCCAAAAAATATTGATATTCAGCTCATTAAATCGTTGATTACACTTAGTATAAATGATATTGCGATGGAATTATGATATGAGTTAAGAAATCTGCTTGGATTTTGAATTATGGAGATTATAAATTGTTGTATTTCACGCATGCGCAGTGAAAAATTGCTTTGTACGTTAATTTTCATTAAATTCTCAATATTTTTCTTTCAAAGTTTTATTTAGTGTCTTTGTATGCTGTCAAATTTCTTAAAAGTTTGGTAAAGGGTGACGAAAAACACTTCGTGTTATGAGCCAAAAACCTTCGAACAAAATTTGTATTTAAAAAAATTGCTTGTATCTTCTTAAACATAAATGATACTTTCACCAAAACATTAAAATTTATTTTACATAGAATGTAATCTTATTTTTGAAGTTTATAGCTTATTCCAAGCTATTTACGATGAGGGATGATCAAAAACCTTTTTTTCCTCTCAGTTTTTTGCTGGTCCCATATATGCATGGGTGATTACATGTTTATTCGAAAATGAAAACTGAAGCATACTTTTTGTGTGACAAAAGTTACAGAACAACTAATCTTCTATTTCTTGAAGAATCCGCAAAAATGTTAATTTTTGAAAGTGTCCTAATACTTCTGGTGATTGTGTATGTCTCCGAATACGCATACAGTGGACTATCTCTATCTGAACATTTCCTAATGTGAAAACCCCAATATTCTGAACACAATATGATGGTTCCGGGGAAATTCCATAGGCTTAACATAGACTGACTCTCTGTACTCTGAACACCCTATAATATGAACACCCAGTATTAAGAATGCTATTTTTAATCCCCGTTCAATTAGTACCTCTGTATATACTAAATATGTTCATAATTCCCATGAATCAAATTGGAAAGCCTGAAATACATTCACAATTTTCTCACAGTGATCAGAGGGCATTAAGGGCAAGAAGAAAAATCTTTTCCTGGATATTAATGCATCACAAAAATCATTCATCTGAGAAATATGATCATGATTTTTCTGCAACTGAACTATATTTGAAGAATATGACATTTGTATCAAGTAGTGTTTAAGACATTTAAAGTACAGTTACCTTCAAGCAATTTTCGGCTGTGAATCACCCAAAAACATTTTTGATTCAAAAATTGAACGAAAGCAAGTACTTTGCTTGGAATACACAATGCACAAACGGATTAAAAATTACTTTTTTTCTGGTATTGCATCGAAAGCTATATTGTAATATTTTATTGAACTAGTGGTACCTGCACGGCTTTGCCCGTGGTAGAAAGTTAAGGGGTCTAAGGACCTTTAACCTTCAAAATTTTCGACTTTCTGGAAAAAAATATATGTTATGCATATTTTAATTCTGAACAATTTGATACCTTAGTTATTACTATACGCCAAAAACTTTTCAAGTTATTGTAAAAATGCGTAAACTT
Organism: Uloborus diversus; assembly: GCF_026930045.1. Lineage (NCBI taxonomy): Eukaryota > Metazoa > Arthropoda > Arachnida > Araneae > Uloboridae > Uloborus > Uloborus diversus. Next base: position 164,806,903 of record NC_072732.1, on the reverse strand, counting down.
TCCCCAAAGAGATTTATGTTAACAGCAGCTGTTTAAGCCTCTTTTTCTCAGGTGCCGGTTTCCTCGGTTTTCTCGTTTTGCGCGCATAATATCTCAGAAAGTTTCTTATATATTTCCGTAAAACTTTTTATACTTACTTGTTTGTCTAGTTTATATTTATGACCTGAACCTAAATTTGTTTAATTTTTTAAAAATTATTTATTTTTTGAAATTTTACAAGTCATAATCAAAATTTTCGAAAATTTTGGGCAAAATATCTATTTTTTTAATTTTACCTTTCATTTTTAGTTAAAATTTAGGTTCAGATCATAAATATATACCAAACAAACATGTATAAAAAGTTTTATGGAAATATATAAGAAACTTTCTGAGATATCATGCGCGCAAAACGAGAAAAATGAAGAAACCCGTACCTGAGAAAAAGAGGCTTAAACAGCTGCTATTAACATAAATCTCTATGGGGAAAGTTAACGCATTTTTAAGACAACTTGAAAAGTTTTTGGCGTATGGTAAAAAATAAGGTATCAAATTGTTCAGAATCAAATTATGCATAACATATATTTTTTCCAGAAAGTCGAAAATTTTGAAGGTTAAAGGTCCTTAGACCCCTTAAAAGGTCGTTTGGTTCGCCTGTATATTTACGAATAATGCATGATAAATTTCTCGTCAATTTGCCATATTCATTTGCTTGCCCATGTTACGGTTCCACGTTGTGTTAAGTTGGTAATTTATTCGTCCACGTTGTGATAATTTGCTTAGTAAAATTTTCCTAAAGTTGGAATAGAAAAAGAACAAAATAGAATTTTCGAAAAATTGCTTCGAGGTACCCACCTCCATGCTACAAACTAATTTTGTACCAAATTTCATAAAAATCGGCTGAGCGGTCTAGGCGTCACAGAGATCCAGACTTTCAGTTTTATTATTAGTAGAGATGCAAAACCTTAAAAATTAAAATAAAGGAATTTAAGAGTTTAGGTCCTACTGCTTTTAATTAGACATAACATAGCCACCAATCTAAAATTCAGCGCCTCTTTTTTGTAACTGATATAGCTTACCAGGCAAAGTACTCAACATAGTTCTTTTTCGCAATAGTGTACCTATTCATGTATTATGAAGTCTCCCTCTATAATGAATACCCCCATAATCTGAACACTTTTGTTCGGTCACATGCGTATTCGGAATAGAAACTAAAACATTTTAATCTTTATCTTATGTATTGTAACAATTTTAATCAAACAGTTCCTTAAATGCAATAACGCAAATGTTTAATATTTTACGAAACGTATGAAATTGCAACTTGATTCATTAAAAAAACTAGTATGTTATGGCCATCACGAAACTTTCTTCTATATTTTTCCTTTTTCTGATCCCTCCCCATGCTTGACGAGGAAGCAATATTCCTAACAAAAACAAAATTACACATGCAAAAACTTGACGACCATCACAATGTCTGAGTTATTGTAAAAGCAAAGCAAAGAGCGAAAATTGAAAGTTATTTTAAAAGCCTTGCTTGAATTAATTACAAATATTTTATTTGTTAACAAACATAAGATGGCAACAGTTAAAAATTTTAAATCATTGAGATAATATTTCCGATCATTTTCATACAATTAAAATCACGAGAAATACGCAGATGACAATCTATTACGATTTATCTTTCTTATTGTTGCATTAATAAAGCTATTTTTATTCGCAAAAAACACCTCTTGGAGCGATTGGAGTCAAAATTGAACCAAAGCCTGTTTACGTATGGATTCACATATATTCCAAATTTAAGCCAGAACGTAGCATTACTTCTTGAGATAGGGCACTCACAATGGAAAAAAAGAACGGGCGATTGCGCTACCCCCCTTTTTAGCTGTTGACACCAAAATAAAATCAGCTCTTATACCCACTAAGGGCTACTTGTCAAAAATTTTTTGTTTTATTCCGTTCGTTATTTCTTGAGATACAGCAGTCACAATTGACGACAAAAAACGTTCTATAACTCAACCCCCGTTTGAGCTATTGACACCAAAATTGAATCAGCACCTGCTCCTGTTATTGGCAACATGTGAACCAAATTTTGTTCGATTCCGCCAGTTACTTCCTGAGGAACAGCAAGCACGCGTAACTCAAAAAACGTCCCATTGCTCCACCCCCCTTGGAGGAATTCGCGTCAAAAACCAATGGGCACAAGTTCACATAGGGGCACATATGTGTACCAAATTTCGTTCAATTTCATGCGGTAGTTTTTGCTGTAGAGCGGCCACAAAAAACTGGTCACACACAGACGTGACACACACACATACACACACACAGACAGACAGACATTTTCCAAAAATAGTCGAAATGGACTCAGCACACCTCAAAACGTTCGAATCTTTCGAAATTCGAAAATTTGCACGAATCCAATACTTTCTTCTATATATTAGATATAGAAGAAAGTAATAAGGTAGCAAGCGGAAAGAACTGCTCAGAAACAATTTTGACATGCAAATATGAGCATTAAGCTTAACTCAGCGGAAGGACTCAAAATTGTTGACTGTATATCAACTTTCGGATTCAGAGATTGAGCATGTTAAGCCATTTTTCAAAAATCTATGAGTTGTTTCTATTTTAATGTATGTTTACAATGTTCATTAAATGTACTTTCGGTACAGATGTGATATACCCCCCCCCCCCCCCATTTGGCGACATCTGATTTTTTACACAAAATTGAAATATTTTTCTCGCCAATGAGGCGATAATTTAAGCATGGCATCCCTGGCTAAACTAACCTGTGTTTGGCAACCCGAAGGCAATCTTAGCTCTGTTCAAACTTGTTTACTTGTTTGCGGTCCAGCTCTTGTTTTTTCGTGCAATATACCTTATAGGAAAACTTATTTCGTGTTGGTTTAAATTTAGTAGTTGTATTTTGATCAATAAATATTAGGAAATGCCAGTTTCTTTAAATTTGACCGTTAATTAAGAGTAAAATCTAACTTTGGGTGTGTCTCGGTGTGGCGCATTGTTTCATGTGTTTTGTTTCCTGAGTGTGTGGATTTATGCAATAAAAACGTAAGTTTTTATTTTAGAATTAAAAAAAAGAAACTCTTACTTCCGAAATTCTTTATGCTTTTACAAGATCTTGAGAGTTTCTTGTAGTTTTTAACTTTATATTTACTGCATGTAAATTTATTTTACAAAACAAGTGCAGTTATTTCATTCTAGAAGTTAATTATTATCGATGCCAAGAACTATTTAGGCATATTCTGTAAACGTGCCTCCTTTAAACAATGGTTTCCTAGGTCGCGTACACGCGCCCATCGCCAACGTGCGACGAGTTGAAGAGCAACGAGCAGCTACGCCAAAGTGGATTCCTAGGCAACACCAATCGCGCGCGGAATATCTGAACGAGTTTTTTTTTTTTTTTTTTTTTTTTTTTTTTCCAGGGAGAGCAGTTGCGTTGCAAAACTGAAACAAATCGAGACGTAGACGAGCTATGGATTTTGCAACTAAAAAACTTCTCATTATACAGCATTGCTGCAGGAGGAGCAAGAAAATGAAGAACTAATATCATTTAATGACGTACTTCCTCGGAAAAAATTTTGTCTCCTTTTTGCAGATCGTGAAACAGAGGGAGAATATAATATTTTGGTTAATAGGTAGGCTTGCCAGACGTCCCGGTTTGACCGGGTTAATCCCGGTTTTCAGTCAAAATCCTAGCGTCCCGGCCCGTTTACCTCCACGTCCCGGAAAAAATTAATTTGATTACGAATGATCAATAAGGCTCAAAAATAATCAAGTGTAAAGGATTATTTAGGATAATTACTTTATCATTTGTAACACTGTATTTTCAGTAAGTTACAGTGTCAGTAACCATAAAAAAGTCAGTCAGTAACCGTAAAAAAGCATTCCACTGAGCATGAAAATTTTTAGTGGAAACTTAAAAAAGTTCATACTCTCTGCCTACATTAAGAGTATGTTAAAACTGAATAAGTAGAGTTTGAAATTTGCATTGGGAACACAGAAAATTCCTTGGTAACTGACTGACTTAATGTGGTAACTGACATTTTATTCAATTTTAAAATAACTACAATGTACTAAATGAAACACCCCTAAAATATTTTATCTCTTTTAAAAATAAACATAAAACATCTGAACTCGTGAGTTTTAAGACGGGTAAAATATTTTTAAAGTTTTATTTGTTATTTTTCCCTATATTTTATTTCAACTTTAAAATAATTCATCCTATTTAGTTTTCATTAAAAAAATAATAAATGACTTGGGTGGAATGCTAAGTGAAAAATCAATCATTAATGTTTTAACTTTTTCTAATGCGATATAAGAGAAAGTTTAAATGGCGTTGGGCTTACGCTTGACGCTGAAATCAAAGTCAAGTTGATTCCGGCGCACATACGGGTATTTGATCAATCTACGCCGCCAAAAGTCAATTTTACAGAATGTTAAATGGTTACAAAAAAAAATAGTTGAGTCTCTATAGGACAGGTGTGAAAACATTACCCCGCCCCTCCCTCCTCTTGTCTATGCGCCATTCAGTCGAAATTTGATCGTCGCAATCGGTACATGAGTCAGTCATCGGCATTGTTCCATGACAAACTCCCAACTTTGTCAACGATTATTCATTACTTTACCTACTTTTCGCAAATACAGCAGGTAATTATTGTTAAGATTAATTTGGATTCTCTTTATTTTTGATAATTATTAAATTGAAATTAAGTATTTCAAGAGTTACACTTTTTGGCTATTATTTTTGTTTAATTGGACATTTCAAACACGAATCAAGTTAGATCATGCTATAAATCGTTATTAGTTGAAAAATTTAAAGGTCTTAGTAACAAATAATCAAGCAATTAGCCGCGGAAAAGCGCGGATAAGGATTGTATACATATTTTGAATGTTTTTGCTCAAAACAACCAAAAATACTTATTTATATTTAAAGCAATTTTCAAGACTGTATTTTGGTTGTAGGTTCCCAAGGCATCTCAGGGGTGAGAATTGTTATGACTCGGTAGGCCATTCTAATAATAATTATCCATTTATATGAAATCAATTTAAATAAAACAAGATGATAATAGATAAGCAAAGAGCTTACCTTCATTTGTTCATCTGTTGTTCACGTTGGGCCTTCTCTCTATAATCATTTTATATTTCCTTTAATTGTGTAGTGTTGTCATTATTACATGCTTTATGTAGTCACTGCTCAATAATTTAACTAATAAAGAAATTAAATACATTTATTAGCTAACGTTACATCACATGTCTACACACTACGGTGGTTCGAGAGAGACTGACTGTTTTACAATATGGACGCGAACGCGGAACAAAAATGAAAAAGTTTTGGTTTGGATTTGAAAGTTCGCGTTTCAGTTTACAGTTTTGGTTTGCGTTTAGCAAGGTTCCTCTTCAGTTCACTTCAGAGATCACTATTGGAACGTCATTTCTAATACCCCTGCTTGATCTCTGAAGTCATTATTTGCAGGTTGTTTCTATGTCTGGTAAAGTCAGGCTTAGGTAAAGGTTTGGTTAAGATATCTGCAGTCATTTCCTTGCCTGGACAATATTCTAAGTCAATTATTCCGGTTTCCTTCAGATGTTTGATGTTCTGGTACTTTATATCAATGTGCTTCGTTTTAGCGTGATACTTGTCACTTTGAATCATTTTTATGCAGGATTGATTGTCTTCCATCATAACTATTGGTAGTTCTTGTGGTAAATCCAAATCTTTTAAAAGACTAATTATCCATATTGTTTCTTGTGCTGCATTAGCTGCTGAAATATATTCAGCCTCAGCTGATGAAAGAGCGACTGAATTTTGTTTCTTGGTGATCCATTGAATAGGAAAGTTACCAAGTTTAAAGAGATTTCCACTGGTAGATTTTCTGTCAGATATGTCTCCAGCCCAGTCTGCATCGGCATAGGTTATTAAGATTGGATTCATCTCTTTCTTTATAATCAACTTGTATTCTTTAGTTGTTTTTAAGTATCTTATAACTCTCTTAACTGCTTCCCAATCCTTCTGTCTGGGTTTTTCATTCCTTCGGCTGAGGATGTTTACAGAGGCAGATATGTCAGGTCTAGTGACTGTTGCTATGTATAACAGTGTTCCTACTGCTTGTCGATATTTTTTATTATCCGGGAGTAAATTCTCTTCATCATTTAGTTTTAGGTAACCCGGTTCCATTGGTGTATCGCAAGGTTTTGCATTTTCAAGATCAAATTTTTCTATTATTTCTTGTATTTTGTTTCTTTGATCTAACATCATGTTTCCCTCTTTTGTTATTCTTATATTTATTCCTAGGTAATGATTTACGAAACCTAAGTTTTTTATCTCAAATTCCTTTTCCAGTTCTTCAATTATGTTACTTATGTCTTTTTCTTCTCCTGCTATCAGTATATCATCTACATATACAATAATGTACACTGTATTATTACTTTTTGAACATTTAAAAAGACATTTATCAGTGTTACTCTGCACAAAACCTAGTTTTAGTAAGAAATCAGCAATTTTCAAATTCCAAGCTCGGGCAGCTTGTCTCAAACCATATATGGCCTTATTCAATTTATAAACTTTATTTTCTTCGCCTGGTTTTACATACCCTTCCGGCTGACGCATGTAAACTTCTTCTTTCAATTCTCCGTGAAGAAATGCTGTTTTCACATCTACATGGTTTATTTTCAGATTTTTGTGTACTGCGTTGATTAGGAAAGTTCTTATTGTTGTGTATGCAACAGTTGGTGCAAAAGTTTGATCAAAATCCTGTCCAAACTTCTGTGAAAAACCTTGAGCAACAAGTCGTACGCGAAACTTTTCTACAATTCCTTTAGAGTTGTATTTTGCTTTAAAAACCCACTTGCATCCAATTATTTTCTTCCCTTGGGGAGGATTAACTAATTCCCAAGTGTTATTTTTGTTAATGGATTTTATTTCATCTTCTATAGCTTCAAGCCATTTTGCCTTTTCATATGGGTTTTTAATATCTTCTAACTCTTTCCAGTTTTTCGGTTCTGTTATTTTTTTTTACATTTGTAGTGTAAGCAAATCTGTCAGGAGGTATTCCTTTATTTTTTCTTCCTGATCTTCGCGGTTGCTCAGTTGTTTCTTCATCATCTGAATTCTCGTTATCTTCTTGTATATTGATTTTTATTTCTCCAGAACTTTCCTCTGCTTTTGTACATTTTCCTGCAGCAGTGTTTTCATTATCTTCAAGTAAATCAAGGCTTGAATGATCTTTGATTTTCATATTTGAATTTTCATTTTCAATAAATTTCACAGTGCGAGCTTTGATTACATTTTTTCCTTCAGCATAAATTCTGTATCCTTTACATCTGTTATCATATCCCACAAAAATACCTTGAATAGCTGTGTTATCTAGCTTTCCTCGCTTAGTTTTATTAATATACGCATACGCTTTACATCCAAATATTTTTATATTGGATAGATCGGGTTTATTATTTGTCCACAGTTCATAGGGAGTTTTTTCTTTAGCTTTTGTGAGGAGCCGATTTTGAAGGTAGGTGGCAGTGTTTATTGCTTCACCCCAAAATTTCTGAGGTAAATTTGCTTGGGACAGTAAACACCGAGTCATTTCAACTAAACTTCGGTTTTTTCTCTCTGCTACCCCCCATTTTGAGAAGAGCAATATGGTACAGTTAATTGATGCTGAATACCTTTTTCTTTTAAGAAATTTTCAATCTCTTGATTTATATATTCTCCACCATTGTCTGATCTTAAAGTTTGTAAAATCCGCCCAAATTTATTTTTAGTCATAGCGATATATTCCTTTAATTTTGTCAGCACTTCGCTCGTTTTAGATAGTAAGTATATGATTGTAAACCTACTAAAGTCGTCTATGAAAGTAAGAAAATATATTTTTCCTCCAATAGTTGGTGTCTTAAATGGACCTGATAAATCAGAATGAATTAACTCGAGAATTTGTTTTGATTTATGATGTGTTTGCTTAGGGTAAGGTGCATCTGTTAATTTTGATTTGATGCAAGTCTCACATGAAAAATTGTGTGCACAATTTTCTAATTCTAATCCCGTTGCAAGTTTCTTCGATGCTAATTCTTTAATTGAATTGTAGTTTTTGTGTCCTAATCTCTTGTGCCAAAGTTCAATGCAATTTTTCTTATTGCACTGATGAGTTAGGTTAGCAAAACATTCATCTTTAGAATTATCTAATATTACTTCATAAAGATTTTGCTTTAATTTTCCTTCCAGAAAAGTTTCCCCTTCATATGTTAATTTGCAACGATCCTTTTCAAACGTTACAGTGCAACCATTCAATGTTGCTTTGCTTACTGACATTAAATTAGTTTCAAGATCTGGAACGTATAAAACATCTTTAAGTGTTATGTTACAAGTGTTCCCATCCGAAATCCTCGTTTTAAGTTTGACGCTTCCAATCCCATAGGAGCTTAATGATTCACCATTCGCGACTGTTACCGAGCTGTGATCATTATTCATTTCAGTAAATAAACGCTTGTCATTAAATATATGCGAGCTGCAAGCTGAATCTACCAAAACACTGTACCTCTGGATCTTGTCTGAGGAGAGATAAGCCAGATCCCTACTTGAGGTTTTATATCTTTCTCCTTTTGAAAGTGGGTCATCGGAACTCGCTTCACTATATGCGTTTGATTTCGGAATTCTATTCGTCTCGAAACAGAGCGATGAATTATTTAGGAATTTTTCATTGCTTTTGGTGTTATTTGTCAGATAGTTACTTTGTTTCTTTTTTAAATGCCAGCACTCAAATTTCTCGTGATTTTTCTTGTGACAATATGTACAGAATTTTTTATTCTCACGTTTTGAATAATTTTTCTTTTTATTTGTATTGTTTGCTTTGTAAGCGCTTTCATTAATTGAAGTGGAATTTTCAATTCTTTTGTTATATTCGTCTGTTAATTTACCCTGTATAAAATTTGAGTTTAATTCTTCTTCTGGCCGTGCTTCCAATGCTGTAATTAATGTATCATAACTTGGGGGTAAGGAGCATAATAAGAGAGCAGATAAATGGGAATCTTTGATATCTTCACCAATAGCTTTGAGCTTATCAGTGATCTCAAGAATTTTAATAATATGGTTATTCATATTACCGCCCTCTTCTAATTTTATGCTGTATAATTTTCTCAGCAAATATAGCAAATATAGTTTGCTTGATAAATTAGATCGTTCGTGGATCTTTTTTAATGCCTCCCAAGTACTTCGAGCAGTGACTTCATTTTTTACGTGAACTATTTGTTTATCATCAATGGATAAATTTATTAACGCTCTTGCTTTTTGATCTTTTTTAGTCCAAGCTTCAGTTAGAGGGTTCGGTGGATTACCGATTATATGGTCATACAAATCTTCTTTAATGAGAAGCATTTCAGCTTTGAATTTCCACACGGCATAATTATTTTGATTTAATTTATCAATTGTAAAGCTTTCTTTTGAAGAAGAAGCCATTTTAATTATACCGTTTTTCTGACCTTTATTAGATATGCTTGGATATTATAATAATTTAATTCAAATGTATTAATTAACTTTTGCCTTTAAATGAGATCCGAGCGAAAGAGCGCTTCAGTCTCATAATCTGTTATGACTCGGTAGGCCATTCTAATAATAATTATCCATTTATATGAAATCAATTTAAATAAAACAAGATGATAATAGATAAGCAAAGAGCTTACCTTCATTTGTTCATCTGTTGTTCACGTTGGGCCTTCTCTCTATAATCATTTTATATTTCCTTTAATTGTGTAGTGTTGTCATTATTACATGCTTTATGTAGTCACTGCTCAATAATTTAACTAATAAAGAAATTAAATACATTTATTAGCTAACGTTTCATCACATGTCTACACACTACGGTGGTTCGAGAGAGACTGACTGTTTTACAATATGGACGCGAACGCGGAACAAAAATGAAAAAGTTTTGGTTTGGATTTGAAAGTTCGCGTTTCAGTTTACAGTTTTGGTTTGCGTTTAGCAAGGTTCCTCTTCAGTTCACTTCAGAGATCACTATTGGAACGTCATTTCTAATAAGAATTGTAACCCGTAAGTACTTATACGATCGCATTCAAAAACTAAATTTGCCTAATTTTGAACAAAAAATAAGTTTTCTAAGAGAAGAACTTCTTTTGAGTGAAAATTATACAGAAAACCAAACTGAGAGCTTGAAACGCAATTTTGCGGCATTTAAATCACAAATCAAAACACGGTGGTCAAAAATTCATAAAAAGGAAGACATATTTCTAAAATAGAGTCATTCATGGCTAAAAGGAACGTTTGAAATTCCTGTGCTTAAACAAAGTCGACCAGGCCGACCACAAAAGTTATTTCAAAAGTCAAGTGAAAGGACCAAAAGGAGGAAGACTCAGGATGTAAGGTCTACTGTGGAAAGAGACATCATCTTACATGCTGCCCAAGTTGAGTTGCGGAAAAGTGGTAAATGAGATGCTTTTGATATACTCAAAGACATCACAAGCACTCCAACACGAGCAACAAAGTACAAAAGATCATCTTCTGAATCAAGAAAGGAGAAAAAGTCTCGTCTTACGCCATTAGAAGCATTGTCAATGTTTGTTGAAGCCGATTTAACTCGTCAACAATATGAAGTTATAAGAAATACTAATAAGAAGTTTTTTCCTTGTTACACCCTTTTACAGAAAGCGAAAGAAGAGTGTTACCCACCTACAGAATCGTGCAAAATAACATCCACCAGTGCCGAATGCGATTTACAACCTTTGATTGATCATACTGTTATACGTTTATGTAACAGTTTGGAAGAAATTTTAACAAGATTAAATGAACACGAGCGAGAAAGTCTGAAAATTATTTGCAAATGGCGATGTGATGGCTCTCACCAGTCCCAATTTAAACAATAATTTGAAATTGATGATGACTCAGACGCGAATATATTTCAGAGCTGCTTCGTTCCCTTGCGGCTAGTTTGTGGCAAGGAACGCGAAAGGATATTATGGCAAAATCCAACACCTTCTTCTCCTCGTTTATGCCGTCCTATAAGATTTCGCTTCGTCAAAGAGACCATTGATGTTACGGAAGAAGAAATTAGTTACATAGAAAATTCAAAAAAGTCACTATATGCAACAGAAACAGAAGTGAACTTGAATGAGAAGAAATTTTTAGTGAGTCATGTCTTCATCATGTCCATAAAAGATGGCAAGGCGTGTAACGCTGCAACTGGCACAAAATCCACAAGTCGATGCTACATATGCAACGCAACTTCAACTGAATTCAATCGATTGAATGTTGCAAAACAAATTAGCTCTGAGACTACAGAGTTTGGGCTTTCAGTATTACATGCTAGAATTTGGATTTTCGAAAGTATTCTCCACCTCGCAAAAGTTGCAAGGTAAAAGGTACCGTCAGAGGAAAACCGAAGCGGAAAAAAAGATGGAAAAATATAGAAAATTGGAAATACAGGCCAAGTTTTGAAAAGAAACTGGTTTGTTAGTGGACGTACCAAAGGCTAATTTCGAAAATACCAATAACGGGAACACGAGCAGGAGATTCCTTGAAGACCCTAAACTGACTTCAGAAATTACGGGTATCAGTTATGATTTAATATACAGATTAAAGGTCATACTAGAAACTATCTCGAGCGGGCCTTTAATTGACTCTGAAGAATACGATATATGCTTTAGAAACTGCTCGCTTACACGTCGAATTTATATCCTTGGCATCCAATGACACCAACGATGCATAAAATTCTTATCCATGGAGCAGTTCTGATAAAAAAACGCATTGTTGCTGATAGGGCAACTTTCGGAAGAGGCCGCGGGGGCCCGAAGTAAACATTTCAGGGCGTACAGGCAAGACTTTGCAAGAAAATTTTATAGAGAATAATGCAATAGAGACATTTTTAATCGTCTTCTTACTTCAGACCCTCTTCTAAGCAGCATGAGAATGGTAAAAAGAAGAAAACTGAACAGTTTTTTGCCAGAAACATTAGCTTGGCTAATGCCTGCGGCGATGCCCGATTCCGAATCCTCGGAGACCGAGGAATGATAAAAAATATAACTAATTTTATAGTTATACTAATGTAACATCAACTAATTTTTTAATTATACTAATGTAACATAAATTAATTTTGTAGTTATACTATAATTATGTCAATAATAAAATTATAAAAAGATGATCATATTGTTTTAAAATTTTATTTTTAACAGTAATATATAGTTATGAATGAGACATCTTTTTTTGTTTTGTTTTTTCATTTGGAGTTGATATAAATCATAAAATAATTTTGGCCGCGTAGATTGAACAAATACCCGTATGTGCGGCGTGGCGATTCGCGACGGCGATATAGCTCGGGCGCGCATGCGCAGAAGAATCAAGTTTTCCCCTCGACGAGAAGCGACGCCGAAGATTGGCGCTTTCTTTCTAGGAAACGAGGGCTTTAGGTGCTGAATTTCTGAAAATAAGTTGACTCTAGCATTTTATAAAAATATAAAGGTGTTATTTTATGTAAAATATGGTAGATATTTTTAGTAGGTATTTTGAAAACATTTTTGGATAGCAAATTAATGTATGGTATTTTTTATTGTTTATGTTTGGGAAGTTATGTCGAGATATTTTTACTTTTCATACATCGAAATTTGAATAGCTAAGCTTTTTTTCTTTGGCTGAAAGTTATATTTTGGGGATGTTTTCTGCTTTAAGCATAGCATTTTGAATCGCTTTGCTCTTTTTTAGTAGAGTATAAGAACTTTTTGTTCGATGAAATGCATGTTGGAAAATAGCTTTTATTTCTATTGGTACATATTTCTTTGGTGAGCTGTGATAGTAATTTGAGCATTTTAAATATCTATTAGTAATTGTCCTTTGTGTACAAAAACTTTCTAGTTTCTGGTATTTTTGAAGCAAATATTCGCGATGTTTTTTTGCTGTGATTATGTTGTTTTTATATATATTGTGTTCTGAAGTGCTTTGATCATGTTTTTTTTTTATCTGAATTTTTCCTGTTGGCGCTAAAAAACCATCGCTGAGAACGATGTATGACATGTCGTCATACATAGTTTTCTTGGCGCCAACAGAAAAAAGTCGCCAAGGGTGGGGTATATGACGTTAGTTCCGTACTTTAACTTGGTGTTATCCTTCGCTACTTACTAATAATCTAGCATTTGTTTTAAATAAATTTATAACAAATTATTTCTCAAAAATTATTTTCTTTGTGACAGCACCGTACCTTCTTTAATACTTTTTTTTTTTTAAATTTTTTGCTTTCGGCGAAAAATGGAGAAAAAAATCATTCTGGCTATTTTATATAAAAAAAACTATTCTGTTTTTTATTACGCATTACAGTCGAGTCCCGACTTACGCGAGGGATGCGTTCCAAAACTCCTCGCGTAAGTTGAAATTTCGCGTTGTGGAAAAATATATGCATACAAATTTTTTAAGCATACCAAATACTTTTAGGCACTTATAAACACCCATCAAACTGCTCTAAAGCATTCCTTAACCAATACAGTTTCTTCCACAAAGAACTGAACTTTTACTGTATTTAAAAAATAAACTGTTATTCAACATGAAATACTTAAGATGCACAAAATTAATGACTGAAATAATTTTAAAAATGAGGTTACTAGTGATGATTTATGCTCCAAGATCAGATCGTTATTCTCATATAATACATTTTTAATTACGCTTCACTTTTTATTTAAAACGTTTCAATTTGAGGCTACATCTCCTCTACCTGATCTTTATATTAATCCACAATGCAAGAACGCGCTTAGCTTCCATTTTCATAATTTTTAATTTGCGAGACTGCTCTGCAAGCTTCAATATTGAAACTAAGTTCTAAACTTTCACGGACATCTTTTTGTTTTGACTTTTAATTGTACATATGGAAGATTCACTCATACTTATTGTCGCGCTATCTTCGACGTTTTGTAATTGTTCAAGCATATCGAGAGTCTTTGCCTTTTTTAATTTTTTTATCAGAAACTTTTTCTTCATATTTTCAAACTTTAGATGAAGGTGACACTAAGGTGCCATTATGGTTATTTGATGCACTAGACTAGTTTGGCGTGGGAACTTTGACTGTCAGTGATGCTCAAAGGGACGTAATAACATTCACGAAATCAATATTTAGTAGCCAATAACGAAGCTGATACTTCCATCTAAAAAAATTCATGTTGTGGGCGAAAAATTCGGGTTTGCTCTAAAATTCGTTACTCGTGAAAAACTCGCGTTATAGCAATTTCGCGTAAGTCGGATCGCGTTGTACCGGGAGTCGACTGTACTTCTATGCATGGCATCCCAAAATACAGGGCCATTGTCTCAGTTGGTTAGAGCGTCCTGCTAATAATGCTTAGGTTGTAAGTTCGAACCCGCGTAGGACGAAAAATACCGTTTTATTGACTTACTAGTGGTACCCGCATGGCTTTGCCAGTAATAGAAAAATTAAAAGGTCTTTTAATTCGCCTATTTTCTCGCCAATTGACTTGTACTTATGTTAAGGTTCCACGTTATGATCATTTCGTATTTTCCTCGTCCATCTTATGATAAGTTTGTTCCTAAATTGGAATAGAAATAAAACCCCATCGAATTTTCGAAAAATCGCCTAGATGTGCACACCCCCAAGCTACAAAGTAACTTTGTGCCAAATTTCATAAAAATCGGCCGAACAGTCTAGGCGCTATGCGCGTCACAGAGATCCTGACAGACAGAGATCCAGACAGAGAGAGATCTTGACAGACAGAGACTTTCAGCTTTATTATTAGTAAAGATTTTCGTTCTCCCCTCCGTATGTACCTAGGATGATCCATCCAGTTAGTTCACTGCAGCAAACCGATTTCCCATATCTAAGTTATTTTCCAAGCTATTACATCATATTATATTAAACAAACAAAAATCAAAAACATAAAAAAGTCATTTTACCTTTTTCATTTCAGGTCCTGTAATAATGGAACGTGCTAAGGCGCCACAAGAAGTCGTGTCCTGTGAAAAAACTGACATTGATGATTGCATGGCGAAACTTCAAACTTTCCTCAGGCTCACATCATTACCATTTACAGCTAAAGCAGAAGAATTAGATCAGTTATGCGAGTGAGAACTGTTTCACTACTCTAGATAGTAACGTGTTTCATATTAGCTAGGCATAGTGTGACTCTGGTAAAAGAATGCTTGACCTTGAATGAACTCATTAATTTTTGAATTGAAAGAGGAGGTATTATTAGATTGCCACAACGCCACTAATCGTTATCTCAACCCAAATCAACTTTCTTCACCTTTATCCCCCACATACGAGAAAGGAGGAAATAATTCGTAGTTTTTCCCACGGAAAAATAGATTTTCTCGCTGAATCTAAGCTGACAAACAGGAAAGTGGGTTCCCTTCGTTCTGGATGAAGCTGTAGTAGTTTTGTGGCAATCACATTTTGTCATCGCTTTAAACCCACGTTTTCAAAACTACAAGTTGTTTATCTTACGTTAAAATTGTGTTAGTTGAGAAACGGTTTTTACAGAATTCATTAATTCTTAAGCAAAATTTACAGGGACTTAACGACAAAAGCTTTCACCAAGCCAGCGATTTTGCGAATGAATTTGGCAAAAAAAGTCCACTATATATCTTTGTTTGAAACGAAAAGCTTTGAACTTTTTGAGCTATTTAGACGGATGTATATAAACAAAGTAAAGAAATAAAATAAATAAAACAAAGAATCGGTTATTTTCATTGTTTCTTCCAGGGTTTAAAAAATCGGAAAACCCTGATTGCAAATGAACTTGATAATATCAGTAACTCAATATTTTACTATTTTCTGGCTACAATTGAGTACACCACTTGTGTGTGAGGTCAGTAATTACTCTCCAACAAATATAAAAAAGTTTCTGCTGCTGTTACTGGTTGATGTTGTTAGAGAAACTCTTAGGAATTTTAAATATTGAATTTTAAGAAACATTAAACGCGCCACAGTCAGAAATAGAAAGCTATGGTTTTTGATGCATTTTAAATAACGTGAATTTGTGTCATTAATTCCAGACATTTTTAGACAATGAATGCAACTTGTTAGCAACTTGTTTTCATTTCTTTCACGACTTTTAAGTACACCAATAAAGTCAACTTAGATAAATGAAATTCTTATGCTTCAAATAAATTATTTCAATCTATATTATTATTTCTTTAGCTTTCCGATGGCTTTGTAAGATGAAAAAAATGTCTAGTTTAAACAAATATTGTTAACTACGTACTAGTTTACATAAATAAAACACTGCAAAATACAGTAGAAAACTATTGCTTTCTTCGGAATTGGAACAGTTATGTTAACACAGGATCTACTTCGTTAACAGACGCAGGAACATATTCTTAAAATTTTTCAATACATTAAAATGCTGGACTAGATGAAAGTTTAGTCCTCGGTTCATGGAAAAATTTAACTCATCCTTAAGTTCGCCCCCCCCCCCTCTCTCTCTACCATGTTTTTTTATCCATAAAAAATATTAAATTACGTAAATATATTTATTTAAAATAATATTTCTTCCCAAACAAAAAATTCTTTAAAAATACAAATGTATATTTATTTAAAAATGAAAATATTTAATCAAGTGGAACGTAGAAATGAGCCTACGTTTAGAGATTTTAAATAATTATGGTACACATTTTTTAAGGGAGGGGGATTTTAAATTTTCACCAAGGGTTTTCGAATTCTCTACCGGCATGAATCTTCAGCCCGGAATATTTTCGAGATCAGTGACATTTTAGTAGGAATCCCACTATCCTAACATTTTAGCTCTAGTGATTTTGAGTTTTAGAAGTATAACATTTATTCCGATTACATGAGTGCTTAAATGATCCCATTTTTTTAAATCACTCTTCATGAGTTCAGTAAACTGAATATCAGAAGTTATAAAACAAAAAAGTATAAAGGAAGTTAACCAATGAAAATTCTTCAAAATAATTATTACCTGTGCAGCTGCGGTGATAGACTATATAATGCGAAACTGTGCTGGTCTCTAATGAAGCAATTATAACATATTGAAAAAGAAACAACTTTTCACACATCATGTCTGTTCAACCGTTTCTTGCAACTGAAAAAAAATTTAAAAAGAAGAACCAGCGAGATAATGGCTTAAAAAAATCGTCTGAGTGGCATTTATTCATTTCAATGCAAGGCTAAACTCAAGCAACGGAATTTCAATTCTCGCTAAATGCTCACTGTCTGAACAAGGATTGTATTGGAAGGCGAACATCCGGTTTACAGGCGCAAATGGACGCATCTATTAGTTTTCAGGGCTGTCAGCTTTCGCAGATGCATGTTAGCCTCTAAATTAAGCAGAATCTCATTCAAATGAGCGGAACACGAGCATCTAATTTTTACTTTTTTTCCTCATTCAGACAGACTCGTCTTAACTGGGCACTTGCCCATTTCATACAATCCATGGATAGGCAGACATGGATTTATTCCACTTTTCTTTTTACTTGGTTTCAAAACAATAGGGGTGTTTCCTTCAGTCAAAAGCGCTACTTTTAGTCACTGAAAATTGATAGAAAGAGCAAAAAAAAAAAAAAAAAGATGGAGCCAGAAAACACTTATTTTTCCAACATTTAATTATTATTATTATTATTTTTTTAAATCTCAAAATTCTAAACCAAAATGTTTGACGATGTGACGTTACAAGTGAAGAAAGCCATCTTGAATAGGAGAGCGCGGTTTTCTTTTCTGGCAAGATGCCGCCTTTTGGTAATTTTTCACTCCGAGCAATTTTTGCGGCACGAAAATTGTTAGTAAAAAAATATACATTTGGCGAAGTTTGGCAATGCCTCGAAACTTTATTCTGGTAACCCTAGCGACGTGTTCACTTGGTCGTTAGCAGCAAAAATGAAAAACTGTACGTCTTTTAAAAAAATTTAAAGAGAAGAAAGTCAAAATTGAGAAAAAAAAATTACCTCATCGCATGTTTTCGACAATGCTATTTCCGGAAAAAATAATTTTAAACGTGCTGATGTATGCATCACATGACTTCCTTTTACTCCAATTTAAAGCCTCGGAATGAGCGAAGAAACACTTTAAATATTTTCACCCTAAGTTTGTTGCGAACAGAAGCAAAGAAAACGTTTTATACAGATAAATTTTCGCAATATTGGCAATTTTAATGTGATTCAATAGTTAACTCTTTAAATATGGCCAAATTAAAACCAGATTTTAAAAAAGGGTCAAATTTGTCGCCAAGTTGGCGACAAAACTTGGCGACCAAAAGCTTGGCAATACATTGCCAAGTGCTTGCCAAATTGTAGCACCACTTGAGTTTACATTGAAATTAACAATGATTTTACCCCAAAATAATGTAAGAGACCCCCTTTGGAACATCTGAATGCAACCAAAAGAGAAGGTGCACAACTAGACCCACTTGGAGTCTACGTACCGAATTTCAACTTTCAAGACATACCATTCATGATTACACACATACATACGTATATACGGACGTCAAGAGAAAACTCGTTGTAATTAACTCGGGGGTCGTCAAAATGGATTCTACAGGTGTCTATAAGTTCTTAGGCATGTAGGGTAGACCGACCAGTGAATGAACAGTTAAGCACAATTTTATTTTTTAAAAATTCCTAGTAATTTTTAATTCTATACTATACAGATCGTGATAGCTAAAACATTTTAATTGATCTATGTAAATATCTCTAAAAAATCGCGAGAACTTGAATGGTATCGCTTCCAACTTTTTTAGGTGTCGAAAGAAAAAATGACAACGACCCAGTGAATGAACACCTCGAACCAGTAAATGAACACAAATTGGTCCAGTGAATGAACATGATAAATTTTGATTCAAAAAGAAACTAAGTTTCCTTGAGATCTATCTATATAATTCTATCTATATCTATTTATCTATCTATTTATTTATATAACTATCAATATCTATCTATAAATTTATCTGTCTATCAATCTATTTACCGATCTTATCTACTTATCTATATATCTATCTACTTATCTATCTATCTTTCTACTTATCTATTTATTTACTTATCTATCTATATATCTATATATCTGTCTATCTACCTAACTATCTACCAATTTATTATCCTAATCAATCAATCTATCTACATCTATCCACCAATCTATATCTATCGGTCTATCTACCTGTCTATATATCTACCTACTATCTATCTCTATATCAGTCTCTCTACCTTGCTATCTATCTCTATATTAGTCTATCTACCTATCTATTAACCACTACCTATCTCTTTATCAAAAAAACTATCTACCTATTCTATCTCTACATTTATCTACCTATATATCTATTTACCTCTTATTTTTTTATATATCTGTCTCTATATCCTCCTCTATCTATATACAAACATGCATACATACATATCTATCTGTTCTCTCTTTTTGTATATATATTTCTATTTCTCTATCTCTCTATCTACCTGTCTATCAAGAGAGATAAAGATATAGAAAGATAGATGTAGGTAGGTAGGTTAATATACAGATAGATATATAGACAGATAAAAGATAAATCTCAATAAAAAGTGCATTATTTACAAAGACAAAAATGAAGAAATTATAAAATATATAATGAAATACATAAATAAGCATATAAAACTATCTGCATTACAAAAAAGTACGAAAATGAAAATATCTCAAAGAAACTTCAAATTTCTTTTTAAATCAAAAGAAATTTTGCCATTGTTCATTCACTGGGCTTTCGCAATTTTTCGTACCCAGTGACTGAACACCCCTCTACCTGAAAATCTATGCACTCTACATTGACTGAAACAATTTAAATCCATAGCTTAAATATGTATACTTAATTTTTATTTCGTAGAGTTAAAAAATAAAATTTATCGATAAAAATAATATGTATCAAAATAGTTGTTAGCACGAAACCAGCCTTGTTATTTTGAATAGAGAAAGAACGATTCACGGCAGTAAAAATTTCAATTTTTTTGCAGGATAAAAATACGTATCAAAAGTAACCAATCAGGTGTCAGATAGCTTAAAATATCAATAAAGAACGCTTTTGTAGTGAATTTATTCAGAAAAAATTTTTGGAAGCTTATTTTTTTTAAAAAAATGACGCGCTGTTCATTCACTGGTCGGTCTACCCTATTCTCGTGTGGTCGGGTTGAAAAAAAAAATCAATATTCATCCGGGGGCGATCAAATTGGAAATTAAGGCCGATTTTTGAGTGAAACTTTTTTCGCGAATACAATACTTCCTTTTTTGTAAAAGGAAGTAAAAATGGGAAACAACCCGATTGTATTTTATCGTGTTTATTTCCCTTACTTTTTATTTATTTATTTAAAGATCAAAAGGAAAAAAAATCCTAACGTTTAATATGTTTATTCTTATCGTACGCTAGGACAACTTGCACTGTGCAAGTTTTTTTGTATTTATTAAAAATACTGCTTGAACGAGTTTCTACGAATTAAGACTTATGACTAATCAAGCACACATCACATAATACAGCAAAAGACGAATGTATCAACAAACGCGTTGCGTCTCATTTCATACAAATACCGAATCCACCAGTCTACCGATTTATGACATGATTACTTATTCACATGGTTCGAGTTCGAAATTAATTACTGTTTGGTTTCCCTTTATTTTTATCCTATAAGTAATAAAAGCCTTTTATCTCCTCCAGAGAAGCTGCTAGTGGATATAATTGCACAGCTGGAATGTTGCGTTCCAAAGACTGTCTTTCTTCTACCGACAAGGATTTAGTGCCCATATTCGTGGAAATGGCAGAATACATGTTTTTTATGCTTTGTGGAAATGGAGCTGGAACTCCAGGATACTTAAAAGAAGGTAATTTACATGCAAAAGAGAATTTATGAAATTGTTTATTCATGATACACACTTTTGTAAATTGCCAACACAACTTTTAAAGCCATGAAAAGCTAAATTTTCTTTTGTCCGTGACTTAAAATACGAAATATTTTCCCCCAATGCTAAGATGTCTATTTGCCAAGAACATTTATTCATAAACTACATAATGTGAAGTTAATAATGGCGTTAAATTAAAACTGTTTCCTTTTTATGCTAAGGCTTAAAAAAATGAATAATATTTAAAACATCTACTTAACTTGAGTAAAGCACAAGCTTGTTGACTTTCCAAGAACTCCTACAAATACCTGCACCATACGAAGTATATCACTTCGTATGGAATTTTCATCTAACTTTTTTTTTTTTTTTTTACATAATTTGAAAACTCTCGACTCGATTTTTGATGGCTTGTTCGGATGTATTTTCATCAATAAGCTCATTACTTTTGCATTGAAGAAGTCGTTCTTTGTAACCCCGAAATACGTCTGTAGCATTCTGCAATTCGTGCTATTTGACGTTGTTACTTCTTATTTTACTTTGTATGCACTAAGGTATTCTGTATGCACTAAGGTATTCAATTTCTGATTGTTGATTTTTCCCTTCAATACTCATCCTGATTTCAATTTTGGAATTGCAATTTTAAAAGCATATTTTTTTTCCAATTTCATGTATTTAATTATATTTGCTTACAAGGACAAGTAGAGTTAGTATGATAGTGATGGCTGAAATATAATAGCTACTATTCAGCAAGTTTGTGGACAAATACACCAACTGTCACCATTTGAAAATTGAGGCAGTTCATCTTGCATTTGTTTGCAAAATTAAAACTGAGATCCTCGTGGAATTCCTAAGTGCTATAGTTTCACTCCTTTCGATATTTACGAGCTCTAGTGCAGTCAGAATTTTCCGCTCAGTTCATGACGAGCCAGAATATTCTCGTGGGGGATGGTACATAGCGGTTCTAACATGTATACATACCAGCATACTCAGATTGGCAATATGGCTTAAAGCCATCACCCCCCTCTCGCTACACCCCTGTTTATGTTCACTTTTACTCTTCTATGTATTCCGTATTCTATATTTTCTTAAAGTGTCACTGAAATGCTTTTTAAAAGTGTCAAGATTTGGCCTATATACCAGTTAGATCATCTGGTTGGTAGATTTTTTTTATCGTTAAAAACGTCCTTACTCACAAATTGTTTGTAATGGCGAGGATATTGTAATTGCAAAATACGAGAAATGTTTTTTCAGCGTCGCCTTGTAAATGGAACAGTTTTCATATTTCATGCTTGCTGTAACAGATTTTGTAACAGAAATCATGCTATTTTATAAAGAGATTATTCTGCGAGGAGGATGAGCTAAAAAATTGGTCCTAATTCTAGGAAGGTGTTTCAACGAAAGGATATTTATACGTTTTGATATTATTACTTTTAGATAAAGAAAGACCTTACGGGATTTTTTCAGTAAGTTACCGCCCTATAGCCGGTGCTAAGGCAGAAATGCACGAAACGACAGTTCTCGGTTGGAATGATTGAGCTGGAGGTGCATTTTGTGTACCTTTCGGGATTTTTTTTCAAATCACTCGAACAGGGGGACCAACGTTTTTTTTCAAAAAGTGTCGCTATCTGAAGAAAAAAATTTACGCATGAGACTTAAAAATTTTTCAGAAGCTGAATTTGTGTGTTGTGGCCACCACGAAAGTTTCTTCTGTAACTTTCTTACGGTCAGATCTTGCGTAGAATCCTAACTTCTACGATTTGGCGTTTTCAAAAGATTTAAGTATACCACGTTAGAGCAATTTACTGCCTCGGTGCAATTTTAAACCTAAGTACAGTAAGATAAATAAATACCTTTATGCTGAACAGTAAAGTAAGACAAACAACGTTAGAAGCAAATGTACAAATTTGTACTTCTTCTAACGTTGTTTGTCTCACTTTCCTAAGTACAGTGGCGGAAAAAAAATTCCCAACCAGAAAGACTTGTGCTAGATAAATGAAATTCGGTAGGCGTGTTTATACATCATATCGATTGAAATTTCCCAATTGGCGCATAAATGTGGCACTAATAGTGCCACTCAGAACTTTTAAATTAGGGTTGCTTTAAATGCGTGCTGTAAAGTTCGTGAGCGTTATTTTTCTGCAAAATTCGACGTATTGAGTTGATGTTAGACAAGAATGTCTTGAAAAAGACTAAGAAGCCATTATCAACAGCTCACCGAGTTTGATTGAGGTCGTGCAATAGGGCTACGAGATTGGATTTTCTTTCAGCAATATTGCATAAAGACTTGCTCGGAATGTTTCCACTGCGCAGGATTGTTGGGAGCATTGGTCCATACTGTCTCAAGAAGTTAAGGTTCCGGGCGGCCACGTGGCAGTACCGAGAGGGAAGACAGCTGTATCCCGCGTACGGATGTCGGGCATTATACTGGGTCTACGGCAGAAATTCGACCTGCAGTTGGTACCATGGTGACAACTATTAAAAATCGGTTACTTCACGGACAGCGCCGAGCCGAGCGCCCATTAGCGTGTATTCCACTGACACCAAAGCATTGCCGTTTGCGACACCAGATGTGTCTAGCCAGAGCTCATTGGAAGACGGAGAGGAGATTCGTTGTGTTTTCTGATGAAAGCAAACTATGCCTCGGTGCCAGTGATGGCCTTCGTGTATTGGTCAGAAGGAGAACTGGTGTACGCCTGTAAACAAACTGTCTGTGGCCTAGACTCACTGGACCTATACCTGCAGTAATAGCCTGAAGAGCTATTTCCTATGACACAGCGGGGCACTTCCCTAGTTATTCCAAACACATTGACTGCAAATTTGAACGTCAGCCTAGTATTTCAACCTGTAGTATTGCCATTCAGGTTCAGCGCTCAAGGGGTCGTTTTCAAACCGAATAACGTTCACCCTCACACCGCTGTTGCAACGTAACGCACTTTACAGAGTAGTGACATGTTACCTTGGCCTGCGAGAATACCATATCTGTCTCCAGTTGCGTATGGGATAGCCTTGGGCGACAACTCCACCATCATCCACAGTCAGCACAGGCCGTCCCAGTATTTACATGACAAGGGCATTAAGCATGAATATCCATATCACAAGTGTCATTCGATACATGTATGACACAATGTAGGTAGGCCTGCAGGTTTGCATTCAAAATTGTAGAGGTTGCACCGGCTATTAATGTAACAGCATTTAACATTTGAAATGCATTTTCATGAGCTTAAATTAATCTATGATCTTGAAAAATTTTGAAAATTTAAACAATTAAACATATTTACTGAACCAATGCACTGTCCAAATGTTATTGCCCTACAACAATTTTTTCTTGCTGTTGGGATTTTTTCCGTCAGTGTATAAATACTTTGTTTTAAAAGGATAACATTAGCAGGCTCTATTAAATTTCAAAATAAAATTCTGCTTTTGAAGATTGTATGTCTGCTACAGAAAATGAGTATTTAATGGCGGAAGAAGAGTTAAACGGAAAATTGTTTTCGTTGTTGCTAGAAAAGCTTCAGAATATGAACTAAATCAATAGCAAGGGTTAACTTTTTTTACTAATAGTCAAAATGGTAACACACAATAACAACTAGTTGAACCTTTTTCGATCTTCTTCTAAATAGAAATGGCAGCCAAACAGCGTTAGGAATTTGAAATTATGCTAAATAGCCTCAGAAACTGCTAGAAAAACCTATAATTATTTTCAATTTAAAAAAATCAATTCGTCTTTGCGCTTCACTGTTAATACTCCACAATGTGGCACGCGTACCGTGGGTTAGCCATCCTTGTACTATACCAAAAGAAGAATATTTATCAAATACATTTTCTATGGCTATGAAGTATTGCAGGATCAAATACTGTGGGTGGAAATGCTATGCATGAATATATACATTTTTTTCTTCTTAATTGGGCTGCGTTTGATACCTTAGCCTTTAGCAAACCTAGTGTGATCACCCCACATGGCATACAGTCTTTCACGTAGTACCATTAAGGTGCGGATGTCAATGGCACGGAGACATTTGACGCCACTTTTTCCACTAGATGGAGTTATCTGGGTTTCTCCTCTCCAAAAAGGCTTAAATTTTAACACATAACATAAGGAACATTTTTGAGTTAGAGCGTGCCTTCATTCACACCCTGGGATATTTTATTCTACGGCAACCTTCGTTTCGGTTTGTTAAATGTAAATTAAAAAAGCAGAGGGTATATTTTGCAATTTGTATACAAAAACCAAATAAATGCAGCTTTCCTTCTAACATTTTCATATATTAAGACAAATCTTTGTTTATATCAATAATTTAATTTTCTTTATATGTTGTATGTATTAGATATTACATTGAAGTCTTTATATTTCTTTGCCATTTTACCAGCTTTTTTGAAAAACTCTGAATGCATAATAAAGAATAAGGAGAGCATACAATGCTGTGCTCGGGAAAGTCACATTCCAGACCTTCCAATTGTACGTTTTGTTGAAGAAAAAACCAAAGGGCTAGCAGAAAAACAGATTACTGCTTGCTGGTAAGTGTGACACATTCTTTTTGATAAATTTCAGTACAGGTTTTCTAAACGCTGTAAAATTTCGAAGTATAAAATAAATCCAAGTAGGGTAAATGACTAGTTAGTGGCACCCAACCATGGCTGTCATCATTCCAAGCTCATCAGCTTGCGAGATCGAGATTCTCGCTCACGTGATCGGCTATGACGTAGAAATATCGCAAAGTATATAATCTACTCGAACCTGGCCGCAAGATAAGTTCGAGTAGATTAGAATGCTACTTTGCGACATTTCTACGTCACAACCGATCACGTGACCGAGAATCTATCTCGCAAGCTGACGAGCTTGGAATGACCGCCCACTGTAATGGGAAGGTTGGCCGTGTATTTTCAATATGGAGTTTTTAATTGGTATTCCAGGAACACCTTCTGCGGAGTATCAAAATAGCATTTTTCAAGATCATTCCCACCACACTTTTTGTTAAACTTAAGGTTTCATCTACATTATAATTCATAATGTTAATGCTTCCTAGTCACCGGTTGTGATTTTTTTTTTCTTTTTGCATATAAGTTTTTGGAGGCTTTCTTCCTTAAGGACCTCAGAGTGCTTTTTTTTTTTTTTTTAAATCAAACTTCAGTTTTATTACTACATACACAGTCTTTACCTTTTGTCTCTTTCCATGCGTACATTTTTGCCATTATTTAAGATAATGGGATCGTTTCCGAAATTTTACAAGTATTTTTTTTTCTATAAGACCATGCTTGAAAACAAAGGATCTGACCTTTTTTTAAATAATTTGAAAAAGTTTAGCATTTTTAAAAAAATTTAATCGAAGCGCAGATTCAATTTCTTTTTTACGCTTCTGCTCATGACATCACAAACGATGAAATGACATTCACCGATTCCATTAGGGAAGAGCAAAATATTTAATTCGCTGCGCCAAAGTACATCACTTGTGACGTCATAAAAACCACGCCTTATTTAAAAAATCGGACATTTTAAAAAATTAATTAAAAATTAAACGTTCTGAAAATAAAGATTTTCCTCGCTCCAACTTTTTTTTCTTTTGCTCATTCTATCAACTTCAGTGACTAAAAGTAGTACTTTTGACTGATGGAAACAACTCCATTAAGATCTTTTCAAACAAATACACCCATTACTAATCAACTGAAATTAAGTATTTTAGTTATGAGCGTGTGTGACCATAGCAAATTTTTCGGTCATTTCTACTCAAAATTACTATTTAGATTTGATAAAAACTTCAGCTAAGTTTCTGGAGTGTGCACGGAGGGGGGGGGGGAGAAGAGACATCTGTTGGCCCGGGCCCGAGCTTGAAGGGGGCCTAATATTTTCAAAACTAGGGGTAAAATATAAGGATAAACAATATGGAGGGAGCCGGAAAAGTTATTTGTAACGGGCCCCGAAATTTCTGTGCAAGTCCCTGCTAAGTTTGACAAACGATAAATAAATGCAGCAATGGAATAGCTTTATTTTATTTTTTTCATTTTTGTTCATGCTGTTTGTTCTGCGATCAGTTTCAAAAGTAATTTATCTGTTATTCATTTTTGATTTTGTTGTTGCTCGAATAGGTAAGTCAAGATATTTTCAATTTGGATTATATTGTAAGAACAAAACGTTTTTCAACATTGTTATTTAGATGTCTTTAGTTATTACACTATCCTGTGATTTCCTGTGGGAGCGAATGTATGTTCACTAGGATCACCAACTGGAGTTTTTATTTATTTATTTTTTGAATGATTATTTTTAAGAATATTTTATTTGCTACTAGCTGTACCCGACGTGCGTTGCTACGCCAACAAAAAAAAAAAAAAAAAAAAAAAAAAAAAAAAAAAAAAAAAAAAAAAAAAAAAACATCATTATACTGATTTTCATGACAATCGGTTGAACGGGACAGAAGTTGCTACTCTGCAGTGCCACCTGGTGGCGACTGGCTTCAATGAGCATATTATGCACCTTCTCCGTGGAAAAAAAAATATATATATAGCAATTTTCATAATAATCGGTCCAGGTATCAAGTGAAGCCGTGACTATACTCAAATTTTGTACTCACGCAGTTTGCAAGATCAATCAATCGCTAAAAATATCAAATAGAAAAAGTTTTAAATCCCCCCGTTGCATGAAAAGCCATAAAACAATAAAGAATTTATTTGTTCAAACTCAAGAAAAATGGCAACAGCTAACTTCTTATTAATGAGATCTTTCACGCGAATTAATTTCTGCAGCCGATAATTTTATTCGTATTTATCCAATGGATTGTGACTTAAATTGGAATAAAAAAGGAACTATCAATCGGATTTTTTTTCGAACTGGTCTATAAACATTCCCAGTACCAAAAATAACAAACGGTGAAAAATTCAGCCAAATCTGCCGGGTAGTTTTTTGAGTTCATAGATGACATTCAAACATTCATTTTTATATATATAGATTACAGCTATGCACATTTCTTGCTACATTCATTTGTTTATTTTTTAATTGCTTTATTAATATGGTATCGCTTTTGAACTGTTCCGATTTTGCAGTGTGAATGAAATTTTTTTAAAGCTATTCTGAATGTTATGCAAATTTATAAATTTTAGAAAAATAAAGCAATTGACAATAGAATAGAAGAATAAAACTTAAAGAGAAAAGGGACGAATAATTAAAAACTACTAGTATGTTTATAAACACTCCCCCACTCTTATCAACATTATTGAAAAATCCTCTTAAAATTGGTTTTCAGGGCTTCAATTTCGAGAAAGTTTCGGCAGAGCTTTCGAAAACTTTTGTTTTCTTATCATAAAGGTCGGCTATGATTGCGATTTTAGAGCTTCAATTTCAGAAAACCGCTTTTCATCCAACCGTAGATAGCGTTTTTAAGACTTAATTTTAAAAATTTCCCTAGGGCAAGCCCTAGGATATCTTCTTTCCTTAAATTACCACAGATAGTCTAAAACTTCGTTCTTAGAACTAAAACTTGAAAACAAAGGAGAGCCCTCCTTAACACAACGTTGACTATCTACAGTTGCGCTTTTAAAGTTTCAATATTGGAAAATTACTGGGAAGGGAACACCAAACCATGTATCCCCCTAACATCACCAGAGATCGTCTAAAACTGTAGTTTTAAAACTACAATTTCGAGAATTTTCGGGGGAGGAAACCCCGGACCCTCTATCAAAGTGGCAATAAATTTCCGTTTCAAGATTCATATTGTATACATCTAGTAATGACTCCATCCCAAGCCAGAAAGTTGAATATACTCTCCCTGTAACTATTCATACGTTAAAAAAAAAGTGTAGCAAAATTCAGGGGTACCTAAAATTTGTTTACACAAGGACTACGTTGTAAAATTTGGGAAGGCAAGATGGGTCACACAATCCAACAATATTTCAGTTTGTTAGCGCTCCCCCCCCCTGAATTTGACTAGAAATTACACTCTAAAAACTTATGTGTCACCCCATTCGAAAGCGGGAATTTTTTTTTTTGGGGGGGGGATTTGTGCCATTGAGCTTGGGGGGGATGGGCACCCCTGTTAAGCGGTTAACTTAATAGTGAAAATTAATTTAAAAATCAGTAAAATCCTATTAAAGAAAGATACAAATTATTTCGAAATGTTTTTCATAGGCAGATGCTTTCTCTTTTCTACATTTCAACTGTATAGAACTTAAATAACCAACTTAACTAATGTGTAACATTTATATTAAAAAATAATTAGTTAACTTACCTGTCTTTTTATGTATTCTTCCATATTTCGAAAATTGTTTTAAAAAAATGGTTACTCTATTACGCGGAAAATCTAGCAAATGATACTGTCGAAGTAACACAATATTTACCTTTTTCCTCGTTCATCATTGGTTCAGCGCTCTCGTACATATAACGTCATTTCGCACGCTTCGCCGATAAAGATGAACGCCGCTTCACCTATAAAGATGAAATGGCCTTTTATTTTAATTTATATTTTTGCACAAATGTACAAATATTAAATCATGATATTTTTCTCGTAATAATACAGCTTCATTTTGCAGAAAAATAAAATTTTACGTTTTGAACTTCTACCGTGGTAAAACTTAATTTCTAGCGATATTTTTTGAGCTGTACCACGGATTAATCGTCTTAATTCGCAAGTAAATTGTTTCACATTTTAGCGTACATTTTATAGTTTTGTGACTTAAGAAATCATTCGCAAAAAAAAAAAAAAAAAAAGAATCGCTGAAAGTTTCTCAAAATAAATGGTTGATGTTTTTTTTAAACACAAGATAAGCCTAATTATTGATTTTTTTAATGGCTATGTTGGTGACTTCAAGAATCATGCCACGAAAAAAAATCATATTCGAAAGTTTTCCTAAGTACCTTATGCAAGTTTGGCAAGATTCATGATCCCCCACGATAATACTAATGTACCAAAATTGTCTTTTTTAAATTGCTAGAAAGCACTGACTTACTTATGGAATTAGAAATACGCTATTAAAATGTTAAAAAAGATATGTAAAAAAAAAAAAAGACGCACCAAGAGAGTTGTCAGAATGAAGCAAAATTTTACATACGTGAGGACAGCATTGGTATAAAAAAGGTATTCCAGATTGAATGCAAAATGATCATTAATTAGAGAGAAAATCTCAAATGAATGGAGGTTTTAGTACCCTTTCGAGACACCTCTAGCAAGAATTCACGAGGCGATACTGGCAAGGATTTAGGGTTGAAAGTATTGCACGATGTGCTACTTCATCTCATATCACATTTACTGTAAAAGCGCCCCTAGTTCGATCAAACTCTTAGGCCGTCCACCTTTTCGTTCAAAGTGATCTCAGATATGCTCTATCTACGATAAATCAGAAAATTGAACAAGTCAGAAAAGTAATAATTTGTTCTTTATTCCATACCTACCCACAACACTACCCCCAGCTTTGTGCGAGATGTGAAGCGAAAATAAAAACGCACTACTAGAGCGTTCACAACAGATCCCCGCATGTGTACACGATTGTTGCCATTGCACAAATTTAATCTGGATTCGTCGCGAAAGTCGACCTGGATCCATTTGGTTACCGTCCAAACTAAAGCGACACTACTCCAAATACAGAAGAGAGCGTGAGAACCCTGATCCAGCCTTAGTTTTCAGCGACAAACCGCACCTGCAGCTCAGGTGATAGTTTCGGGTGCCATGGCATAGGAAACATGGTCACTCCCAATATTAATCACAACACCGTGACAGCGTAACAGCACTTATGTGTCATGCTTTTCTTTCATATGTGTTGGGACTCATGACAGCATTTCCAGGAGCCATCGTTAAACAGAGCTATGCTCTGTCTCGCACAGAAATAGTGTCGGAGCGAGGCCTTCGAGATAGGAAGGCCATCCAACTAGCAAATGACGTCATCGTTCGTCGATCCACAATGATATTGGGAAATGAGCACTTCGATTAGTATTTTGGTTTAATTATTATTGTCTTCTATTATTTTAATAGCATTAAAAGTTCTACTTTTTCATTTGAAAACATAAAAAGGAACCGATAATCATACATTAAAAAATACACTGAGCTTAATTCATAGTATTTTACATAAAGACATTTATAAGTCTTACAAAGTATTCAAATACCTAAACACGATTTTATTTTACAATCATGTTAAGTGATAAATAAACACAGTTTTATTTTTCATTAGAAATTTTTTTTTAACTAATCGCATTTTCACTACTCGTATATTGTATTGAAACATTAAGTCTTAAGAAGTATTCAAATAAATAAATGAACTTTCATTTTACAATTACATCAAAACAAAAAATAATATTACTATTGTATTTGAATAAGAATTAAATGAAATTTTAAAAAATAAATAAACATTTTTACTTAAGAAAACGGGAAACATGACTGCAATATGTTTCAAAGACATGACATCAAATTAAAGTACATAAATACCAGAGTATTAATGTTAACTTAGCTGAGCAAATTTATGCTTTTAAAAAGACGTGAATGCTTGGGTGCCATCCCCCAAAGTAGAGGGTGCCCTACCCCCTTCAATTATGAAAAAATTCAAAAAAAAAAAAACCCCAAAACATCTCCATCTCCCTTAAATTTTCAAGGGCACAGTTATTTATAACTATAGCCGTTGAAAAGCTATCATTACTATGAGACTATGATTCCGACCCCCCCCCCCTTCGGTAGGCACTCTCGAAAAATTACACAGGAATTCAACTTGAAAATCGTTAATTAAAGAATGAATGATACATCATGAATACTGTATGTTGTACATCAAAAATATGTATTCAATATCTAAACAGCCTTTTTTTTTTTTTGGAATTCGGCTACTTTTCCATTTTCAGCTTTTTCTGCAGCTAATGATTCTTGTGTGTGTGGGGGGGGGGGCTTTAATTGTTCATCATTTTAGGTTTTGAAAAATTATTTTAAAAAGCATTAATTGATGACAAAGTAACCTTTTTCAAAAAACTTTTCATAGAATGATCATTTTAGCAACTTTCTTTAATACTTAAAACCTCATATATGTTAAATTTAGATCAACAATTTGCTGAGTATACTCTTTTAGGAAATCAATGTGACAGTTTTGTGACAGGGGGAAGGGAGGGGATAACAAGAAGTGTGACATCACGCGTTGTTTATGACAATATGCTCATGTTGAACAGCGTTACATGTAACAAGGAGGAGGGGGGGGGGGATTTTGTTCAAAAGTTTGTAACATACTTTATAGACAGCCCTTTAATTCAATTTTCCTGAAAGCTTATTAACAGAAAACCCAAGGAGTTCAAAAAATATGTAGTTGAAGACATTTTGCCATTTTTAAGCATAAACAAACAAGCATAGAGCATTTGGCAAAAACACGTTGTGTATCCACTGCTCAAAATTAATCTTTCGCAAGCCCAGAAATTATGAATACCGTTAACTTAACCACAATGTGTGCATAAATATCATAAAACTTAAAGACAACAGTGAAAAAAAAAACATATATATATTTTTTAATTTACGCACAGAACCAGCTTGTTTGAATAACATTGCAGGGGCGTAGTTGGGGGGAAATGTTTAAGTATCGAACCCACGACCTCCGGCGTTCAAATCTAATCTTTTATCTCAGAACTACGGAAGCCCATCAAGGAATGTTTTTTGATCAAAATAACACATGCTAGCGTATGAAACAATTTAATCGAAACCGAAAATATAAGATTAGTTCAGTTAAAAGCCTGTTTCAATAAACTTGTTCACATTTTTACTGAATATCAACACCAAGTTACGCTTCTGATAGCAACAAGTATATTCGCAGAAAATTTTGACATATGTATATTGTCAGTTTGGAAAATCCATTTCGAATAAATGCGTGTACAAAGTTGAAAAAATAAAGAAATAAAAAGTTGCAAGTTAACCGTTTCAAATATTAAAGCAGTATGCTGAAATTACAAATTACAGACAAAGATATCGGAAAGGAAACTGACAATTGTTTGTGTAATGGAGGAAAACTTAAGTAATCTTAACTGCATAAAATGTAAATTTGTTTATCTGAGAAAAGTACTTACCTCCGAACTTTAAAATTTATTCCATGAGGCGCCCAGCTTTTTTCTTTACATGCAGGTTGTTCGGAAGCGGAAATCGCTGACTCACTTTTCACTCAGCAGACACTTAAGATTTATATTATACATATATTTTTTAATTGCCTTTGCATTCCGGTACGTGGAAAGGAAGAGATAAATCCAACAGAATTGTATTCAAAAATGTGCATCCGAAGTTACATATTTCCTATTTCATCTATATCAACCAGAGCAAGCAACACTACTGGTAAACTGCACTGTTTTCAAAGTTTCGCGCCAAGTTCATAGATCGACGACTGGTGGCGTAACGAAGCGGGGGGGAGGGGAGTTGTCTGGCCTGTTATCACGTGGGTCTCGGTCGGAGGGCTTCTTCTTCCACATTTTCATCTTTTCTAGCCTGATCGATCTCTTAACATCACAGATTTAATATATCTGGGACCGATTGGCATGGTAAGTTAGACAGCCTACCAGTTTGATCTAACCAGTGAGACGTTTAACGCAACTGTGGTACGAGAGGACGTAGGTCATCTTACGAGACTTATACCGCAGTGCATGCTTGTACCGCCTCGTGCATTCACCACGTTAGAGGTGGCTCAACCGAGACCCACGTGATAACAGGCCAGACAACTCCCCTCCCCCCCCCCCCCGCTTCGTTACGCCACCAGTCGTCGATCTATGAACTTGGCGCGAAACTTTGAAAGCAGTGCAGTCTACCAGTTAAACAATAGTGCTTCTTGCTCTGGTTGAAATAGATGATATAGAAAATAAGTAACTTCGGCTGCACATTTTTGAATACAATACTGTTGAATTTGTCATCCTTTCCATGTACCGGAATGTAGAGACAATTAAAAAATATATATATAATATAAGTGTCTGCTGAGTGCAAGTGAGTCAGCGATTTCCGCTTCCGAACAACCTGCATGTGAAGAAAAAAGCTGTGCGCCTCATGGAATAAATTTTAAAGTTCGGAGGTAAGTACTTTTCTCAGATAAACAAATTTACATTTTATGCAGTTAAGATTACTTAAGTTTTCCCCCATTACACAAACAATTGTCAGTTTTCTTTCTGGTATCTTTGTCTGTAATTTCAGTATACTGCTTTAATATTTGAAACGGTTAACTTTTTATTTCTTTATTTTTTCAACTTTGTACACGCATTTATTCGAAATGGATTTTCCAAGTTGACAATATACATGTGTCAAAATTTTCTGCAAATATACTTGTTGCTATCAGAAGCAACGTAACTTGGTGTTGATATTCAGTTAATATGTAAACAAGTTTATTGAAACAGGCTTTTAACTGAACTAATCTTATATTTTCCGTTTCGATTAAATTGTTTCATACGCTAGCATGTGTTATTTTGATCAAAAAACATTCCTTGATGGGCTTCCGTAGTTCTGAGATAGAAGATTAGATTTGAACGCCGGAGGTCGTGGGTTCGATACTCAAACATTTCCTCCCAACTATGCCCCTGCAATGTTATTCAAACAAGCTGGTTCTGTGCGTAAATTAAAAAAAATATATATATGGTTTTTTTTTCACTGTTGTCTTTAAGTTTTATGATATTTATGCACACATTGTGGTTAAGTTAACGGTATTCATAATTTCTGGGCTTGCGAAAGATTAATTTTGAGCAGTGGATACACAACGTGTTTTTGCCAAATGCTCTGTGCTTGTTTGTTTAAGCTTAAAAAGGGCAAAATGTCTTGAACTACATATTTTTTGAACTCCTTGGGTTTTCTGTTAATAAGCTTTCAGGAAAATTGAATTAAAGGGCTGTCTATAAAGTATGTTACAAACTTTTGAACAAAATCCCCCCCCCCCCCTCCTCCTTGTTACATGTAACGCTGTTCAACATGAGCATATTGTCATAAACAACGCGTGATGTCACACTTCTTGTTATCCCCTCCCTTCCCCCTGTCACAAAACTGTCACATTGATTTCCTAAAAGAGCATACTCAGCAGAATGTTGATCTAAATTTAATATATATGAGGTTTTAAGTATTAAAGAAAGTTGCTAAAATGGTCATTCTATGAAAAGTTTTTTGAAAAAGGTTACTTTGTCATCAATTAATGCTTTTTAAAATAATTTTTCAAAAGCCTAAAATGATGAACTATTAAAGCCCCCCCCCCCTCCACACACAAAAATCATTAGCAGCAGAAAAAGCTGAAAATGGAAAAGTAGCCGAATTCCAAAAAAAAAGGCTGTTTAGATATTGAATACATTTTTTTGATGTACAACATACAGTATTCATGATGTTGTATTATTCATTCTTTAATTAACGTTTTTCACGTTGAATTCCTGTGTAATTTTTCGAGAGTGCCCACCGAAGGGGGGGGGGGTCGGAATCATAGTCTCATAGTAATGATAGCTTTTCAACGGCTATAGTTATAAATAACTGTGCCCTTGAAATTTTAAGGAAGATGGAGATATTTTGGGTTTTTTTTTTTTTTTTTTTTTTGAAGTTTTCATAATTGAAGGGGGTAGGGTACCGTTTACTTTGGCGGATGGCAACCAAGCATTCACGTCTTTTTAAAAGCATAAATTTGTTCAGTTAAGTTAACATTAATAATCTGGTATTATGTACTTTAATTTGATGTTATGTCTTTGAAACATATTGCAGTCATGTTTCCCGTTTTCTTAAGTAAAAATGTTTATTTATTTTTTAAAATTTCATTTAATTCTTATTCAAATACAATAGTAATATTTTTTGTTTTGATGTAATTGTAAAATGAAAGTTCATTTATTTATTTGAATATTTCTTAAGACTTAATGTTTCAATACAATATACGAGTAGTTAAAATGCGATTAGTTAAAAAACAATTTCTATTGAAAAATAAAACTGTGTTTATTTATCACTTTGTTTTAACATGATTGTAAAATAAAATCGTGTTTAGTTATTTGAATACTTTGTAAGACTTATAAATGTTTTTATGTCAAATACTATGAATTAAGCTCAGTGTATTTTTTAATGTATGATTATCGGTTCCTTCTTATGTTTTCAAATGAAAAAGTAGAACTTGTAGTGCTACTAAAATAACAGAAGTCAATAATAAATAAACCAAATAGGTTTATTTAACCAAAATATTAATCGAAGTGCTCACTTCCAAATATCATTGTGGATCGGCAAACGATGACGTCATTTGCTAGTTGGATGGCCTTCCTATCTCGAAGGCCTCGGCTCAACAGGGTACTAAAACCTCCATTCATTTGGGTTTTTCCAGTAATAAATCTTCAACTCGCTTTAATTTATAAACAGTTTATTACATTTATAATGCGCTTACTGTCTGTTCTCGAACTCCGCGACTCGCAGCTGCGAACGGTTTCAATTGAAAAAGGGGTGATGGTTTAAGGAAGCGCACTTCCCGGTGCATTACGTTTTTGCTTGCTCGTTACTTTCTTCTTGCTATCACCCCTGTTTTGATAAAATCAGAAGAGACCTGACGCATGCGCAAATTCGAGTAGGGTTTCTCGTTAAAATATCGGACAGTACATATGTTTACAACGTTTGTTAATCTCGTTCGTTTCATTCTGACACTCCTTCTTGGTGCGTCGATTTTTTTGTCATAGGGTGCATTTTTTTAATTTATAGATAAAGAATTGCATAAAAGAAGTATACTTAAACATATCTTCCATGGAATATAGAACTATTTTCTTTCTCTTGTAGTCCAGTAGCGAACTTCCTCAAATGTGCAAGTTCTAAGGCAGAAGAGAGCTGCGGTGAAGTTGCCGGAAACTTCACTGCGGAATATATTCAACGTGCAACTGGTGAACAACTCCAAGCTGTGTGCCAAAACATGCCTCTCTACCCCGAGCCCGACCCGAAAACGTGCCAGAGTAAACCACCTGTCTGTTCTGGCGGCAGTCAAGCCCCGCATTTAAGTTACGAACTGTTGATGTTTTTATTTGCTTTCTTGTGTTTACGCTCACTTTACGTGCATTGATGAATCAATGCAGAGCTATCAAATTCATAAACGAGCATTTTGAACATGTGTCGCATTTTCACTGCTAATTTAAGCAAAAAAAAAAAAAAAAATCAATTGATTTGCATCAGCTTTTCTTTATTTTCTTCATTTATGTTTGAGGACAGATAATGATGTTTCAAAGATTATTTAAGCAATTTAGTGTTAATTCACTAATGCTTATACAAAATTAACACTTGTTTAGAAATTTATTCTGTAAATTGGGATCAAAACTGATTTCATACCATAGGGCTTTAGACTTCGAGTTTACTATAAGATATGCTGACAATGAAATTGCTGATGCTCTGTATTATCACAGTAATTTCTAGGGAATAATTAATCATTAGCTGAGAAAAGTATCAAAAGGTTTGCGGGAGATCAATATTAGTGAAAAATGAAAAGTTAAACTTTGTGAAATGAGAAGCTTGGTGGAAGAAGCTAACTGAAAAAAAAAAAAAAAAACAATTGCTAATAAGTTCAGACTGAATTCGCGGAAACGTTTGAAACACAGTTAAAATATAATAGTTTGCTTTGTGATCTAAATTCAGTATTTATTTATTTATTGTCTTTTTACCTACTGACACATCAGAGAAATCTCTTCAATTTGTGTGGTGCTAAATTTGAAGGCTCAACTCTGTGCAGTTCGTTAAATTTTTTTCATGTCGTTACGTCTTTTTTTAGACAGCCTGCGTAATACAAAAAATAGCAATGAAAATCCAAGATAGACATACAAGCAAATAAGCGCATAGCAAATAAAAGGTCACGAAGTAGTTTTGAGAACATTGAATAGTTAACGAAAGAAAATTAATAATTATTAAGAAACTGTTCTCAAATTAATCTTTCTTTTTTTACCTATTAAAAAACTGCAGATTACTTGAAATAGATCGTTTTAACTTGGGCATCTGGTGTTGTAAGTACTAAATCGACTTCATATAAAATTCGCCTGCGTTGGAAACATTGACTAATTTTTTGTGTAATGATACAAAATAAGATTTGAAAATGAGTAAACAGTTTGTTGCCTACATCAAAATTTGTATGTGTATTTTATTATTTTGTTCCAGCTAAGATATTTATTCTGGTTTTCACTATTTAGTTTTTCGAGCTTTCGTTACTTGGAAAAAATGTTTTTGAAAAAAAAAAACCTTGTTTGTGGAAAAATTTTGTAAATTGGTTCACGGATATTAAAAAATAAAGATTTCTTATTGAATGTTTCTTCTTTACTTAGCATTACCAAACATATGTTCTTATAAACAATTTTTTTTTTTTTTTTTTTTGAAAAACTCGTTGTCCTTTTTTTTTTGTGAGTATTAAGCTACGTATGTGCAATATTTACAGTATCTGCAGTACATGAACATAATATAATTACTAAAACAGTCGTACCCGTTCGACTGTACTTTTCACATACGAGATCAAAAACTATAGTTTCGCAACACACAGGTTCAAGGCATGGTGTTGTTTAAACATGGTGAGCTAAAATAAATTTTAAAAAGGAAGAAAAATTTTCGAAATCAAGCCATAGAATCGCAATACTACCTTTGGTTTTTCAGATAAACGTAACGGTAATCGAACCTTTTTTTTTCTTAAGGTATGAGGAAAAAATTTTGCATTAATGAAAAAGAACCTTAGTATCATATATATCTAATCGAGTTTTTTCACAGTTAATCGCACAAAACGCTTAAAATGATTTAGTTTAGTTTTTGTATGGCCAATAAATGGCTTCTATCAATTAAATGACATTTGAAAGTAAAGCTGTGAGTAGGTCTCCCTCTGTCCGAAAACTTTTATATAGTATTCCTATACTAGAAAAACTTTTTTGTTCAACAGATTTTGCCTAGAGTGCATTTTTCCTATCTTCTACTTCTGATTTTAAATTTTTTTTCGTTTGAAATTGAATCCCTCGAAAAATCACAACATTAGTCCTTAGGCAGAAATTTAATAATACATTAATTCTAAACTAATTCGCGGATATTTTTCAAGCAAATTTGTAAGAAAGAATATTTCGGCGCAAAAAACGGAATAGAAATGGAATATTCTATTTGATTATATTAAAGGTGTTTCAAAGGTCTTAATAAATTTTAGAACAAAAAGACAGTAAAACCTCTCAAATGCGGACACTAAAGAGACAATTTTTTTTTTTTTTTGTCCACAATAGAGAGGCGTCCGTAGGACAGGGGTTAAATAATGTTATTTGCCTTGGAATCGGGGAATTGAAAATTGTCCGCATGAGAGGGGTGTCCGTTAATAGGGATTTTCATACAACGTAGACAAAAAGGAGTTGGATGAGCAAAGAAATATTAAAAACGGCAAACAATATTATGACACAGAACTGGCATTAAATGTTACTATATTCACTTTATTATTATCAACGATCTCCATTTAATTCTAAAGCATTTACTTGTGCTATGGTACTGAATAAAGCTTTACTAGCCGTGTTATAACTATTAGGACTCGACCGATGCATCGGCGCCGATGGTTTAACAATCTAGCCATCGGCATCGGCGGCCGATGCTAAATTGCAGGAAACATCGGCCCATCGGCCTTAAAAACATCGAAAAGCCGATGGAATTGGCCGATGTTTTTGAAAAAAAAAAAGAACCTTTGATGTTTTACCTTTTAATAAAAAGTAAAGGTTGTTTTCATATAGAATTGTTTACTAAATTTCAGTATGAATTTCTATTTCAGTCACCCCTGAAAGAGTTTTTAATACTGCATTCAGGTACCAAACAAGTTAATTATTGCGTTGTTTCTTGCTGCTGGATGTATGTACAGTGGCTCCCAAAAGTGTTCGTACACTTTGAAATTTTTTAGTAAAACCAAAATAACTCGAAACTGAATTCGAATATAAAGTCCAATATTTTTTTACATCATTCCTATGTCATTCTAAATACAACCCATTGGTTTTTTCAAAATATTGACGGATCTTCTTTTTGAAATGGGTCAGAAAACGAAGAGACAGAGAAATAACACGCCACAAAAGTCATCGTACACTCAGATATTTTCGAATAAATTCATGATTAAAATTATCATATGCCGTTTTATTAATATTTTTGCATTGTTTTGACCCTTATAAGTCATTTGGCTTTAATGTTTTGTTTATTTATTCTTTAATATTGTGCTTATTACTGTAAAATGGCTGGTATTCGTAAAAAACCGCAAACACCATTCAAAATTTGAATTTTTTTCCCACAGTAGTGGTAAATTGGTTTGAAATGTCTCTAAATTAGTTAATTTATTTGTTTGTATAGTAAAGTGCTTGATAAAACGCTTTAAAGAAAGGAATCGGACCGAAAACAAGGTAAGAAAAGGTCAACCGGCAAAGTTGACAAAATGTGATCGTAGATTTAAAGATAAAAAATTCATGAAAAATACACATTTGAGTACTGTAAAAGTTTCTGCAGAGTTAAATGAAACATTTTACATTTAATTTTCACCTAAATTTGTTCGCCAAGTTCTCTGATTAGCTGGATTAAATGGGACCTCTTCCCGCAGAAATTTTCTTGGTCGTGCGAAAAACAGAAAGCTTACTCTTTTCGTCGCAAAATTAATGATAAATAAGCTAAAAACGTTTTGGAATCACTTCTTACTTATAGATAAAAATTAACTCAACATTTTTGGTTAAATTGTTGTATAACTGTAAGTAAAAGAAAAAAATTAGGAACTTAATCTTAAGAACTTAGTTGGATCAGTTAATCAGGACGGTGGAGGTGTTTTAGTGTGAGGGTGCATATCAGCATCAGGACTTGGTAGTTTGTAATTTTTTGATGAAATAATGAATCATGCTGTTCCTTTAAATATTTTAAAAACCAATTTTGAACTCTTAGCCAAAAATTTGGTTATTGGGAACAACTTTGTTTTTTTATCAAGATAATGATAAGAAGCACACGGTTTTCAACGTTTGCGTCTAGTGCCTCGAAAATTGTCCTAAAATTTAGAAAATATCCCCTCAATCTCCACACTTTAACTTAATGCAACGTATTTAGAGATATCTGGAGGCTAGATTACGAAAATAGGGCTTTAAAACGAAAATAGAGCTAGAAACAGTAAGACTCGAAGTGTGGTAGACACTTACTCAGAAATTACGGTAAAAGAAGAAAGAAAAAGAATGAAATCTATTCGCAGACGTTTAAAAGGTGTTATGATATTCGACTAATTAATAACTTAATCAAAAGTTAGATTATTCAATAATATATAGACATTTTATAAAGTGTACGAAGACTTTTGTGAGATAAAATTTCCGGCACTTTTCGGTTTTTGATTTTTAAAAAATCAAGTTTTAATATTTTTTAAAAACTTTTCATGCAGTTTTGTTAAAAATTGATCGTAGATCTTATAATTAAATACCTATTCCGAAATATTAATTCTAACCAATGGATTGGGGCCTATTTCGCTGAAAGTCGTAGGTGTACGAAGACTTTTGGGAGCCACTGTATGTATCTCTCATAAGTCATAACTCCAAAATGGTAAACTGTAGAAGGATAAGTTTTCGCATGTGGCGTGTGCGTACGTTCCAGTTGTGCACTTCCCTTTTTGTTTTCTATCGGGTGTTCTGAAGAGCCTGTTTACTCAATTTTTGTGGCTATTAATTACTTATTTCAATGCAAAACTAAAATAGCGTCTCAGACTGACGATCATTTGGTGATATATTGCCGAATTGGAGACTATGGAAGCAAATATGAGATGGCGAAACCGGTTTTTGTGACATTTTGTTAGATTCTCGTTGAGCCGACGGTAATTTTTAATTTTTCGATATTTGTAATATAAATCACAGTAATGCAGTCTTTTCTGTATTGCTTCGGCGGAGTTACAAGTTTGGGGCCCGTCGAAATAAATTTTGGTGCCCTATTTCTCTATCACAGAAGTTGTAAAACATTTATCATTTGCATTTTTGTAACTGCTACGGTGCCCCTATGGTTATGCGCGTCTCGCGCAATTGCAACATTTGCTATATTTTAAATCCGCCACGTCAAAACAAACTCGGGTGCAAGTTTTGAAAGGGTTTTTCTGCTTTATGATTATTTTGAGCTCTATTTTTTACGACTATTTTTTGAATTTCCGAGAACACTTGCGTGCCCCTCCTCCCACTCCCTCAATTTCTGAAATTAAACTCTAGTTGTACTTCTGAGTTGTTTAAAACTAACACCATTCATAAAATTAGAGGTTTTTTTTCAAACTTTATCTATTGTTTTAAAGAATTTAGAGCATTAATGTAAGAAATTGATTCAAAACGTTTTGAATGGTAACATAATTCGGAAATCGAAGGGACTTTTGAATTTTTAGAATAATCAGAGAATGACCCTCTCCCCCCCCCCCCCCCCCCCCCCCATTGCATAATGCGCCATCTTTTTTGTATCATTAATAGCGAACGATTTTTTTTTCTGTTGTAAGTAACTATTTTTATGTATTTATATAAAATCAATGAGTAAGTTACTTTCGTTTTTTATAGAAAAGTTTCAAGGATTTTCTATTATGCAATTTTTTAAATTTCAAAAAATTATTGTTAAATTGAACAATTTAATTTGAACTTGTTTGTAAAGCTTCATAAAAGATTAAACAATCAAATTGTTCAACATTATGTGTGCCAACATCAGATCAAGTAGCATATGTATTCAGTTATTAACTTGGTGTAAATATTGAGTTTGTTTATTGTAGCTGCGTTTTAAGAATCTCGCTCTTTTCATAGTTTTTTTTTTTTTTCAGCAAAATTTATGTCACTGTTTTAGTTTTTTGAAAAATGCAAAATTTTCTATTCATAAATTTTAAATAAGTATAAAAATATTCCTATTATGATTTAGTATTGTAATTAATTTGTTTTTGTTTAATTTTATGACTAAAAATGTTTACGTACAATCTTTCCACTTTAATTGCGTAATTTGTTGACGGTTTCATAGTTTTATTCTGATTTTTTTTGAATGATTAAACAACATAATTTAATATTTTTTAACTATGTGTAGTGTACCTAAATCCATACATCATTACAATATTACTGAAATCTTAGTTACATGTTCAATTAAAAAAAACAAAAACAAATCAATTGGTTATTTAACAGTCTCTTTGTTTTTCTTCCTTTCTTTCTTTCTTTCTTTTTTTTCTTTTTTTTGGCTGTTGTTCTTTCTCTTTCATCATACGGCAGTCAAAAAAGGAGAAGCATAACTACACCTTATACAGATTGTACGTAGTACGATCAAAAGTTTGGGGACAAGCTGTATAAAACCTTACCTAGAATAGTTCACATTACAGAAGCACATCCACCTTCAAAAGGTTACCTTGAGGGACTATGTACTTCTGCCAGTGTTCATATAACCTTTGGAAGCTCTCCTGGAAGCCATTTTTCGCTACCTTCTATGATGCAGCTTTATCTTCTCCTGGCGGAAGATAGCGGCGTCCATGCAATTTTTTTTTTTTTTTTTGCTGTTAACAGGTAAAAGTCACACGGAGCTAAGTCCGACGAAACGTTATGTTATTTGTTTGCCATATCAGAGTATTGGCCAATCGAACCGTGCATCCTCAACATGAAAGTCGCCTTCTTCCCCACGATGAAGTTAAAGCAGCAACGCAAGAGGCCTTACAGGAGGTTGTGAAAAACGTCTTCCAGGAGTGCTTCTAAAAGCTATACGAACATTGGCAGAAGTACATAGTCGTTCAAGGTGATTTTTTTGTAGATAGATGTGCTTCGGTAATGTGAACTATTCAGGGTAAGGTTTTATACAACTTGTCCTCTAACTTTTAGATCATACTACGTACGTATGAGTTTTCAACTTACTATTTCATAATGTTTTTGAATGACGTAAGTTTGCGCGCATGAAAACATCATTAGAGAATTTGCGATAATTAACTGAGGAGGCGTTCAAAATGGATATTTCAGTCATCTACATGTTCTTAGGTACATATGCATGTGCAGATGTGCCGAAAAAACTTGTGAAGTTTGAATTGGGTGATCGTAAAATATAAATTTAGGTCAAAATCTGTTTTTTTTTTTTTTTTTTTTTTTTGTGATTACAATTCCTTATTCGTAGAAGGGAAGTAAAGTGAAATGAATCAATGATCCTTTAAATCCCTGATAATTTTATCAATTTATTTCTGTTTGATTTTTTTTTTTTTTTTTGCCATCGGCCAACGGCATCGGCCATCGGCAATCGGCCATTTGGAGGAAAACAATCGGCCATCGGCCATCGGTCATCTTTGAACAATCGGCCAACAATCGGCATCGGCCCATCGGCCAAAAAATGCCATCGGTCGAGCCCTAATAACTATATGATTTTAATTTCTTTTTTGAACATCAACCATGAATTTAGTTTGACATTTTCAAATCAAAATCGCACCAGATGTTAAGTAGAAAGTACAAAAAAAAAAAAAAAAAAAAAAAATCACAGTCACAGGTTTAAACAGTGTTGGATGTAAAAGAACCAATTCAAATTGTTTTAATACACAACCAAGGATTGCAATACCGGACCAAAAGTTCAATACCAATAGTCTGTATTTTTAAAACATGATACCGGAATACCGATATTAGAAATTTATCTTAAAAAAATCCTTGAAAACATTGTTTCGTTGCCACATTTCATTATTTTGTGCAAAAATTGTATTACCTATGAAAACGTATAGTGAACAAATATAAAATTAAGGAACAGATGTCATAATAAAAAATCAATAATAGTAAGAAACAATGCTTTTATCGAATTGTCTCTAAGCCTGGTACTCATTTTGGGCTTAACTTTCCTGCAGTTGAAAGTACACTTTATGAATTCACGCAGATCGGCGGTACTGTTAACAATGCGATATAAACCTCTTCTAATTGGTCTAAAAGTCGTTCATTTTCAAATAATTCGTTCTCTTGCGCCTTATTTTTGGAAAAAGCCATTTTTGTGCAT
The DNA here is from genome assembly GCF_026930045.1 of Uloborus diversus. NCBI lineage: Eukaryota > Metazoa > Arthropoda > Arachnida > Araneae > Uloboridae > Uloborus > Uloborus diversus. The sequence continues at coordinate 164,762,283 of NC_072732.1, read as the reverse complement.
ATTACATATATATTAAAATATTTATAGCTAGTTGTAATTTTTTTTGTCCAAGAGATACTTTTCCAATATAAACATTTTTTCTCTTGAGCGAGAGGTTTGCGTTTGATTTTTATTATTAGTCTTTTGGGTTGAAATTTACGATAAACTTTCAAATTTGATCTTGTTGTTTCTTATTCGTTTTCTTTTCAAAATTATTATCTACGATTTGTTTTAGTAACAAGAAAAAGGTTTCGCCGAAATTCAGCACAGTTGAGAGAAAGATTTAAAGAAAATATCATTAAGTATTACTGCAAGTGATGGTTGGAATGATTATTCATAGAATAAATACACTCGAACTTTCGCATAAGAAAAAGCGAGTGATAAGGGAAATGGAGAAAATAAAAACATAGTGCACAAAAGCCCACGAAAATGAGATTCTCTCACCATCTAGTAATGACAATATGATTTTGCAATCTTTTCGCTACTTTTGTTTTATGATAATCTATTAGTTTGTGCTTTTGAAGCCAAATTTTTACATCTATAGATTGATTTTGGTTCTGTATGATAGAACAAAATGTAATTTTACAAATTTTAGTAGATATTTAATAAGTTACACTGAAAATACTTTAATTGAAATTATTTATTATTTTCAGCTAATACCGAAAATACTGGTATCTTACCTCAGCAAATTCCAGTATTACGAAATTGCAAAATTGCTCGAAATACCTATAATGTTGTGTATAGTGATTGCAATACCGGAGGGATTTAAAAAAAAATCACAGAAAAACTATTTTGAAACATTCGAAAACGTTTTTGAAAATTAGAGTATTCCGTAATAATTAACGTTTTTTGAAAATTTCATGAACCGCAGCTGCACACTATATTGAAGAACATTTTTGAAAATTTCAGAAAGAGAATTCCGAAATACTGTGAACATTTCTAGAATTTATAGGATGAGGATTCTTAAATACTCAGATAGTTTAGAAAATTACAGTTGAGAGGATTCCGATATGCTCAAACATTTTTGAAAATTTCATGAACCGCACTTGATCCATGTACTCTCAAGAGTTTCCAGATTTTTTTTTACAGTGTATACAAATCTAGAGTTTACGTCGGAAGCAGCCCAAGTTTGGCAGGGAGGTGCTTTTGCATTTGTGAAGGGTGGTAGGATGGTTTTCAAACGTTATAAAATGACTGAGCTCTTCGAATTTTAACTCTAGAACCCAAAAATGGCATAAAATTGTTCTCTCTACTCGAAATACTGATAGGAGTCGTTGGAAATCCCATAAAAATAGCCTCTTAGAGATTTTCTTCCTTCGAGTTTGAAACTCAAAAGTGCCTAATTAACCAGTAAAATCGTTGCAATATTTTAAAGTAAAAATCTTATGAATTGGAAATTATTCGTCTGCACGAGTTCAGTTTTAGCTGTCGTGAATGAAATAATTGAGACATATCTGCTGGAACTTTTTTTCTCCAGTGTAAAGAAATATACAGTGGCTCCCAAAAGTGTTCGTACACTTTGAACTTTTTTAGTAAAACCAAAATAACTCAAAACTGAATTCGAATATAAAGTCCAATATTTTTTCACATCATTCCTATGTCACTCTAAATACAACCCATTGCTTTTTTCAAAATATTGACGGATCTTCTTTTTGAAATGGGTCAAAAAACGAAGAAACAGAGAAATAACACGCCACAAAAGTCTTCGTACTCTCAAATATTTTCGAATAAATTCGTGATTAAAATTATCATATGCCATTTTATTAATATTTTTGCATTGTGTTGACCCTTATAAGTCATTTGGCTTTAATTTTTCGTTTATTTATTCTTTAATATTGTGCTTATTACTGTAAAATGGCTGGTATTCGTAAAAAACCGCAAACACCATTCAAAATTTGAATTTTTTTCCCACAGTAGTGGTAAATTGGTTTGAAATGTCTCTAAATTAGTTAATTTATTTGTTTGTATAGTAAAGTGCTTTATAAAATGCTTTAAAGAAAGGAATCGTACTGAAAACAAGGTAAGAAAAGGTCAACCGGCAAAGTTGACAAAATGTGATCGGAGATTTAAAGTAAAAAAATTATGAAAATTACACATTTGAGTACTGTAAAAGTTTCTGCAGAGTTAAATGAAACATTTTACATTTAATTTTCACCTAAAATTGTTCGCCAATTTCTCTGATTAGCTGGATTAAATGGGACCTCTTCCCGCAGAAATTCTATTGGTCGTGCGAAAAACAGAAAACTTACGCTTTTCTTCGCAAAATCAATGATAAATAAGCTAAAAACGTTTTGGAATCACGTCTTACTTACAGATAAAAATTAACTCAACATTTTTGGTTAAATTGTTGTATAACTGTAAGTAGAAGAAAAAAATTAGGAACTTAATCTTAAGAACTTAGTTGGATCAGTTAATCAGGACGGTGGAGGTGTTTTAGTGTGAGGGTGCATATTAGCATCAGGACTTGGTAGTTTGTAATTTTTTGATGAAATAATGAATCATGCTGTTCCGTTAAATATTTTAAAAACCAATTTTGAACTCTTAGCCAAAAATTTGGTTACTGGAAACAACTTTGTTTTTTATCAAGATAACGATAAGAAGCACACGGTTTTCAACGTTTGCGTCTATTGCCTCGAAAATTGTCCTAAAGTTTAGAAAATACCCCCTCAATCTCCAGATTTTAACTTAATGCAACGTATTTAGAGATATCTGGAGGCTAGATTACGAAAATAGGGCTTTAAAACGAAAATAGAGCTAGAAACAGTAAGACTCGAAGTGTGGTAGAACACTTACTCAGAAATTACGCTAAAAAAAAAAAAAAAAAAAAAAAGAATGAAATCTATTCCTAGACGTTTAAAAGGTGTTATGAATACTGTATGATATTCTACTAATTAATAACTTAATCAAAAGTTAGATTATTCAATAATACATCGACATTTTATAAAGTGTACGAAGACTTTTGTGAGATAAAATTTCCGGCACTTTTCGGTTTTTGATTTTTAAAAAATTAAGTTTTAATATTTTTTGAAATCTTTTCATGCAGTTTTGTTAAAAATTGATCATAGATCTTATAATTAAATACCTATTTCGAAATATTAATTCTAACCAATGGATTGGGGCCTATTTCGTTGAAAGTCGTAGGTGTACGAAGACTTTTGGGAGCCACTGTAGTCTCTTTGCTTAACGGTTTTCCTTTAATGATAGATTCAAAAATTTCGCTTTTAATTTTTATATTATCATTATTTTTGTTCTGTCAGCGGAAAGTAATCAAGGATTGCAATGGTATTGATGGCGACATTTACTATTACCTTTAATACCTTTAACTTTAACGTAATCTGGTCTTGCAGGTTTGCCATTCACATTATTTAAGAACGATTGATGCTGATATGGATCTTGATAAACTGACGGACTTGGGTGGACTTTTTACTTCCTTTTACAAACTAGTATGTTGTGGCCATCACAAAACTTTCTTCTATATTTTTCTTTTTTTTTCTGATCCCTCCCCATGCTTGACGAGGAAGCAATATTCCCAACAAAAACAAAATTACACATGCAAAAACTTGACGACCATCCCAATGTCAGAATTATTGCAAAAGCAAAGCAAAGAGCGAAAATTGAAAGTTATTTTAAAAGCCTTGCTTGAATTAATTACAAATATATTATTTGTTAACAAACACAAGATGGCAACAGTTAAAAATTTTAAATCATTGAGATCATAGACTAATAATAAGAGTAGACCGAGCTTTCACAGACTTGCTGATGAAAAAATTGGTTCATGGATACATCATGTGACTAGTGGAAGGCTTGGCGAAAACTTTGGCGGCATGGTTGCTAGATGGCAACATTATCTATAGTTTGGCACCCAACATGTATCTTAAGACGTAATGTGTTTTCATTATAATTTTTTTTCTAGGTGCAGAGATTGAACTGTTTTTCTTTTAGTTATGCATTATTTTGACATTAGTAATTAGTTTTGATCACAGTTTTCAGTAACTTTTATTTCATTCTTAACTGCTACGTCAGCGTTGGCGTGAACGTATAATGGCGTAAACGTTTTGCATTAACGCAAAAATGTACTAATCGGTATCTTAAACTGAAATTGTAGGTAAAAATCTTACCGTTTGCCGATTCTTTTGGGGCACTTGCATCTTTAATTGCTTAGATAGTTATTGAAATTGAATAAAGAAAATGCACAATACTATCTCAACGAAAAACTCACTATATTAACAAAATATTTACAACTTAGAATAACAAATTTACAAATTGGGCTCCATAAAAGATTCCGTGTTCCATCAATTCTATTTATTTTATTTCTCGCGAACGTTGATCGTCTGCTACGATCAACGCCCGCTGTTGCTAGGATATCCACCAGTCACATGGTTTGGTTTATGAGCAGCAAAAGGGTTGCCATAGCTCGGTCTACCCTTATTATTAGTCTATGATTGAGATAATATTTCCGATCATTTCCATACAATTAAAATCACGAGAAATAAGCAGATTATAATCTATTACGATTTATCTTTCTTATTGTTGCATTAATAAAGCTATTTTTATTCGCTAAAAAATAATGATAATAAAAATAAATCAGCACCTCTTGGCGCGATTGGCGCCAAAATTGAACCAAGGCCTGTTTACATATGGATTCACATATATTCCAAATTTCAACCAGAACGTAGCATTACTTCTTGGGATAGGGCACTCACAATGGAAAAAAAGAACGGGCGATTGCGCTACCCCCTTTTAGCTGTTGACATCAAAATAAAATCAGCTTTTATACCCACTAAGTGCTACTTGCCGATAAATTTTTCTTTCATTCCGTTCATTATTTCTTGAGATACAGCAGTCACAATTGACGACAAAAACGTTCTATAGTTCAACCCCCGTTTGAGTTATTGACACCAAAATTGAATCAGCACCTGTTCCTGTTACTGGCAACATATGGACCAAATTGTGTTTGATTCCGCCAGTTACTTCCTGAGGAATAGCAATCACGCGTAACTCAAAAAACGTCCCATTGCTACACCCCCCTTGGAGGAATTCGCGCCAAAAACCAATGGGCACAAGTTGACATGGGGGCACATATGTGTACGAAATTTCGTTCGATTTCATGCGGTAGTTTTTGCTGTAGAGCGGCCACAACAAACTGGTCACACAGAGACGTGACACACATACACACACACACACACAGACAGACAGACATTTTCCAAAAATAGTCGAAATGGACTCAGCACACCTCAAAACGTTCGAATCCGTCAAAATTCGAAATTCGAAAATTTGCACGAATCCAATACTTTTTTCTATATATTAGATATAGAAGAAAGTAAAAAGGAAGTATTGTATTCATGAAAAAATTTTCACTCAAAATTCGACCTTAATTTCCATTTTGCTCACACCCGAATTAATGTTCAGTTTTTTTTTTTTTTTTTTCAACCCGACTACACGCAGATAAGTGCCTAAGAACGTATAAACGCCCGAAATATCCATTTTGACATTCCCCGAGTTAATTACAACGACTTTTCTCGTGACGTCCGTATGTATGTCGTATAACTCAAGAACGGTATGTCCTAGAAAGTTGAAATTTGGTACGTAGACACCTAGTGAGGTCTAGTTGTGCACCTCCCCTTTTGGTTGCATTCGGGTGTTTCTAAAGGGGTCTTTTGCCCCTTTTTGGGGGAAATCATTGTTAATTTCGATGTATATTCAAGTGATGTTATAATTTGGCGGACACTTGGCGATATATCGCCAGTCTTTGGCTCGCCAAGTTTTGTCGCCAACTTGGTGATTTTTTTTTTTTAATCTGGTTTTAATTTTGCCATTGTTGGTGATATCTAAAGTAAACTATTGAATCACATTAAAATTACCAATAATGGGAAAATGACATTAAATTGGAGTAAAAGGAACTCATGTGAGGCACACATCAGCTCGTTTTTATTCTATTCTTCCAACTCTGATGAAAGATAATGTTGATGAAGTTTTGAATAGTTTTCTCTTTATGACATGCATGAAACTATTTTCATTTTTCAGATATTTTTAAACGGACTCTTAAGAGTTTTTAGAAAACTGTAACCCTACCCCATTCTTTTTTCCTTTTGGAGAGTTTTGGGACTATTGTTCTTATTAAAGGGAGTATTTGGGGTCTGTTTTACTTTCTGTGATGGGGGGAGGGAGTGTTAAGGACTGTTGTCCTAACCCGTGTATTGATTTTTTAAAGATTAATCTTGAAATTGTATTGGGGATTTTTGGGGACTTATGCTAATTCTTAGGAGGATTTATAGGATTTGTTGACGCAATGTTTCGGATCTTGCCTCTACTCTAATGACCCTTTTACCTAGATTTCTCCTAATTCAATCTAGCATTGGAGTTTTTAGGGGAGTGTTTACTTTATATACAAAGTTTTCTCATTCGAATGGCTGGGAAAGGAGGCACAGGGGTTTAGGAAATATTGTCTAAACTTTTACGGGGATTTTTAGGATTTGTTGTCAGTGTTCTTTCGGGAAATTTTAGTTTTTTTTTTTTTTTTTTTGGTTCAAGTCTGATTGTTGAGCATGCAAAATTACCCTCAACAAAAATCGTGTGACTTGACAGAACTTATTTTTGAGGTTGACCGTGCAAAATCAGGCGACACACGTAATTCCTAATAAACATCTCCCTGTCGTCTCCGAATGTAGTTAACACTTGCACATGCATTCTTTAACACCATAAATTCGCGCAAGTTCTATTTGTCTCAATTAAAAAATTCATGAAAAGAAAAACTTTTTTTTTTTTTTTTTGGTATTTCTCGTACTATGAAAAAAAACTTAATTGGCTCATAATCGCTGAATAGATATTTTATTTATTATAATTATAAAATGTCAGTTCTTAAATTCAGAAAAGTACAAAATTAATAGCATCGACTTACTGTATAATGAACTCCCTTTAAATCACCAGGCATTTCGAAGATGACCAAATATCATTTTTTGCAAACATCTCCCAGTACTCCCAGTTTTAACTTTCCTCTTCTTCATCCTCTATCTTTTCATACTTTCATCCTCGATCTTTTCATACTATGCGTTTCAAACCTAAACTCTAAAAGAAACTAAACTAATTTCAATTATTCATTTATTTCCGGTAGTAGGATGTAAAAACACTTTTTAAAAGCTATTTCTTCAATTCAAATTTTTATTATAGTCGGTGGAGTTTGTGCAAAAACATTTCACTTCCGGATACCAGTATGAAATTTTGTACAGCACTTATGTTCATATAAGAGAGTAAAAAAACGCCGGGAGGCAATTGATTGGAGGTCAAGACCCCCTGTGGTGACGTCATCAAAATGGCCGCCATGTATCGGTTAGTACGTTGGTTTAACTGCTTAGAACTACATAATAGGTCATAATTTTGTAAAATTCAAATACATTATCTGAAAGCCATTTAAAAAAGCTCTTCAACAGTGCTTAGTTTTATTTTCTACTAGCGGTACCCGCACGGCTTTGCTCGTAGTAGAAAAATTAAAAGGTCACTTGAATCGCTTGTATATTTACAAACAATGGATGATGAATTTTCCCCCAATTTGCTATGTTAATTTGCTCGGCCATTTTACGGTTCCCTCCTTCTTTCCTCAATTACACGACAGCCCTGGATGGGCCCTGGCTTTCTCAACATTTTTTTTTTATGTTACGGTTCCACGTTATGATAATTTTTGTAGTTTACTCGTTCACGTTATGATAATTTGCTCGGTAAAATGTTCTTAAAATTGAAATAGAAAAATAACAAAATCGAATTTTCGAAAAATTGCTTCGAGGCGCACACCCCCATGCTACAAATTAATTCTGCGCCAAATTTCGGGAAAATAGGCCGAACGGTTTAGGTGCTATGCTCGTCACAGAGAGACATCCGGACAGATATCCAGACAAACTTTGAGCTTTATTATTAGTAAAGAAGACAAATAGTTTAATAATTATTACAATATCAACGTGAAAATTGATAGGAAAACATTGACTTTCCTGTATTCTACGATATTGGAGTAAAATTTTTACTCTTATACCTGTATTATAAAAGAACATTTCCAGTTTCTTTAAATTTAAATTTGTACTTCATGTTTTAACACTTTTTGTCAGTATTTTACTTTTATACTGAATGAAAGAAAGGTTAAAATGGAGAAATAATCAAAGTCACCGCCCAAAATGGATCGAGAACTTAATTATTAATGCTATCGTATAATAAAACAATTTTGTTAAAATGCTTACATTTTAAACATATAAGAGAAATAGACGAAAATTACATGTTTTAATAGCAAAGAAAAAGTACCTGTTATAACAAAAACTGTAATAAGTTTTTTTAATGAACGTTTTACGTATTGCACTGACCCTCACAACTACAAAGTATACAATTCAGACCTGATCTGACGCATCGACATCGTGTAGACATCTCTTTGCATGATATAAGTTCCTGTAATTTCTCCATTGTTATTTCTGGGTGTGCATACCAAAAAAGGTCCTAACTCTTCATCGATTTTTTTCCAACCCCACTGATATGGATCCAAGAGCTGAAAATTTTGCTGAAGACATTTTGTCCATAGTAAACACTGCAATATTGCTCTCTTAAGGTGATGCAGAAAAACGTTGCTGGATGGTGGAATACAATCAACTGGTCTGTTTTGCTGGGTGAAGAAAATTCTCCTAGCCTCATTTACGGTTTCCACTGAACTTGATGAATGATACGTCAGGACTACGAAGAGCTAAATAAGTAGAAAATGCTCATCGTCTTCATTGATGCTCTCGGATACTTTAGTATAGTACAAAAAACATCGTCAACATCTCTAATTGCCGTCCACATTTTCTGTGCAGTACCTAGTTTTACCAATGTTGGCAAAACTAGACACCGTATGCTCATGTAAAGGCATAGGAAAGAGACAGAAGATCTGGAACACCTTGTGGAACTTAACGGTGCAAAACGTGGATGGGAAGACACCGCAGATATTTTCTACTTCATTACTCCACCCATAGCTCTTGCAGTTTCGGAACTCGGAACATAGCAATCACTACATCATCACTGTCAACTGTTTTCACGGTGATCTTTGCATGACCCGAGTATTCTATTGCATGCTGCACATAAAAGAATAGCATCGCATCGGCTTCTTCGTGGGGTACGGGAGACATGGTTTCAAAATTGTTCTTGACTGAATCAATTACAGTGTCTTAGTAGAAGCATACAACCTGCTTCCCATCTTGTAGATCCATCTTCACGAGATTTTCTGCCAAAAATTCGAAAAGTTCCTCTTTATTTTTATCTTTTGTAAGAAATTAGTAAATGACTTCGGTATCAAAACAGTGGATTTAATACTTATTCTTAGTCCAGATCCTATCAATGTCTCGTGTCGCTTTTCAAACTTCCTTTTGAATACCGATCAAAAACTAAATCTACCCTATGAACGCTTTTTAGTCTCATTAATATGTACGGCTTCACAATCTGATCGCAGTATTGTTGGACAGTTCGAGTAGACTGAGGAACAAGCATGTGAATCAGTGCAGCCCCATCAATGAACAATTTGGTTCCGGAATAGTCGTCAAAACCAGTCTAGTTGATTGGACGACACAAGAAACTACGTCGGACTTTTTTCTTCGTTTCCTAAATTTGCCAAGGTTGGATATAGAAGGTGGATATGAGCTGTTTTCATGAGAAAAATTTATTTTACATCCATTTGAATCGCTTGGCAGGCAACATATAGCTTAGCAAAAAGAGTGCTGCCCCTCTTCAACAACAATGTTTTGCTTGTCTTTAGACTGAACAGAAATATATTTCTGCTCATCAAGAGGAGATTGTTTCTTTTAATAACATCATGTATGGATAATTTTCTTGACACTAAGCGATCTTCTATAAATGTATTGAATTGGCTTGCGCTGACATCACAGAAATGGCACTTTTTTTCCGAGAGAATTACTTTGTTGCTGTTTAATGTAGTTAAATCGTCATCTCCGAAAGTATTCCCGGATTCCCGTGTTCTTCAAATGTTTCAACTATGCTGGAGACATGAGTTTCATACCGAATACAAAAGCTTCTTGTATCTTCATGTATCTAGTATGTAGCTTTCAGTAATGACGTCAGACTTCAGGCTCTGATTTTCTTCAAACTCCCCAATCATGCGCACAACTTCCGGTCCAGCAACCATCCATTGTATTAATGACGCCTCATGACTTAAACATAATAGATTAGGTGATGATTTTTAAAATTAATTTGTTGTTTTACTCATGCAAATGGTCGTGTGCCATCCTAGAAAATTTTCTCTCAGTTTTGGAGCCAGATATATTTCCCTATGAAACTCCTGAAAAATAGCTGGATGCATCTCTGGTTAACTGCTTCAAATTGAACAGAAATACTGAAGACCGTCGGACATAATTTGTATTATCAAGAGCAAACATCCATGGACATATGTTCTCAAGAGTGACAGTAAAATCTGAGAAATTTCCTTGACGAATAGCGCACACCAGATTTAAAAGTATATATTCTAGCTCCTTGGTGATCTTCCAGTACTTAAACTGAGGCCATTCTTCTGATCTTCACTTAACCCAGTCTGTAAATGTTTCGTCTACATCTTTTCGATTTTGAAACGTTTTCTCTAACAGAACTTGGAGAGTGGTTACTGCGAAATCGTGAGCGTATCGACTTCTCTTCACATGCGAAACTTTTAATGTTTTTTCTGCTGTTCCCGATGTTGTTACATGAGCTTCTACTAGGAGTTCAGTTCATCCACTTCCTTCAAGCCATGTACCTATTGCAGATGAAACAGCCATTTCTATGTGGAGACCACATAACATGACCAACATTTTATCTTCGCCATACTCATTCAGCATTGCCCACTGAATAGATTTTAGCAGGGCGTAGATGGAATCCAGATTACAAACATTCAATTCATTAAATATTTTACTTTTTCAAAAGCACATGAAAGAAATGATTGCAACCTATGTTAGCATTTTGAGGTCACATGAACCAAATGAAGGAGAAAAATTTATTTTAAAAAATATTGTGAGTTTTAAATACGTTTTGTTTATTTAAAAGGACGTAAAGGAATGAATACAAGCTATATGATAATTTTAATGCTAGATGGAAGCAACAATGGAAGTTATCGATTTCAAACCGTAATAGAATTATATGACTCACCTTTATTTGATATTATTTGCTACAGCATTAACCAGTCAAAAATTCACTTATTGAAAATTATATCTGAATAATAAACATATCACTATGGAATTAATTATTGCTGAGAACAGCAGAACTGGAAAGAAACGAGCTAGGCGGACTGCAATCCAAAGTTACAGCTTGTTGGCGGGAAAAAAATCTAGTAGTCGTTCTGATTCTTGCCGCTAGGCGGCAGACGTTCGCACTTGCAGGAAAAGTGAATTATTATGTGACAATACATATGTGTATTAATTCCAGTAAGGAATTTTTAATTAAAAGTTTCAGTGCGGGTTAGATGCGACGGAACAGTTGGAACAGTTCAATGAGAATGCCCCCCCCCCCTCCCGCCCCATGTAGTTACGTTATTGCAGTAAAATTTTTTTAACTATTTACTAAGGGGGGGGGGGAGAGAACAAATACATATTTTTATAGTTTATTTTAGAGTTTTTATTTAGTGTACCTATTTTTTTAAGGAAGAATGATTTCTAATGGCGTTTTGAGCAGTTAAATGAAACTTTTCACCTTTTCACGACGGCCATTTTGATGACGGAAATTTTAGTAACTCTAAAACTACTTGTCTTAGGAGGAAAAATCAATATCTTTTAAATAGTTCTTTTAAATCTCTTTCAGATGATACACATTCATAACACAATGTAAAGATCTGTAATGTAGTTCTAAGCAGTTAAACGTATGTACCTACCTTTCCAGGCGGCCATTTTGATGACATTAATTGTAATAACTCTTAAACTATTTGTGATAAGAAAAAAAGGCAATCCCTATTAAATAGCTCTTTTAAAGCGCTTTTAAATGATATACTTTAATATCGCAATAATAAGATCCATAATAGAGTTCTAAGCAGTTAAACGAACACACTTTTCTTAATAAGGCGGCCATTTTGATGACGTCATCGCAGGGGGTTCATGACCTCTGATCAAATGCCTCCCGGCGGATTTTTGCTCTTAGGTGTGTACATAAGCATTGTGCAAAATTTCAAACTGGTATCCAGAAGTGAAATGTTTTGGGTATTTTTGTCACAAACTCCACGGACTATTAAAACCAAGCAGCATCAACTTACTGGAAATTTATTCCCTTTAAATCACTAGCGTTTTTTTTAAGTTGCCTGGATATAACTTCTTGCCAACTTCTCCAAGAACACAGTTTTAACTTGCCTCATCTTCATCCTCGATCTTTTCATACTATATGTTTTCAAACCTAAAACTCTAAAAGAAGCTGAAAACTAAACATTTAAATTATTTTTCTATTTTTCGGTAGCACTTGAAAATGCTTTTTGAAATGAGATCTGCCTTGGGCAAGTAAATATCAAAACATCTACAAGTTTTCCGTTTTTAGGCAAATTTTGTCATCTCAAAAGTCCTATTTTATTAGCATGCTCACTAGGTTTCCACTAAAAAGGGAGCTTTTTATAGCCTTCGAACTTCAATATTTTATTGATGTTTGTAAAAAATCAAGCACGCTTCTCTTCAATTATCTCCAAAAGTCATTTTTGAAGATAATGCAACTGACCCGTCCCGCCCATGGCAGTAAAAGGTGCAGTAGATTCAGTGTATTGCTTTCACATTAAATTAGTCCAGTGAATAAAAAGAAACAAATCCCCGTCACGAAAAAATTTCACTGCATCAGTTTCAGGCTGAAAAAAACAGCAATTAGAAATGCAACAAAAGTAGTAGCTTCGCTTTCAAAGCAAATTTCCGATTCACACAATTTATACTTATATCTTCATGCTTTTTTTTTCTTATTAGTTACTATGAAATTAATAGTAATGAAAAAAAGAGGGTATAAAGGTAAATATAATGCACCAGACACACAAACTACAGTATGTAGATGAAAAATTATATGAGCTTTGTGCTACAATATGAATTAAATGAAAAACCAACGTAAATAAAGTAATTTACGTTGCTTCAAAATTTTTTCAAAATTTACAATAAATTCTGAAGAAAATACAGCATAGAGCTATTTCAAGACTACAATGGAGCCTCTTCCTCAGTGCAAAAAGCTCACCAACACAACCGAAAGTCGCGAGAGAACCGACAACAACCACGTGGAAACCGGTATTTATGCCAAAGAGGGCCAACTAATAGGAATTCAGGACACAAGAAAACAAACTAATCAGCAAACGACATGTCAACCCCGGGCTCAGAGCAAAGGGAGAGACAACCAATCAGAAGCCAGGAGACAAGAGTGAGAGACAACGAAGAAACCGGAAAGTAATTATTAAAATTGCTTCCAAATATCATGAAAAAATGGAGAGCTGGAAAAATCATTGACAAGAGAATGAGAATTTTTCCAAATATAATACGTTTCCCAGAAATCGAGGTCATAAACGGTACATTTACAAATAATCTTTGCAGATGAAAAATTGAAACAGTGACCAGAAGTCCAACAATGCTGAGCGATGGAAGAACGAGCAAGTTCTTTATGTTGAACACTATGTTTAACACTATGTAGAATGAGAAAATTAAGGATTTTTCTTTAATATCCATGCATCTAAAAGAAAAATCCGTAACTTCACGATCAAACATCTCTCCCTCACTATTGTTGGTAGTCTGCAAACGAAAAATAATTAAATGCACAAGCAGCTTGCAAAATTATAAACAAAGATGCTATTTCGATGAGGCTTGATCTTAGCATCTGATTTCTATTGTTTTCAATTGGTTTTTAAGTAGAATCGTTCAAAGACGAATGCCAACAACCGGGAAGTGGATTAAGACAAAAGTTGTATGCCACTAGTTTTTTTTTTTTTTTTTACATTTCCTTTCAGAACATAAACCGTTTAATTTTCTTTGTTTCAAGTAAATTAAGTTTTAAATTTTGAGTATTTGAATAAACTAATCAATTCGTCTATTTAAGAAAATACTGCACTTTAAAAGTTACAGTACTTGTGAAAACTTAAAGATACTTTTAATGATTCAATAAGAAACGCAGTTGCCATTTTTTAAAGAGAAGTTTACATGGTTTAGAGCATTTGTAAATAGATATTATCTGGTGAATAAAAAACTATTCCGATTCATAAAAGTACTAAACTGTTTTTACTTCTAAATAAAAAAAAGTTGGTTTCGTTTTCATCGTTTTAAGATTTTAGTGCCACACTTGCAAACTCTAGTATGTTAAGTATGTTAATATAATATGTAAGGAATGTAGAAATGTTAGAATCAACATCCCCCAAAATGAAGTTACGGAAAAGTAGTGATCAACCCCAAAGATAAAATTCTGTATATATATATATATATATATATATATATATAAAGTTGTGTCAAGTAACATGTTCAGCGATCAGGCAAAAAAAAAAGTCAAAAATTTACCATCAATGTGCATAAGAGAGCAATTTTATACGAATGAAATTTAAATCTCTTTGGATTTTTTTAAATCCAAAACCTTCAGTCATATTTATTTATATTAAACAGCATCAAGCGCTTTCTTCCCACGTTCACAGCAACATCACTTGGTGAATCAAATTCAGAAAATTTTAGGGAAATGTTTAGAAACTTAGACTAAATGTAATTCTAAAACTAACGTGAATCAACTTAACAGAATTTTGCCAATCAATTGTTTCCCTCAAAGGCAATTATAACTGTCAGAAAGCGCAGGCGATCTTTAAAAAAAAAAAAAACATGAACGCTAAACCAATTATTCTTTTATAATATACAAGCATTAACTGCCAATTGTATGTGGTAGACTACAAATAACGTATTTTAAAAATTAAACTCAGATGTGACAGTATATGTAAACTACTTCTCTTACAAATGTGTTATTCTTCTCAGCGTATACGTTAAATTCTTCAAATTTTAAATCTGTTTCATAAGAGTAAACAATTACGAAATTATATATCAGAGTATATTAAGATGAGTACAAAAATGAATCCAGTTCAGATGGACAGAGTACTAACTGACAAATGTAGGAAAGAAAACCGCTTACGCCATAAATAGTAGCAAAATTATAGTCTCCTTTCTTCATCAAAACCCTACGACTGGGATTAATTCTACTACGGAGGTAAAAATTAGATTCGTTTGACTTTTCTCGGGGATATTTCGATAACTGGGAATCTGGCGCGGTGGTCTCATTTTTGTCTTAAATAATTTTAGTTTGGTAACCCTGCTGATTTATAGTAATACTAGCATTCCCGTACCCGGCATTGCTCGGGTAATGGAATTAGCAGGGGTTAACAGTGCTTGGTGCACCTAGTTTCGAAAATCCCCTATAATAATTACTTATTACTTTTTTAATTTAGGGAGGATCCCGGGGGCCCTGGACTCCTTACATATATGCCTTTGTCCTTAACCGATCTTTAACTGTTGTTAACGATCCTTTTAAAGTATTGATTATCTTTGCAAATACAGGCCATTCACATTTTATTGATATACCTGTGTTTAAGCAAGAAGTTCTTTGTATACAACATTTTTAGTTTTTTTTTCTGGTGCTAAAATTATTAAGCTGCTTGATGAACTGACTTTGGAGCAAGCTACATAACATTGGCCGTGTGAAAAAAGTCTTCTCTTAAATCGGTTCCTGCTACTTTTAATGTCTGTCCTTGTGACTTATTAATGGTTATTGCAATGCAAACTTTAACAGGAAACTTCACTCTTCTAAATTCAAAAGGATAGTCCGCCTGTGATGATGCTCTTAAAAACTTCGTTTCTAGTTTTGAAAAAATAAAAGCAATAGACAGAAACATTATGATTTGACTTGAGAAAAGCCTCGAAGAACCACATGAGAAACAAAAACAATATCAAATTTATAGTTCGCTATCGACCAAAAGTTGAGATGAAGTACTGAATAAAGATTTGAATGGAGGAAAGCCTTCGAAAATAAGGGATTTGAATTCAATGACTGGTTTTAAATTCGCAGAAATTAAGAGGTTTTAATTAATTGCTCCCGAACTAATTGAGATTTCGAAAAATCCTTTCTTAGTGGTTACTTTCGTAATCATGCGGACATGCCTGCCAAATTTCAAGTCTGAAGCTTCAGCGCTTTCGGCTGTGCGTTGATTATATATATATATATATATATATATATATATATATATATATATATATATATATATATATATATATATAATCTCAGGACATTGATTTTTATATATTAAGATTTAAACAAATTCACTCGTTCTTCCGCAAATAATTGTGATTACGAAACTGACGATATTTTATTAAGAAAGATGACCTTCACTGAGTTTTTTTTTTTTTAGAATATGAAATTATTTTAAAAGGAAGGATTAAGAGGTGTTGTAACTATTCCTTGAACTTCAGGTAAAGTTTCCATTACACACCTTTTGAAGGGCTTTAACATGCTGCAAAAAATGAACAAACATGACTTCATTTCGATGAGATATTCTTAATGGTTTTCGTAAGCCTATGTTCTATTCTGCACCCCTGACAACGCGTTTACTAATGACTTTTTGAAAAGGCCTGAAAAACATTACGAACTCGCATTTACTTTTGCGTGTGTAATATATACATATATTTTTAAGGATATATTTTGACATAACAGTTGCAAAAGTTATTTTTTTATGCCTGACGTAGAGCTCAGGATTTGGATTGCAAGAAGTGGTGCTCAAGAATTCTTTAAAAGTTTTCACAGCAACTTTTTTAAATTCTATTCATAACTACTATTAAATAATAGCATGCTTAACTAATATTTTAAAAAAGTGGTCCCGATGCAACTGATGTAGCTGGAGAAATATGTAAAAATAATTTAAATCATATTTTAGAAATCTATATATTTTTTACGTAATAACGTACATATAGCGCTCCAAACCTTAATACTTTAACCTAAATATTAACAAAATTGACTTTAAGCAACTAATAGCAAGCTTTTAATCGTACTCATTATTAACTTTCACAAATGAATAAATATTCCAGTAATGCGATATATTTATAAATGAAAACATGTTTGAAAATTTTAACATTTGAAAAAACTTAACTCACTAGTGTTAAAATCTCAAAGTTATTTATTACTTTTAAACTTCTTGAATAACATCAAAAGTTATTCCTGAAGAATAAAAGAAGCGCCTAACCGTACTATTTAAATTCTGAAATTTCTGATCAAAGACTTCACATAACATACTACAGAAGCATTTTTCACTCGCAACAGATAGTAATAGAGTTCTCAAAGTAGTCCTCTTAGGAGCAATAAAGTACGTAACACGTTTCTGATCTACATCATATACACATCACAAACAATACTCGACCAAAAAAGAGCGTAGAACATAAGACTTCGGACTTGGAATCCTGTTCGATGATAGGGCTACCAGCCATACTAACAAGTCGATGCAGAATAAATGCTCGCACAAACAGAGAGAAGCGTTGTACGTTAACCAGTACCACGAAAAGAGGAGATTGGAGCCCCTCCGACAGCAGCCTCCTGTCGTAACCTTAATGCAGCATTTTCTACAACATTTGTTCAAGTTTTAAGGTATACATTAAAAGCATCTCACCCAACACAACACTCATTAAAAAAAAAACTTTTTTTTTCTCTTATACAGTAAATCAAGAGATCATGTGCGCATTAACAAATATATTTGCCAGTTAAGAGGAGCATTACATATTTTGGCTTAATATTAGTAACTTAAATTTCAATTCAAAGGCTATTATTTTAGGTAGCTGTTTTAGGAAAATTTCTGTAGTAGTTAAAGAAATAATATTGTCACTGTTAAGAAGCGGCTTTTTTCTACCCCCTCTGAACAGGGAAATGTATGAAGGCTCTTAATTGAGCTTTCTTCCTAATAAGTTTTGAAAATTAACTGAAGCTACCAGCCATAATAGCATGCCTCCTGCTGCGGAGACATTCACGCGAATTTAAAGCAGCTTTATTACCCTGCGTTGTTCACATGACAAACTTTACATTGAATGTTTCACACTACGCAACATTTACTGAACAAAAAGAACTTTTTTTTCTTTTATACAGAAAATCAAGAGATCATGTGATCATTAATAAAAAAAATTCACAGTTAAATGGAGCAAATACATGAACATTATGCAGTATTACTTAATATTAGTCATTAGAATTAAATATTGAAAACAATACAGAATAAACTGTAACTAGATACCGAAAATTAATATATTTGATAAAAACATTAAACTTAAAACAAGTCGGATACAATTGGATTTAATCAAGGTTGCTAAGTAGTTTCGGAATCGACTGGTTCTCCTCCGCAGATAAAATCTGCAGCTTCTAAGGACCAGTTGTTCGATTCCTAGTCCCACTTTCCTAATCAAGAACTCGAAGAATGTTAACATTACACTGGAAACAGTTTACAAGAAAATGAAATTCATCTCCAATAATCAAGAGCAACTTATTGGCTCATTTTTAAATAAATACATGTATAATGCTAATACATTGGAAAATACAATGCAAATAAAAACGATTCTACTTTTAAAGAGTTCCTACTCTTATTTTCTACATATTTCCAAGATGTTTTTTCTTTTCTATGTATTTTACAATGGTACAGGTTTTTTTTTTTTTACAAATGTTACTCTTTAGAAAAATGTCCAACTTTACAAACGTTAGTTATTGATGCTTGCAATCAAAAGAAAATGTTGTGCACATGCTTAAAAACATAAGACACCATGTGCGCATTGGTAAGTATTTGAGAGATAACTAGAGCATTATATATTTTAACTTATAATTAGTTATTCTAATTTAAAGACAAAGGCTATTATTTTAGGTAGCTTGTTTAGAAAACCAATTTCTATGGTACTTAAGGAAGTAACACTGTCACTGTTAAGAATGGGTTTTTGTCACTGTTAAGAAGGGTTTTTTTTCTACCCCCTCTGAGCAGGGAAATGTATGAAAGCTCTTAATTGAGTTTTCTTCCTAACAAATTTGGAAAATGAACTGTAACTACCAGCCATAATAGCATGCATGCCTCCTGCTGCGGAAACATTCACGCGAATTTAATGCAGCTTTATACCCTGCGTTTGCTCACATGACAGAGTTTACATTAAAAACTTCACACAACACAGCATTCATTTAACAAAAAGACCTTTTTCTCTTATGGAGTAAATCAAATGATCATGTGATCATTGATTAGAATTTTGTCAATGATATGCAGCATTAAATATTTTAACTTAATACATTAAGCACTTAAATTTAAAGGCTATTATTTTAGGTAGCTTGTTCAGAAAAAGTTAAGGAAATTACACTGTCACTGTTAAGGAGCTTTTTATTACCCCCTCTGAACAGGGAAATGTATGAAGGATCTTAATTGAGCTTTCTTCGTAATAAATTTTGAAAATGAACTGAAGCTACCAGCCATAATAGAATGCCTCCTGCTGCCGAGATATTCACGCGAATTTAATACAGTTTCATAACCTGCGTTTGCTCACATGAAAGACTTTGCATTGAAAGCTTTACGCAACGCAACATTTACTGAACAAGAAGAACTTTTTTTTTTCTTTTGTACAGAAAATCAAGAAATCATGTGATCATTAATCAAAACTTTTCACAGTTAAAAGGAGCAAATATATGAACATTATATAGTTTAATTTAATATTAGTCATTGAAATTAAATATTGAAAACAATACAGCATAAACTGTAATTAGATTTCGGAAATTTATATGTTTAATAAAAACATTAAACTTAAAACAAGTCGGGTACTACAATTGGATTTGGTTTTAGTCAAGGTTGCTAAGTAGTTTCGGAATCGACTGGTTCTCCCCCGCAGATAAAATCTGCAGCTTCTACGGACCAGTTGTTCAATTCCTAG
The DNA here is from genome assembly GCF_026930045.1 of Uloborus diversus. Taxonomy (NCBI): domain Eukaryota; kingdom Metazoa; phylum Arthropoda; class Arachnida; order Araneae; family Uloboridae; genus Uloborus; species Uloborus diversus. Next base: position 164,742,430 of record NC_072732.1, on the reverse strand, counting down.
TCCCACTTTCCTGATCAAGAACTCAAAGAATGTTAACATTACACTGAAAACAGTTTACAAGAAAATGAAATTCATCTCCAATAATCAAGAGCAACTTATTCAATCATTTTAAAATAAATACATGTATAATGCTAATAGATTGCAAAATTACAATGCAAATAAAAACGATTCTGCTTTTTAAAGAGTTCCTACTCTTTTGTCTTCTACATATTTCCAAGATGTTTTTTTCTTTTCTGTGAATTTTACAATGGTATAAGTAATTCTTTACAAAATGCTAAAACTTCATAAACGTTAGTTAACGATGTTTGCAATCAAAAGAACATGCTGGGTATATGCTTAAAAGCTTAAGACATGTGAGCACTAGTAAATATGTGAGAGATAACTATAGAATTATATATTTTAACTTATTATTAGTTACCCTAATTTAAAGTCGAAGGCTACTGTTTTACGTAGCATTTGCAAGATTTTTTTTTTTTTTTTTTTTTTTGTGGCTGTTAGAAAATAAATCTGTCACTGTTAAGAAAGAGCTTTTTGCAATCAACCTCTGAATAATGAAATGCATGAAGGGACGTAATTGAGCCTTCTTATTAATAAATTTTGAAAATGAACTGCAGCTATCAGCCATAATAGCATGCCTCCTACTGCAGATACATTCCCGTGAATTTAATGCAAATTTAAACCCTGCGTTTGCTCACATGACAGAGTTTACATTAAAAGCTTCACGCAACGCAGCATTCATTTTAAAAAAGAACTCTATTATTTCCTCTTATACAGTAAATCAAAAGATCATGTGAGCAGAAATTAGAATTTTTGCCATTTAAATGGAGCATTATTATATTTTAGCTTAATATTAGCCAATTAAATTTTAATTCAAAGGCTATTATTTTAGGTAGCTGTTTAGGAAAACAATTTCTGCGGTAGTTAAGGAAATAACATTGTCACTGTTAAGAAGGGGTTTTTTCTATCCCCTCTGAACAGGGAAATGTTATGAAGGCTCTTAATTAAGCCTTCTTCATAATAAATTTTGAATATGAACAAAAGCTACCAACCATAATAGCATGCCTCCTGCTCCGAATGGACATTCACGCGAATTTAATGTAGCATTATACCCTGCGTTTGCTCATATTTCAAGGTTTACTTTGAAAGTTTTACACAGCACAGTATTGATTTTCAAAAAGAGCACAGGGAAATGTATGTAGGCTCCTAATTGAGCTTTCTTCCTAATAAAATTTGAAAATGAAGAAATTTCCAAGATGTTTTTTCTTTTCTATGTATTTTACAATGGTATAAGTAATTCTTTACAAAATGCTCCAACTTCATAAACTTTAGTTATTGATGTTTGCCATCAAAGGAACCTGTGGACACATGCTTAAAAGCTTAAGACACCATGTGAGCACTAGTAAATATTTGAGAAATAACTAGAGAATTATATATTTTAAATTATTATTAGTTACCCTAATTTAAAGTCAAAGGCTATTATTTTAGGTAGCATTTTCAAGAAACAAAAATTTGTGATAGTTAGGGAAATAAAACTGTCACGGTTAAGAAGGGGTTTTCTACCCCCTCTGAACAGTGAAATGTATGAAGGCTCTTAATTGAGCTTTCTTCCTAATAAATTTTGAAAATGAACTGAAGCTACCAGCCATAATAGCATGCCTCCTGCTGCTGAGACATTCATTCGAATTTAATGCAGCTTTATACCCTGCGTTTGCTCACATGACAGAGTTTACATTAAAAGCTTCACACAACACGGCATTCATTTAACAAAAAGACCTTTTTTTTTCTCTTATAGAGAAAATCAAGAGATCATGTGAGCATTGATTAGAATTTTGCCAGTTAATTGGAGCATTATATATTTTAACTTAACTTGAAGTTACCAGCCATAATAGCATGCCTTCTGTCCGAATGGACATTGACGTGAATTTGATGCAGAAACCGGATCATAATTTAAGACTGTATGAAATGAATGAATGTTTTTACTTCTGTAATTGATTTCAATAGCATTTTACAATTGCAGATTTTCAGGAAGATCAATTTTGTAACATTTGATCACTTCGATAAAATCATTGATTTTTATATCATAAAAACTTAAAAATAATACAGCACTTTTTTTTACAGTTTGTGTGATCTTTGTTATCCGTATTTTAAGTTTCGACACGATGAAATTTGAGTTTAAGAATAATTTAACCACAAATCATTCTTGCGTCAATATATGCCCTTATAAAATATAAATATCTTTTCCCTATTTTCCCTTCTTAAAGGATTATTTTACTTTATTTAGTCTGTTGTATTTTTTTCTAATTAATTGCATGTTACTTTCTTAAACTTAATATTTCCACACGATTTTTGAAACTTAGCGAGATAAATCTGTTTAAAAACAACCCTTATTTTCCATAATCCAAAAAAGGGGGAAAAAACTCAAATTTCTCCAGCAGTTTTCTTTTCTTAGAAGTAAGGAAAACCACTCTTGAATTAGGGAAATGTGAGACAAAGGCAAATAACGGAGCAAAGTGAAATGGTGAAATATTTACTGTTAGCGTGATCTTTCTGGTAATATTTTACCTATATGGCATCACATGTAGCCTATTTCATTCAGGAAAAGTTACCACTGAAGATAAAAGCATATGGTGATACTTTTGGGCAACGTTTAAAAATTGATCCTCATATTGTAATACTTTGTTTTAAACCGAAAATCACTTCTGTTTTTTTGTAATAATAAAGTTCTTGTTATTAACCTTTTAAACACTAATTGAAACCGACTATTATTTGGGGCAATTTTTATTCATTTAATAAAAAGCTTCTTTGTACTTTAAATGAGATTTGTTGACAACTATTTGTGGACACTGCAATATTCATTTTTTTTCTTCTGTAAACAGCAAACAATTAGAAACAAAAAGGAAAACATGTTTTTTTAAGAATGCATTGTTCCGGCACCCCAGTTATGCCATGCAGAGACTGCAGTTTCGTTCTTGTCATGGACTCAATAGTCTGGAAGAGATAATAACCGAGAAGGAGGCAGATGTCATTTCACTGGCAATGAGAGTGCCAACAAACTGGTAGCTAATTTAAATTTATCACACTAGCGAGAATCCGCAAGAATGGTTCTGTTCAGAGAGATGACATCTGCCTCCAGCTCCTTTATTATCTATTCCAGAATGATGAGTCCCTACCAAGGACGAAGCTGCAGTCTCTGTATGGTATAACCGGGTTGTTGGTATGTTGCAGGGCCGACAATAGGCATTTTCAGCCTTTTCGGAAACTAGTACACCGGATCGGATTTCAAGCAGTATAAGTTGTGCAAGTTTCATGGGCGGATTGGGGCTCGACAACCATATTGACAATAGTTCCGACTTTGCTCTAGGCGGATGTGGCATACGATTCTGCCCGGGGTCTAAGAACCTATAACCTTAAAAAGTTCCGACTTTCTGGAAAAAATACATGTTACGCAGAATTTATTTCTGAACAATTTGATACCTTATTTATTACCATACGCAAAAAACTAAGTTATCGTAAAAATGCGTAACATTTCCCCGTACAAATTAATGTTAACAGCAGCTGTTTAAGCATCTTTTTCTCAGGTGCCGGTTTCGCCGATTTCTCGTTTTGCGTACATATTACAGAAAGTTCCTTATATATTTTCGTAAAACTTTTAATGCATGTTTGTTTGGTTTATTTTTATGAACTGAGCCTCAATTAATTTTTTTTTTATGGTTATTTATTTTTTTTTGAAATTTTATAAGTTAATACGAAAATTTTTCAAAATTTTGAGCAAAATTATCTTTTTTAAAAAATATTAACTTTTATTTTTGGTTAAAATTTAGTTTCAGATCATAAAAATAAACAAGACAAGCATGCACAAAAAGTTATACAAAAATATAACAAAATTTCTGAAATATCACGCACGCAAAACAGGAAACCGGCACCTGAGAAAAAGAGGCTTAAACAGCTGATGTTAACACAAATTTCTATGGAAAAAGTTTACGCATCTTACTACTATTATATATGCGAAAGTTTGTCTGTATGGATGTATGGATGTTTGTTACTCTTTCACGCAAAACTTACTGAACGGATTTTGATGAAACTTTACAATAATATAGCCTTTGCATCAGAATAACACATAGGGTAGTTTTCGTCCCGATATGGGGGGCAGAACCCTCTTAGAGGGGCAATAAAACACAATTTTCGTATAACTTCTCTAATATGGGGATGAAAAAACACTTGCACATATTTACATTACATGTCCATCGAAAGCTCTGATTTTTCTGCTGAAGATGGCACCTGTTCGGAATTTCTAAGTAGAATAAAAAACGAGTTATGAGCTTTTTAGTTCCATGTTCGAAGGCTTTCCTCAACTCAATACAGTATTTAGTGTATCATCTCAACTCCCTGTCGATAGCGAACATTGTTGTATTTTTGACTATCTTTGCTTTTCGTGATTGTTCAAGGCTTTTCTCAAGTCAAAACTTGAAGTAAGATTTTTGCACAAGATTGGCAAATAATACATGATTTGGCTGATGATTTTCCATTTAAACGGAACTTTAATGTAACTAATGGTTTTTATTATTATTTATGCTGATTGAACACTTACTCATTATCCAAACAACCAGCAGATCGCCAAAATTTTTGCAGAAAGATTTCCGTAGCTGATGCATTTGGCAGTTTTTTCAACGTTGCTGTTTTTGAAGCCGAAGACTGCGTGATAATGTTTCTCAGCTTTCACCATGTAAACAAAATATCGCCAATCAACGAATTTTCAAAAGACTTTTTTTACTGTGTTAAATAATCCAGCAACTAAATTAGGCAAATCCATAAACAGCACAAAAACTTCCATTAATTTTCCTTTTTGCACAATTTCAAACAATCACCAAATTTTATTACTTATTTTGGTAACATTTCGGATGAAACTGTTTAACGCCATTTTATGGTGACCAAGAATATCTCAGCATCTGGCGACGATATCTCTGTAACGAAAATTAATATCATATCGTTTTACAAAGTAAGGAAAGAATGGGGGAGCATCATCGAAGGTACCCCGAACCGACTTTCGCAAATTCGGTAAAATCGCACCAAGAGCCACAATGATTGAAATTTCTCGAAATAACTAAAGCAAGTATAAGGGGATTACGAGCGCAGCTACTTTTTTTTTAATCACTTCGTACTTCATTAGCCATGCAGAGAAGGTTTTAGACTCCATGTTAAAAAAAAGTATCAACAGATTAATCTTTTTAAATATGAGAAGATTAATTTCATGTTTTTTAAATTTGTATATGCTTAAATATAGTGCTTTCGTTTCTAAATCAATACTACTTTGTTCTTTATACTTATTGCTATTTTAGTTTTATGGGTAAGGAAGAAACTCGATTTTTAATCACGTCAAAAAGATGTGTTTTAAATTCTTTCACTTGAAACAGAAAACAAAAGCAAGTAACGATTTTTTCTAATATTTATTACTGACCCAGGCAACGCCGGGTATTTTTGCTAGTTTTTGTGATATTTTGGATAAGTTTTTGACGTATGTTAATGAATAAGGCATCAAATTGTTCAGAATTAAATTATGCATGACATTCTTTTTTCCAGAAAGCCAAAAATTTTTAACTTTAAGGGCCCTTAGACCCCTTAATGTTTCCTACTAGTACCTTTCTCAGCCTAACCTCAGTTGAAGCTACTAAAAGTTAATTCAGAAAAATACAACGTGTTCTTGTTGTTGTCGTGTGACAGCTAGGCTGCCAATTTGCGCTGCTTCACTTTTTATTCTGAACCGTAATTTGAGGTGAAGTCCGACTTCAACAGTACACACATGACATAAGGACCCGTTTATAGGGTGGCAACCATTCACAGCACAACAACACATGCACATAAGGAAATGACAATGCCAGGAGAGAGAAAGTACGTCCACGCCCGAGCCAAGATTCGAACCCGGACCTTCCGGTCGCAGTCAGACTTCTCCGACCACTAAATACGGCAGGCGGGACGTGTTCTTGTTTGATCTATAAATTAGCTTCGTAATGTTGCCAAGGTAGTTGAAAGCGATTCCAAAACATGCCATTTTAGCTTTTTTTTTGGGGGGGGGGGGGGGGGGCGGGGAGGGATACATTCTTAATAAATTCAAACCGTTCACGAATTAAAAATCGAACGAAATGTTTATTTTTCTTACCTTTTTTTTAATCTGACTGCTGAACTTGCGTTCCTTGACACAATTTTTATTTTCGAGGTTGACCGAACAACGTCGGGCAATGCAGATAGTAAACTTATAAAGCTACGTTATATTTGCAGTTACTGTCATATAAAAGGTAACATGTTTGATTATTCATGCTAAAATTGTTAACTATCAATTTATCAATTCTCAGGATTCTTTTACTTGCCTAAAAATGCAAAAAGAACTGAGAAATACTGTGACCGCCGCTATCTTTATCTTTACTAATAAAGCTGAAAGTCTGTCTGGATAACTGGATTTCTGCCTTGATCTGTGATACCGCTTACACCGTTCGGCCGAATTTCATGAAATTTAGCACATCGTTTGTAGCATGGGGGTGTGCACCTTGAAATGATTTTTCGAAAATTCGATTTTGTTCTTTTTCTATTCTAATTTTAAGAACATTTAGCCGAGAAAATTATCACAACGTGGAAAAGTAAATTACAAAATCATCATAACGTGGAACCGTAACGTGGGCGAGCAATTAACATAGGAAAGTGGCGACAAATTCAGAATCCATTATTTAAATATACAGGCGAACCAAATGACCTTTTTAATTCTCTACTACGGGAAAGCCGTGCTGGTACTGCTAGTTTCTCATAAAGGGTATACCTGTAAGAAGATCACAACGTAGGAACATTTAACACCGCTCATTTTCCTTCTCGGATGACCATGTCACATGATCGCCATCTGAAACCATTAAGAAAAAAAAACTTTAAAAGAGGATAAAAGACAGTCCAAGCTTTTAGTCAGTAAACATTGTACATTACATGCAAGATATCGACAGTTCGGTTATCTTATCCGGAGACTGCAGTTTCACCCTTGTTAGGGACTCATCAGTCTGGGATTAAGAGTGACTGAGCTACAGACAGGCGTCATCTCATTGAAGCTGGGAGTGCCAACAAACTGGTAGCTTAAGTAAATTTAGCTAAACAGCAAGAGCCTGAGACCATGGTGGGGTTTAAACTCGTCAACTGAAGGCAAAGCTTGCGTATTAAGCGGTAAGTTACTGCCCTTAAATCACGGCCCTTAAGGCAGAACAGTTTGCAATATATCGATGTATCATTTTTGTTGCAAAATTTTTAGCACTTTCAGTTTCAATAAAGTGTCCTCTGCCTCCAGCTCGATTATTCACTATTCCAGACTGATGAGTCCATAACAAGGACGAAAATGTAGTTTCTCAATGCGATAACTGGGCTGCAGGTAGTTCTGCCTTAACCTTGCCTAATGGGTGACAACTTATTACATAAGGCAGGTGAAACCTTAAATATTTTTTTCTTCAACATTCATTACCCCTTTCTGAAACTTCTAACTGTTATTAATATGACCTAACTAAATAACATACTTTTTTCGGTTGAATAAACATTTCAATTTTTTTTTAGGGAAAAAGTCATTTTTCAAGCAGAAAACTACCATTTCCTTAACACCTCCACACTGTCAAAAATGAAAATCTCAATTTTGACGATTCTTCGATCCTCGAGCACTATTTCGTTATTTTTGACGATCCTTGACGTCACCAAATCACGTGATGTTTGACGAAACCAGAAATCTCAAATTTTTGACGAAATATTTTCCTCCTGATTTCGTCACATTGCAGTGCATTCTGGGAGTTATCGTTTCACTCTTGTATTCGTTCGTTAAATTATCCAACTATTCTACGCAATTATCCTATATTATTCATTAAAAAGGTTAGTGTTTATGGAAATTTGTATGTGCAATGCACCTTATTTTGTTTATTATTGCATTTTTGTTTAGTATTTAAAACACATTAAAATTGAATGGTTCGATTAGGTTTAGAACTACACACCGTAAAAAAAAATCCGGAAACGTTTCTGAGTATATCGTGCTGCTGTGGTTCATAAAAGTTTCAAAAACGTTTCTGAGTATTTCGGAATCCTCTTTTTGTAATTTTCAGAAACGTTTCTGAGTATTTCGGAATCCTCTTTCTGTAATGTCTAGAAACGTGTCTGAGTATTTCGGAATCCTCTTTCTGTAATTTTCAGAAACGTTTCTGAGTATTTCGGAATCCTCTTTCCGTAATTTCCAGAAATGTTTCTGAGTATTCTGTGCAGCTGTGGTTCATGAAAGTTTCGAAAACGATTCCGAGAATTTCGGAATTCTCCAAACAATTTTTCAAAAACGTTTCCGAGAATTTCGGAATCCTTTTTCCGTGATTTTTTCTAAAATATAATTCTTTATTATAGTATTGCATACCATATCAGTTTCAATTCTTTCATATCTAAGAGCAATAATACAAGCAATTTTAGAATCATTCGTGGATTTTTTTTTTTTTTTTTTTTTTTTTTTTTTGAATTTCTAATGACAAACAGCATGGTTAACAGCATAAATTATGCACAGTTATAAATTTTTGAAGAATTATGAAATAATCTAGTAGTTTCATTCCTAATCATAAAATCGTCGGGGAATTGGAGGGGGGACCTTCTGAAAAGTGGGGATTGTTTGTTAAACAATCTTAAACTTCAGTTTTTCTCTCAATATTTTCAAGACAAAACTATCAACATATTGTATGTTTAATGCAGAACTTAAAAACATATCTTGTATCAAACTTGATAGCTTTTATCTTCGGATAAAATTTGACAGGACTTACCTACCATTCGCGTTCCGGAATTCGTTCACCTCAAGTCAATTTCTCTGACGAACAAAGTGTACTGAAAAGTACCAACAGAGAAATTGATGAATTTAAATAAGACACCAAGTCCCCCTGCTGGAACCATTCAGGTTGTTTCTTCTGTTCTTGCCCTTTTCCAGCTCATCACAAATATAAATACTTATTCAAAATAGGTTACTGATTTTATTTTTACAGTGTGCGCAAAATGCAATATATATTTTATTTATTAAAACATTGAAGTCTATTACATGATTATTCCATTTCATATATACGAGAATCCCCCCCCCACACCATAAGAGTGATGGTGCACCCATGAAATGCTATAAAGCGCCCCCCCCCCCCTTAAAAAAGCAACCCCCCTGAAAATGTCAATGGCACAGTCTGCGTGGTGAACGCCCCTCGTCTTCTCCCCATATGTACATTGCATATTAATAACATAGTTTTTTAAAAATGATCACTTTTAAAACAATGCCATGAAATAATATTACTTTTTATTTTGGCATGTAAATGCAGCTGTTCCATTTTTTGCCACTGACTCATTCCTCCTGACTGTCCTACATTAAACTAGTATGCATGCAATAGGTACTGTCCTGAGGAAGACAAATTATAGGGACTTGTTTCTTAATTTAGCCGAGGTAAAAAACCCCTACTTTTAATTTTAGGTTTAAGCTCTTGTTTATTGCATTTAGTTTAGCATATGGTGCGTTTGGCTCAATGTAACGCATATATTCGAGCTTAAATACTCTCTATTTAGTAAGTAGTTTAATATCTTTTGGTCTTTTGACCATATTTATCGAATCTTCCACGGCTGATGAGCTCCGAATTCAACCTTTCAGCTTTATTCTAATAATTGCTACTTTTAATTTCCTTTTTCTCATTGCTATTCATTGCTTGTGTTTTTCATATATATACAAAAATATATTATTGAGAAATAATTCTTGTTTGTTATATTTGCAGCTTCTTTCCCTTAAGGGCAAGTACATTGCAACTAAAATAAATCGTACTAATGAAGCTCTGCTGAGATAAATAATATTTCATGTATAATATAAATTATAAATCAAAGTATCATATACATTATAAATCAAAGTATCATATAAATTATAAGTCAAATACTTTAATATGGTGTAAAAATACAAAATTATTTATTTTATTAAGTCTTTTTTTTTTTTTTTTTTTTGCTTTTGGTAAAATTGAGGCTTGTAAAACGAAAAAAAAATGAAAACACTTTTAAATACATATATGAATCTATTTGTTAAAGAAATTAATACACATTTAACTAATTTAAAGCGTTTCGCTAATGCAAATATTTAAAGAGATATCGTCATTTAGATAATACTGAAGAATTATGTTCCTAATTACAAGAGATATTTTTTTTTTACTTCGTACAATCTAGCTACACTGTTTACACGAGAATGAAAACATGCAATCTTAAAGACAAACTATCAAACCTGACAATTTGCATATAATAGCATTTAATTCATAATGCTTGATACATAAATGTTCAGCCAAATATTAACTGAGATTGACACATAAAAACAAAGTACACAATAACACTTATTTAAAGTTATTTATAATCTTCAATTCATAAATTTTACAGAATAAAACTAGACACACTTGCACTTTAAATATGTGTTCTACGTAATGTAAAATATTTTCAAATTGCAATAGTTCACAACGAAAAAATGATACTGAGGAAAATGTTTTTTTTAACGAGATTTATATGAACTAAATCACTTTAAAGTAATAGAGTTGCAAAGCGACTTACCTATTCATCGGTGGTGGTCTTTTGCAGGCTTTGGTCACCAAAAAGGTGATTTTTATGACAGAATAAAATTCTGCCTACAAAAATTACCCATTTGGTAGAAAGAAGAAAAGTATCCAAGAAAAAAGTAAATTACCTACACAAGTTATGCGACGCAACGAATTTACATGGCGTCTTCTCGGCAGGTTTTTGGTTTTTGATTTCAGTTTGTATTCCTTCCGTGAGCATGCGTCGAGAAGTTGCACTTCGTACTTAAAAATAAGCGACATAGCTTCAAATTCAATCTCATGACGATACATTAGCAAGGAAATATAAGACTTTAAAATTATCTTCAGTGAATTCATGCGAGGAACAAAAACTTCTACTAATCCCCTTGATGAGTGTTCGCACATGAGTCAGCACTTGTTTTCATTGCTTGCTTTCACGAGTTTCAGTTTGGATTTGCTGCTGGACTATAAAATTACCGTGTGAGCTGCGCATGCGTCGACTCTTACTTTCTTGTTAAACGGGAAAGGTTTTTGATAATAGCAGAAAACTGCTGAGGGCGCACGAATCTGTGTATTACGGAAAGCTTTTTTGTATATTCAGAGAGTTTTCCGAGATTTTTTACAGTGCAGTGGCTCCCAAAAGTCTTCGTACACATATGACTTTCAAGAAATAGGGCCCAATCCATTGGTTAGAATTAATATTTGGGAATAGGTATTTAATCATAAGATCTATGATCAATTTTTAACAAAACTACATGAAAAGCTTCAAAAAATATTAAAACTTTATTTTTTAAAAATCAAAACCAAAAAGTGCCAAAAATTTTATCTCACAAAAGTCTTCGCACACTTTATAAAATGTCTATATATTACTGAATAATCTAACTTTTGATTAAGTTATTAAGTAGTAGAATATCATAACAGTATTCATAACATCTTTTAAACGTCTGGGAATAGATTTCTTTGTTTTTCTCCCTTTTTCTTTTGCATAATTTCTGAGTAAGTGTTCAACCACACTTCGAGTCTTATTGTTTCTAGCTCTATTTTCGTTTTAAAGCCCCATTTTCGTAATCTAGCCTCCAGATATCTCTAAATACGTTACATTAAATTCAAATCTGGATATTGAGGGGGTATTTTCTAAATTTTAGGACAATTTTCGAGGCACTAGACACAAACGTTGAAACCGTGTGCTTCTATTCGTTATCTCGATAAAAAAAAACAAAGTTGTTTCCAATAACCAAATTTTTGGCTAAGGGTTAAAAATTTGTTTTTAAAATATTTAAAGGAACAGCATGATTCATTATTTCACCGAAAAATTTCAAACTACCAAGTCTTCGTGCTGATATGCACCCTCACACTAGAACACCTTCACCGTCCTGATTAACTGATCCAACTAAGTTTTTAAGATTAAGTTCCTCATTTTTTTTTCTTCTACTTACAATTATACAACAATTTAACCAAAAAAGTTGAATTAATTTGTATCTGTAAGTAAGACTTAATTCTAAAACGTTTTGAGCTTATTTATCATTGATTTTGCGACGAAAAGCGTAAGCATTCTGTTTTTTCGCACGACCAAGAAAATTTCTGCGGGAAGAGGTCCCATATAATCCAGCTAAACAGAGAACTTGGCGAGCAATTTTAGGTGAAAATTAAATGTAAAATGTTTCATTTAACTCCATAGAAACTTTTAAAGCACTCAAATGTGTATTTTTCATAATTTTTGTAACTTTAAATCTCCGATCACGTTTTGTCAACTTTGCCGGTTGATCTTTTCTTACCTTGTTTTCGGTACGATTTCTTTCTTTAGTACATTTTATCAGGCACTTTACTGTACAAAACAAATAAATTAACTAATTTAAAGACATTTCCAACCAATTTTCCGCTACTGTGGAAAAAAATTCAAAGTTTGAGCGGTGTTTGCGGTTTTTTACGAATACGAGTCATTTTATAGTAATAAGCACAATATTAAGGAATAAATGAAAAAAAATTAAAGCCAAATGACTTATAAGGGTCAACACAATGCAAAAATATTAATAAAACGGCATATGATAATTTTAATCATGAATTTATTCGAAAATATTCGAGTGTACGATGACTTTTGTGGCGTGTTATTTCTCTGTCTCTTCGTTTTCTGACCCATTTCAAAAAGATCCGTCAATATTTTTAAAAATCCCAATTGGTTGTATTTAGAATGACACAGGAATGATGTGAAAAAATATTGGACTTCATATTCGAATTCAGTTTCGAGTTATTTTGGTTTTACTAAAACATTTCAAAGTGTACGAACACTTTTGGGAGCCACTGTATGTGTATGAGTCACCTGCACGTTAGACTTAGCTAGTGTTTTATTTTATTTGCAAAAGACAAAGTTGTTTTGTTGACATTTGTTTCCAAAAACGTACTTCCCTTAACGATAAATAAATGACAAACATGACAGAAGAATTTGTACGAATTTAAACTTACATAAAATGTTCTACCCTACCGTAACTAAACTAACGCAGATGATTAAAACATCGCCTTTATAAATAGGGGGAATAGAACTTTGAAGCTTTTAATTTCAACGCCGAATAGGTACGTATGTTACATGGTTATGAGTTTTCATTCGTCTCCATGAATTTTACAAAAATAATTCTGTGAAACGAAGTATATTTTTTAGCTTAATACATCAAATTCCTTTTACTCTGCTTTTACTCTCCTTTTATTTTCTTAAACAAATACAGTGGCTCCCAAAAGTCTTCGTACACCTACGACTTTCAACGAAATAGGCCCCAATCCATTAGTTAGAATTAATATTTCGTAATAGGTATTTAATTATAAGACCTATGATCAATTTTTAACAAAACTACATGAAAAGTTTTTAAAAAATATTTAAACTTTTTTTTTTAAATAATCAAAAACCAAAAAGTGCCGGAAATTTTATCTCACAAAAGTCTTCGTACACTTTATAAAATGTCTATATATTACTGAATAATCTAACTTTTGATTAAGTTATTAATTAGTAGAATATCATACAGTATTCATAACACCTTTTAAACGTCTAAGAATAGATTTCATTCTTTTTCCTTCTTTTTTTTTGTTTTTTTTTTTGCGTAATTTCTGAGTAATTCTTCAACCACACATCGAGTCTTACTGTTTCTCGCTCTATTTTCGTTTTAAAGCCCTATTTTCGTAATCTAGCCTCGAAATATCTCTAAATACGTTACATTAAGTTAAAATCTGGAGATTGAGGGTTATTTTCTAAACTTTAGGACAATTTTCGAGGCACGAGACGCAAACGTTGAAAACCGTGTGCTTCTTATCGTTATCTTGATAAAAAACAAAGTTGTTTCCAATAACCAAATTTTTGGCTAAGAGTTCAAAATTGGTTTTTAAAACATTTAAAGGAACAGCATGATTCATTATTTCATCAAAAAATTACAAACTACCAAGTCCTGATGCTGGTATGCACCCTCACACTAAAACACCTCCACCGTCCTGATTAATTGATACAAATAAGTTCTTAAGATTAAGTTCCTAATTTTTTTCTTCTACTTACAGTTATACAACAATTTAACCAAAAATGTTGAATTCATTTTTATCTGTAAGTAAGACGTGATTCTCAAACGTTTTCAGCTTATTTATCATTGATTTTGTGACGAAAAGCGTAAACTTTGTTTTTCGTACGACCAAGAAAATTTTTGCGGGAAGAGGTCCCATTTAATCCAGCTAATCAGAGAACTTGGCGAACAATTTTAGGTGAAAATTAAATGTAAAATGTTTCATTTAACTCTGCAGAAACTTTTACAGCACTCAAATGTGTATTTTTCATAAATTTTTTAACTTTAAATCTCCGATCACGTTTTGTCAACTTTGCCGGTTGACCTTTTCTTACCTTGTCTTCGGTCCGATTCTTTTCTTTAAAGCATTTTATCAAGTACTTTACTATAGAATGGAATAAATTAACTAATTTAGAGACATTTCAAACCAATTTACCGCTACTGTGATGAAAAAATTCAAATTTCGAATGGTGTTTGTGGTTTTTTACGAATACCAGCCATTTTACAGTAATAAGCACAATATTAAGAAATAAATAAACAAAAAAATAAAGCCAAATGAATTATAAGGGTCAACACAATGCAAAAATATTAATAAAACGGCATATGATAATTTTAATCATGAATTTATTCGAAAATATTTGAGTTTACGATAACTTTTGTGGCGTGTTATTTCTGTCTCTTCGTTTTCTGACCCATTTCAAAAAGAAGATCCGTCAATATTTTGAAAAAACCAATGGGTTGTATTTAGAATGACATAGGAATGATGTGAAAAAATATTGGACTTCATATTCGAATTCAGTTTCGAGTTATTTTGGTTTTTGGTTTAAAACATTTCAAAGTGTACGAACACTTTTGGGAGCCACTGTATGTACGCATCCCCCAATAAGTATTTATATTTTTTCTTCTTCCATTGTACACGTTATATTTTATTCAATATAATAATTTATACAGTAGCTCCCAAAAGTGTTCGTACACTTATCATTTTCAATGTAACATTGAAGTATCCACTAGTTAAAATTTTGGAATGGGTAAATTATAAGATCTAATTCATTCTTTACAAAACGACATAAAAATTTAATAGGAAAATAAAATAAGTAAAACCTGTAAAGTTGACCACCTTTGTAAGTTGACCACCTGTCTAAGTTGACCGCTTTTATCAGGAACGGAATTAGTCCTATCTTATATAATGAAGGAAAACCTCTGTAACTTGACCACCTCTCTATCTTGACCACCTGTCTATCTTGATCACTAATATACACCAGCTTTGGTTTGGAGTATTGTAAAAAACCCTTTGTAAGTTGACTAGGCAAAAGCAAAAGCTTTATCAGTTATGCCTCAAATAATAAACCAGTCATTTTAGAAAAAACCTATGAATATTTGTGTTTCCATCGAAAAACATTGGGCTACTGTTAAGTCCCAGAAAATAAGCCTAACTTCAATAAGGAGTTATTTTGTTGAAAAGTAGATTACCATGGTTACAAATGTACAAGAAAAAATCAAATGAAGAATTTGAGTCACTTTTGACTTGTTCTAAGTTTTTTAGGAATTGTTAATATCAAGTAAGTAGTTTTTCATAAGCAATGAGGCAATATTCTTTTTTTGATAGATTCACAGAAATTTTAAATTTGTATGATACTTTACACGTCATTCTGGTAAATAATCTCTAAAAATATTTAAACATTTTTTCTTATTGTTTTAAAGTAATGTTAAACAATGAAAGTGAGTTTAAAGTATTCCAATTAATTAAAAAATGAATGCATTGGACAAGAAATGACAAAAAAAATAAAATAAAATAAAAGAAATCATTACTACCCTCTATAAGTTGACCACCTGTCTAAGTTGACCAACAAAGTACTGCACCGCAAGTGGTCAACTTACACAGGTTTCACTGTTATTTTTAAGAAATTAAAAATAAAAAAGTATCAGGAACTTATAACACAAAAGTGTTCTTACAAAATATTTTTAAATAATTCTTTAGTAATCTTTAAAACAAACCCATGAAACTCGAGGAAAAAAGCGCCTATGGAATAAAAAATAAATGCAAACAGCTTATATCAGCTTTTGGTTCCGAAATGATGCTCTTTTTTTTTTGGTCATGCTCGTTGACAGAGGACTTATGAAAAGGCGTACCTCATGTTGTTTATATAATCTCTTTCCGCTCTGCAGATGTTTCTGAGTATGTTGTATACCGACAATTCATTATTTGCTGAGCCTGTTTTTTTTTTTTTTTTTTGAATGTTTTTACTTGAATAAAACATGAAGTAAGAAGTAAAGTAGTTATCAATTTAACACAAATCATTTTAAATCAGAGAAAATATTAATTTCCGTAAAGAACTATCTCTTTGCTTTATATTTCATTTGAAGATTTTCAGTTTTCCCGCAAATTAAAATAAGTTACTGAAGGTAGAGTTTTAATGTTTAACCTCAATTTTAAAAAAGAAAAGATAGCAGCATGTTTGAAAATAATAATGATGATAGGCATTTTTTTGTTTATTTTCACACTTCATACGCTCAATTCATAAGTTTTTCTGTGGGGATGGGTACATGATTTGTGATGATTATGAATTTTTCCATTATATATAATTTCTGTAGCAAAAACAAATGCAGCATTAATATTATTGCCATATTTGCCACCTCAAGCTATTGTCAACAAACATGAGAAATCTCGGTCTACATTAAACCAGACTAAAAAGCAGAACACTATTCAGAAATTAATTTCAGAATCCAACTGAGAGAAACTATTGTCTCGCTGCCTGAATGAAAATTTTGCCCCAAAATAACTCATTCTTGCAATCTGCTTGGGAAAATAGCTATCAGCATCAAAATAATCATGCATTTTGAAAAATGTGAAAATAAAGTCAGAAGCTCTTTCGAGACACAAGAGAATCTAAGCTTTTTAACTAAAGAAAAAAAAACTGAGATTTTATAAAGAAATCGTGGAAAAATGTTTTATTTCAGAAATAAGCTGCTGCATTTAATTTAGTGATGTGCCGGATCGTCAAAAAAGTAGATCCGCTGATACGGATCTCAATTTTTTCACCCAATTCAACTATCCAAGTGTAAAATTTTCATGGAAGGTGTTGGGACTGCTTCTTCAAAAAATGTCATCTACGGCAAAAATATAATCAAGACTATGATTTACTATTTAAAGAAATTTCCGTTAAAATTGAGGGAGAATTGGAAGGAATGGGTCAGCGCTGAGTTAATGCTTAAATAAAATGAGAAAAATTTCTAGCTTGCTCGATAGATCTAGGATACAGGAGCAAAAGTGTAAAGCTGCTACTGGACAGGCTAGAAATAATTTTTCCCATTTTATTTCAGCATAAATGCAACGCTGACCCATTCCACCCAGCTTACTCCGACCGACGAAATAACAGAGCCAGGAACACCTTTACAAACAGTAAATAGAGAATTTAGTCTCACTTTTTTTAAAGGATGCCGAGAAAAACAAAAAATGAAGAATAACAGAAACCCCAAATCAATAACAAAAACTAAGATTAAATTAAAAATTAAAAAAACAAAACATGTTCCAGAGAGCCGACCTCATATTAAGATGAATTTTGCGGGTCAGAACACATTTGTTAACAAATATGAACTGACAGCAGGTAAAAATTTTAAATCATTGAGATTTTTCTTCCCAGTGTGTATATAACCCAGTGTAAAGCTGCTACTGGAGAGGCTAGAAATATTTTTTCGCATTTTATTTCAGCATAAATGCAACGCTAACCCATTCCACCCAACTTACTCCGACCGACGAAATAACAGAGCCAGGAACACCTTTACAAACAGTAAATAGAGAATTTAGTCTTTTTTTCCGACTATGAAATCGCTACCAATCACGCGTATAAAGGCTTAGAATTTCCTTTAAATTTTACTTAACAAGAGTATATCTACTGTATATAATTTGGAAGTTCCAAAAAATATCAAACGCAGAAAACTTTGTTCTTTCAATTAGGGCCAATATTTTCAACGTACGGGTAAGTTTTTACTACCATAATTGTGAAACACGTTAAGTCGGTTTTTAATTAATATCTCCGATAATTAAAGTTTTACAAAAACGATGCCAAGCTAAGAACACTTTCGATCAAGTCACCTTTTGAATGAAAACAGAAATATCAAAATCGGTTCATCTGTTTAGGAGTTATGGTGCCAAAAATAGACACACATATACACACTTTTAAACCTTATTGCCCCTTCCTTTTTGCGCCAGGAAAGGGGGCTGGGGAATTGGCTTTGGAAATGATACATTATATTTTAAATAGGGAACAAAACCTAATTTAAACGGAATTTAAGAGTCTTTTATTCAAATATTTGAGAATTTTTAGAATAGAAAAGATCCGTTTAGGGTCCGTCATGAAAGTAACAGATACGGATACAGATCTTTATTTTCCCTCGGATATCCGCGGATACGGATATCCGGAAAATCACTAATTTAATCGTAAAACGTTCCTCGAAATAAAAAAAAAAGATCAATGTGCATGAGGGCATACACCCATATGAACTTACACATTTACTTATTATATTTTTTTTTTCTTAGAACTCTTTTAGGAAGGATCCAACATCGCGGAGATGATCAACACCAGAACAGACGAAGATTTTTTCAATAGTTATAACAGTATTCTAAGCGTTCGTACATTATGCATATGCATTGATTTCATGTTACACATGTTTGGAAAAAAATAATAAAAATTTAGCGGTTGAAAGCAAAGGCATATTTTATAATTATTTAAAAATAATTATACTAAATTTTACCAACAGATTTATTTCACATCTATTTTTTTACAATTAATATTTTTAAATATTCTTCTACATTTTAGCAGACAATTCTTATCAAAGTATGAAGTTCCTGTATCAAACATAAATTGACAAACAAGCATTCTACATAGAAGCAAAATTAATAAAACAAATAACTGATTGGAAAAATAAAAAGGTAAGCTTTTTCTTAAGATTATCTAATTTCATTTTCTATAACTAATTTTAGAAGAAAGATATACAAACTTTAAACTATTTTATTGTACTTTCTTTGAAATTTATGGTATTAGTTGGATAATTTTTTTTTCTTTGGAATTTTATCATGCAATGCAATGAAGAAAATCCCCATCAATTTTCCCCTGAGCATATATTAATTTAACTGTGCATAAAAGAGGCGTATGACTTATTCTTCCAGAACCCAATATCTGCTGAGGAAGTAGGACGAAAAAATTTCCAGCACGGCTGGGCGATGTAAGAATTTCTACATCGCGATGCATCGCAATATCGCGATTTAGTTCAAGCAGATTGGAATATTCGTCCCGTTATAGGGGACTACCCCCCCCCCCCCATTAGGGGAGTTTTCTTTACAAAAATCCAGACTTTTGTCAAATCTTTTCCTGTCAAATCTTCCCTGGCACATAGGTCCTTTAATGCTCGGGTGTTCACATGGGGTAATGAATACTACCCTATGGGAAACTATCCTATGAGATTTCCAGCAGCAAAGGACCTCTAAGCAGAATCTGAAAAAAAAAACTGAATTTTTATAAGGAAAACTCCTATCGGGTTTGCCCCACATTACCGGGACGAAAAATGCCCCATGAGAATTCCCAAGCATCAAAATACAAATGTACCAAATTTGGAATAGATCCGATGAAAACTGGAATCTTATAAGACGCCTCCCCTCCCCCCACACACGGGGGTTTCATTCTCCGTAGCGGGAGGAAAACAGGGGAATTCCCGAGAGTCGAAGGACATGTGTGCTAATTTTGGAACAGATCTGATGAAAACTTTTTTTAAAAGAAAACCCTCTGTATGGGGGTTGCCTACCCCCCCCCCCCATAGCGGGACGAAAAATGGATTGGAAGCTGCAAATCCATGCATCTCTAGTTTAATAAGCACAGAAAGCAGAAACCAATGATGCATCAAAAAACTAATTTAAGAAAAAAAAAACAAAATGAAATAAAGCTGAATGAAATATTTGAAAAAAGGCACAAGAAAAAAACTACAAAAATCCAAAATACGGTTCACAAAATTCATAATTACGTTAACTCTACTTTTATTTATACAGTATGTGCATGTAAATCTAAATGGTTGTACAGATTAAGTAAAGTCCGGTTTAATAGGATCCGGATGAACGAGGGTTTACTGTATGCAGACGTGCCCACCCCTCAAGGGCAAGGGCGTCCCCCTCAATATCACGTAGACCTCCACCCCAAAAAAAACGTTAGAGCCTAAACAAAAATGAGAGAAATACCCCTCAAAACAACCCCCTCCCCCTAAAAATTTCAATGGCACAGTCTGCACAGATCCCACCATCGTAGGCACCCCTGCTGTATTAGGGAACACGCTAAATCTTAAACAGTAAACAAGTGTAAACTATTAACATGCAGACTGCAATTAGTTACGGTGGTTATCGCTACATCAAATTTAAATATAAAGAACGAATGTACAATATTTGGAATCAAACTTACTTCTTTTCCTGCCTTTCCAAACTGAAGAGGGGGTTAATCCGGAAGTCAAAGTACCTGGTTAAAATGTTATATGAGCGGACGCGGCGATGTCTCACAGCTAGTGATGTGGATCGGGTAAATACCCAGCGGGTAGGTAAATATTTTTTGGGTATTTACCCAGGTATTTACCCAAGGACTGGGTAAATACCCAAAAACTGGGTATTTTACAAAAATTGCAAAAAAGTGAATAGGATTTTTTAAAAAAATCTAAATGTGAAATAATTGGTAAAACTGATAAATACATATATGTATTACACAGTTTATAATATTTTTTTATTGAAAGACTTGATGAAATCATGAAAGAAACATATGGTGAACCAAATAATCTTTCTTTTCAATGTCATAATTGGAGAAGTATAAGCAATTCATTATGAACTTCAGGATTTCAAAATCACAATCTAGGTTAGTCATATCCAAGATGAAAAAAAAGGAAACATGAGGGATGTTTGGAAGAATAAACTGAGAAGTTATTAAGACTATCGTGTTATTTATTTTATTGATATTTAAGTGATAACATGGAAAATATAGAAACAGTTTTCACATTAATAAGCAAAAAAAAAAAAACAAAATATTCTTTTCTGTTGCCTTGCTCATTTGCATTTGCTCCCCTGTAGGGTGGGAAGGTAAATATTTTTTTGGGTATTTTTCCGAAGGCAGGGTAAATCCCCTAATAATTGCGCATTTTGCAAAAAAATTTTAGGTGGTATTAAAAGGGGACTATTTTCTTTTTTAAACATAAATCCTAAAATAAAAGATTAAAAATTTTAAATGTTTATGTATATTATGTGTGTGTGTGTATATATATATGTGTGTGTGTGATACAGAATACACCTGTACAATTGAACTAAGTTTGGAGGAAATTTCTGCATAACATATAAGTAAATAAATAGTAATAATAAATTGAGTGACATTTCGTTACATTTTGATGTCATGCAGAGACATATTACTGCGTTATAAAAGACTAGGACCTTAAAAAATTGATGTTTGCTTTTTTTGTAACCAGTTAATCTTTTTACTTTTTGTAGAATGGCTTTTTATATCTGAAATTTGGCTATCGACATTGATCAGGCATATCCAACACGTTTAATGTGAATATCATATTAGATTGCTAAGCTGTTTCACACAATAATTCTTTAAATATGTGGTAAAAATACAATTTTTGGGCAAAAATTTATTGTTTTGTATATTGTTGGTTGTATACAGAAAAGTATTTTAGTTGAATATAAATTTTTGAAATAAATACCCGGGTATTTACCCATTTTGGGTATTTACCCGGGTATATACCCTGGGTATTTACCCCTAAAAATAAATACCCGGGTATTTTACAGCACTACTCACAGCAAAAGAACCGTCCCAATGTTCACAAAAAACTCGCAACTTTTGAGGTATCCTCAATTCATTAGAACATCTTTGAAGTTTTTTTTTTTCAAAAAGAACATTTGAAAACACTATCTTTACTAAACGACAGAGCACCATTTAACATAAGTCATTTTTACTATCCCAAGGCGTAACTAAAAACGTCCCACGACACGTAACTAAAATAATCGAAAGAGAGATGAGAAAACTATCCAGCATCCCTGGCGAATCCTCGACCAATTAAATCTCGTCAATGAACTTTCGAAGCGATCGTATGCAAATGAGTTTCGCTCGAAAATCAAAAAAGTATGTGCTCTTAGTTTTTGTTCGCATAGAGCTACCGGTCGACCACGGTTAGTTGATTGATGGCGTCAACAGTTGATTTGACAACGTAGCGGTTAGTGTCCATAGGATGTTTTCATCAACCGGTAGCTCTATTAAGATGCACCTGGTTAGTCACCGGTAATCCGACTGTCGACCAGTTGCTCTATGTCTAGGCTTGCCAGATTTCTGAAATGTTCATTGTTCAACCGGGACACCTGAATGTTACTAATTATGAAACTAAACCAGGGGTAATAAATAATACGTGATGCATTAAACATTTGATTTCCTACATATTAACATTTTTTTAGGTTGCTTTAGTAAGAAGAAAAACTTTGAATGAGGAACAAAAATTTGCACAACATTTACATGGTCTTTACATTGGTTAGCCCTTTTTTAGAAAATCTTTCTTATTTTTAATCTTTTTGTAAAATCCCTCACAAGCTAAAATATGATATTATTTTTACAAGTCAATGTTACAAATCTGTACCTCAGAGACAGACTGACGTAAATCACATAATCGCTATTTTACAGGACATAGGAAAAACATTTCTCTGTCATGCAAAGGATAGGAAGCGCACTCCTTTAACACTTGTAAATAATTACAAAGAGTTTTTTTGTTTTGTTTTTCCAGAATTAGTTTGCATGTTGATGTGGACTAGAATTCTACATAGAATGCAGTAATGAACAGAAAATCACAATTTTTGGACTTACCCCAGTCTAGTTCTGAGGTACAGAAATGATAAAGTTATAATTTCAGTTAATTATTCTTAGCATTGGTCATCGGTAATAAAATTTGTCTTTCACCGGGACGTGAAGTAAACCGGCCGGGACACCGGGATTTTTCTGAAATCCGGCACTGTCCCTGTCGCACCGGGACGTCTGGCAAGCCTATATGCCTATGCTAACGTAGCTTAAAATGTCCGATTTTGAACAAAACTAACAAAGCGCATATTTGAAAGATCCTGACGAACTATCCCGGCTTGATTTGATGGGTATAAAAGAAATACTGAACAAACACATGCTGTAAGCGCTTGAAAGGGTAATTCAATCTAGGATAAAGAGAACTGAATCCGACTATTTACGAACAGGGGCGCACCAATCACTGCGACCTCCTAAAAATCTCCTTCTTTGGCCAGTTTTTCTTGACAATTCAACAAAATTTGGAGTTTACTGAGCAAATTAAGAATTTCTGCACTCTCAAAGATTTAGGCTTAAGGTTCCTCTGCTGGTGAAAAAAGAATCTGGTATTTTAAAATTGTAACTTGTGAGTGTAATAGTTATGTCATATGTGATAGTGGCATTTACTTTGACATGAGGCGGCTACTGAGTGTTCGTAGAAGAGTTCGTTTGCTTGTTTGTTTGTTTGTTTGTTTGTATGAGCGCGCTAATCTCAGGAACTACTGGTTCGAATTAAAAAATTCTTTTTGCGTTGAACAGTCCATGTATTGAAGAAGGCTATAAGTTACTTTTTTTTAAAAATCAGATTGACCGAAATACTTGTAGTTGTAAATTTTTTGTTTAATTAATTGCTTAGTACTATGAATTCCTAATAGATGACGAGGTAAACTCATCGAGAGGGCGCTGGTCGACAGTGTCGATAGCTGCGAGGAGCCATGACGTGCGGCTCAGACGCGTGGTCGGTTATGCCATTCGGAGACTATTGTGGTCAGTGAACTGAATTTTGATTGAGTTTTTTTTTTTTCGATATTCAGGTACATAATTTGAGTTTGGAGGATTTTTCTATTGGAGTTTTGTTTTCCTTCTTTCTTCAATGTTTGTTTTTGTACATAGTTGAACATAATTTCTCATCTAAGTATTTGATTTGTCATATTATTCAATTGTGATTGTTCTTTACAACGTTTTGATTATAGTATTGTTTATTTGGCGAAACTTAAAAAAAAAAACTGCAGAAAAAAACCGCTTCACTCGTAAAGGGTTACGGTAGCGTGATTGCTTGGCGCGTTAAGCGATAAACTATGCAGTTGAAGGATTATTTTGAGTTTTAACACTACTGTTAATATTTTTATGTGTTTTGGCGAATAGTTTAAAATTTAAGAGGTACTTGAATAGGTTTTTTGAAAAGGTGTGTACGCATTTTAGTTGAAGAAAAATGATCATTGCACGTTAAAAGAAGGGAGGGCGTGAATTTATTTTTTTCAACGGATTTCCTTTAAAATCTTAGCACGGGCGTAGCGAGAAAAGGGGAGAGGTCAGGGAGTCAACCCTCCCCCCCCGCCCCATTTTCAGTCTTGCATGCTGTAAAAAAGTTTTCAAAAATTTCTTTTTCGCACTTTAACTCGGAAGAAATCAAAATGCTCCCCCCCCCCCCAATATTACCAAAGACCGTCTAAACTTTTGTTTTTAGGGCTTCAATTTCCAAAAAATTTACATTGCAGCGCCCCCGAAAATTACCAAAGAAGGGCCCCCTAACCTCTCCTCCCAGTAACAATAGCGAAGATTTTCTAAAACCTGCGTTTTTAAAGCTAACTTCAATTTTTTTTTTTTTTTTTTTTTTTGAGGAATGTCTCTGCCCCATTTCCGTCTCGCCAAAAATCATTAAAGACTGTCTTTAATTTAGTTTTCATGACTTAAATTTTGAAAATTTTCCACAGCAGAGCTTCCGAAAACTTCTCATTCTAGCATCATTGAAAGTCAACCAAAATTACGTTTTAGGAGCTTCAGTTGGGAAAGATTGCCGGACCCCTTAACGTTGCCAAAGATGGTATCGTATTCTGAAGATTTCAGTTTCAAAAAAAAAAAAAAAATCCCTGGGATTGATCTTTTAAAACTGCGTTTTTTCAACTATAATTTCAAAAAATTTCGATGAAGAGCACCCAATCCCCCCTTTCCGTAGCATAGTAGGTGATAATCAACAATTGCATTTTAAAAGGTGCAATTTCAAAAAAGGACCGTTGCAGCGCCCCTGACCCTCTTTTTACTAAAAAATGCCTCAACGATTTAAAAAATGTTCGTTGGCGAGCTCCAGAATGCCCTTTTATTTACATAATTTGAGAAATAACAATAACAATTGCTGTTTTACAATTACCGTCATGTACCTCGTCTCCCTCCAATATTACCAAAATCGTTAAAAATGCATTTTCCAGAATGAAAATCCTTAAAGTTTCTGGGGCAGAAGCCCCTGAATTTTAGACACATTTGATATAAAAAAGAGACTTTCAATTTCATACACCTCCGATTTGTTTTTTGACTTCGGAATGAACCTGAGAGTCGGATCATGCCGCGGCAGCAACTTCCGACTCTTACCATTGATCCGAAAAGAGGGTTTTAACCCTTTTGACAAGGCCAAAGACAGTCCAAAATAAGGTTTTTAAGCTCTTTAATTTTGGAAATTTTCGGACCAGGAGTCCCCAAAACCTGACCCCCTACAGAACTTCATTCCCTTGTCAAACGTTATCAAAGAGAACTTTAGAATGTGTTTTAAGAAGGGAAAGCTCCTTAATTTCCATCTCCTTCCCGTAAACTCACCCAAAGAACATTTTTAATGGCGTTTTTAAAGTCTTATTGTCAAAAATTTGAGAGCCCCTCGAACCTCTTCTCTTCTTCCCCAGCATCATCAATCGTAGACAAGAATTAGAGGAAACATCTCCTCCCCTTACATGTCAACATGTATCCCTAAATTGCGTTTTGAAACCTTCAATAACAAAATTTTCCGGGGTCGGCCCCAAATGTGTTTTTAAGGCTTCGAAAATTTCCAAGGGAGCGTCCAAACTAAACCATTTTCCTTGTGTAACTACCAAATAAAGCCTGAAATTGTATTTTTAAAACAATGTCTCTTGAAATTGCGTCTAAAATGAGATACCGAATCCAATGTCAGTTTGGCATGTATTTCAAAACATTAAAAACAATCCTCTGCTCCTCCCTTACAAATTTGGGCACTCTTGACCTTCCAAGCTCATGAAAAGTGATTGGTGGTACATATTACTATTTCATGTTTCAACTTAGGACCAATTGTAGGTCCTCATGTCGTTGGTCTCTTTCGCAAGTGCAACATTTACAACAGCACACATTATTTTCCATTTTCTGTACCAACAAAAGTTGTACATTATTGAATTTTGATTAAGTGATTTTATATGTTAAATTTTATATGTATTGTTTCTGTTTTGATCCCTAACCATATGTCTACCAATGCGCAACCAATGTGCAATAAAAACCATAGCAACACGTGACTCCTTCGTATTTTTGTCGAAAATTTAAGACCCCCCCCCCCCCCCCCCCGAAAAAAATTCTGCCTACCGCCTTGATAGAGGGTGAGTATTTTAGAGACAAATTAATAATAATAAAAACCAGCGAATATCAAAATTGAATACCTAACTGAAACCAATAAGGAATTCCCATAAAAATGGCTAAATTATAAGTTTTTTTGCACTTTTTCATGTCTTAATAATCTCATCCTAAATGTATTTCTCATATGCCTTTTTTTAGTTAAAAAAACTAATGAAGCGTTTTTAACGCATAAAAATATGTTGAAACTAAGATTCAAACTCTTTTTTCAAAATATAATGGAATTTGAGTCATAAAATGTTAAGAAAGTATTTTACAATTCATCACCATGTTTCTAAATTTTCAAAATTTGAAATAAAAAAAAATCAACTGTCAGCGCTTTTAATTTACAGAGATTACAATTAAAAAAAGGGTCTAATATCATGAAAAATGTACTTATGGTTTTTAAAGGACATCAAGGGTCTTAGATATGTATTTCTCTTCAAATTCGTACAGTCCATTTTGATAAAGAAGAGAAAGATGTTAAAAAAAAAGTATTTTATTAGTTAACTATTTTAGTTTAAGAGTAATTAAATACAATTGCTTACATTTTACTTACTTTCAAATTAAGCAAAAGCATTTTCAATAATATCGATGCTCACTAGCGCCAACTTTTTAAATTTATTTATTTATTTTTCGAGGAGGAAAACATGAGGTCGTGGGCGATGGATGTCAGTCAACCTCTAGGAAAGGCAATGGGAAAGGCTGGGAACCACTGTACTATTCGATGAACGCACACTGTTGAACCAGTTAATTCAAAAACAAAAGCTAGGTTTTGGTTAAAATTCGGAAAAACGTCCACAGTAACAGATACAAATGAAAAAAATATATATATGTAGCCAGCTATTCCTAAAGTAGTATAAAAAATCTTGGGGCATCGTAAAGAACGATAGGAAGAAACGTAAGGAATGATAGGATCAACAACAATTGACAGCAGTGTCTCTATATAAATTAGATTTTGATGCTGCTGAAATTTCCAAACTTGTCCAAGTCGAGTCACCTTTTGAACACTTAAAACAGGGGTAACCTCCCCCTAAGAGCAAGGGCGCACCCGCCTAAATACGACGAATACCCGGTTGTTGATTTTCCGAAAAAAATTACCCTGCATTGTTAAACAACGATACAAATTATTTTCTTCACATTTACTTATCCATTTAAAATTTTTAGTATCATTTAAAACAAGATAATTACCGAAAAAAAACTTACTTCAAGTGTTGTTATTGTTGTTGCTGTTTCTTATCCTCTGCTTGACGGAGTCAGAAAAGATATAGCTAATCACTGAGTCTCAAAAAATAAATAACAAGAAGGGTGGAAGCATATAAAATCTTCTTTAGTAAGACCCAAGCAGTTCAGAATGTGTTCGGTTAAAAAGTATGTGAAACACCATAATCACTATTAGCCAAAACATTGCAGAAAGAACACAAGGATCTAAATGTCCTTGACTATCGCAAGTAACGTTGCCACATAGGAAACTATTGGGGCAACTGCTTTACGTCAAGATTATCAAACCAAAGGAAAAAGCACCGCCAAATTGAAAAATAAGTACAGTCGAGTCTCAACTTAAACGATGGATGCGTTCCAAGATCCCTCGCGTAAATTGAAAATTCGCGCTGTGGAAAAGGGTGTGTTATGGATAAGTATTTTTCTACAAACGTACCTAATTATTTAAGACATTTATAAACAACCCTCAAATTGTTTTTACCCACATTTCCTGACTTCATATTTCTGATTTTACTTTCTTCTATATCCAATGCAGGTTTCCCGAACTTTATAGTGAGTGGACCCCTTTTATGAACCAATGCTCAGTGAGGAGCCCTAACATACGAGTGTATAGGTACTTGAAAATTGCCGTTAGTGTAACTGTATTTCATAATTACTTATAAATGCTAAAAATATTTTTATTGCGCGGGTTGATGAAACTGTAGTTTATAATGCTGAACTTTATTTAAAAATTCTGGAGTACAAAAATCAAATTGAATAGACGAAATCAATTGGTAACAAAGCGATTGAAATTCAAAAATTATCGAATTCATGGGCATGGTAAAGTTATATAAACTCGCACAATTTCAATATGTAGGGTTCAATTTTTAACGTTGGAGTCTACTATAAGGATATCATAATATTTATAGTCGTAGCATAACCCGGAAGCACCGGAGGGTCCTGAGTTCGAACCTCGATGGTCGAAGACCCACCGTCGTCATTAAAGGGGACTGGGCGACGATAAATATGATCGTGGTCTCAATGTCCTCCAAGTGAAACGATACCTCTGGGGGTGCTAGCACCAGGTAGCTATTAGCTCCTGGACTAGTTCTAAATTCTCATTAACTGTTCGATCCGGTGATGGTGCTGCCATCTATCGGTATATAAAATAATGGAGGCAAGCCACTTAGTATGCAGTCCTCGACATAAATACAGTTGTAGTCAGTTGTGACTCTGAATAGGAATAGGAATAGGAACCCGGAAGCATCGCAGTCTAAAATTAGAATCTGCGTAGCCTTCACAATGCTCACAGGTTAGGTTTTCCTTGACTATAGACAGCTTCAGTATTTATTTTGTCAGTTCTGACAAATAGAAGAACACGCCTTTTTTTCGCACGAGAGACTGATTTTGTATTTTCAAGATGAAGCCAAAAATGAGGGTAAGCAAAACCGACAAAAATTGTAAAATCTTAGAAGCCAGGTAAATATTTTAGACGCCAGGCAAATTATTTCTCAGAGTTTGTAGGAAAACTCAGTGTAACATGGTTTCTGAAACAATATTACGTTAAGAAAACTAGTCGTTAAGGCTTTGCTTTTTTGTCGCCCGGGAGTTATCGGACCCTAAGAGGAGAGTGTAAGTATTTTGAAAGGAAGATTTAAGGTGCAGTCTGAAGTTACGTCTATCTAACAATCATATTCATATGCCGACAGACTGCATGGTTTTGTCGAAGGAATACTACTTACAATACAATGCACTTATAAACGAAATATCCCAATTTTTGGACTTACGTCAGTCAGCTCTAAGGTACAGACTCTTATAGATAATTTTAATTAAAAAGACTCTATTCTACAAAATGTTTTAGTTTTGTCCTCGCAGTAATCTACAACAAAGAAAACGCTAATACTAAACGTACTGTTGAAACATTGAATAAATATACATAGGATGACAGAACATTGCAAAATAATCCCTTTTTTTCTATTCTTGGAAGTCGTCACTGTCTTTCGTAAAGTAAAGCTGATGACTACCAGAATAAATTTCGCAATATAGAGAGGGAAATTGACAGCAGCACGATTACACATCGAATGAAATTGAAAAACATGATGTTGAAACTTGAAAAAAAAACGAATTTTTATTCAGACTATAAAACAATTATAAAATAAAACAAAAATGAAAGAATTTTAGAAACTTCATTAGTGTGTTAGGAGAAATACTGGGGACTAAGGAGAATGAACAGTAGCTTCTGTAGAAAAGAACTTTTGTTTACATTTTGGCATTTTAAACAAACACAATCAACTTTGGTGATTTAATTTATTTGATACATCGCTGGAACATGGTTCTTTCAGTGAAACTATGTGTGCTAATGGTTAATTTCGCATATGTACTTGGGCAAAGTAAGTCTCAAAATTTTTATTTAAATTATTAGTATTATTATCATCGTTATTGTCTTAAAAGGCTTATTAGTATTATCATTGTCACTGTTGCTCAAACTATTATTATCATTGTTGCTGTTACTGAATTATCATTATTATTATTATCATTGTTACTGTTATTGAGTTATTGTTGTAACTATTATCTTCATCGTTAATGTATATATGTTAATATTTACTATTATTATTGCTATTAGTACTGTCATTGATAATGTTTTTAAAATTACAATTATTTTTATTGCAATAATTATGGTAATTCTTGTCATCATTATTATTGTTTCTCAAATTGTTAATATTTTCATTGTATGTGTTATTGTACTTTACTATTATTGTTGTTATCATTGTTACTGCTATTAAAGTTACTATTCTTATTGTTAAAATAATATTATTGTTATTATTGTATTTTTAATTATTTTTACAGCTGTTGCTACTGTTGTTGAAATTCTTATTATTATTAGTATATGTTTTAAGAAATAAGAATGTAACGGAATATTTGAATTGAAGTTATGATTTGAAACTGCAGCAGTTAGAACGCATCCCAAACACCGCATATTTTAAACAAATTTTATACTGAATTTAAAAAACCATTCGGGAGCCATACATTTTTCTAAAGAAATGTTTTTCATATTTGAAGATATGTTTATCACATTTTTTTCCTCAGAATAAGATTGTTGAATTTTTTTAAAACTCATCCTTGTTATTCAGAAAATAAACAATTTCGAAATTCTTGTTTTTTAGAAATTCCAGAAGTGATGGTGTATATTATTTCTAAAAGTATTCGAAGTAGTTTGTTACAAAATATAATTAATATCGAGGAAGTACAAGCATTGTAGCTCAGTAAAAAAAACTCTGTGAATCGTGCTCATACAAATAGCTCTATATGATCACGATCATATTTCATTGCTGTAAAATCAAAACAAAAGAAACATCTAAAAGACGGTAAACATTGCTACGCAGTATAACCAATTTCCCCCCTTTACTTAAACTGACTTACACTTCTTTACTAATAATAAAGCTGAAAGTCTCACTGTCCAGATCTCTCTGTCTGTCAGGATCTCTGTGACGCGCATAGCGCCTAGACCGTTCGGCCGATTTTCATGCAATTTGGCGCAGAATTAGTTTATAGCATGGGGGTGTACACCTGGAAGCGATTTTTCGGAAATTCGAATTTGTTCTTTTTCTATTCCAATTTTAAGAACATTTTTCTCGAGCAAAATTATCATAAGATGGACGAGTAAGTTACCAAGTTATCATAACGTGGAACCGTAATATGGGCAAGCCGATTGGCGAGAAATGCACCATACTTTATTTGTAAATATGCAGGCGAACCAAAAGACCTTTTTAAGTTTCTGCTACGGGCAAAGCCGTGCGGGTACCACTAGTAGTGAAATAATGAAATAAATACATATTGTCTATAATGCATAGTAATATGTTCTTTATGAATAGAACACGCTTGTGTACAGTGAAGTTAGTTGTATTTTTGAATGAGACAATTGATAGAGAAAAGTAGTAGTACAATTTTCTATGTATCACAGTTTGGGTAAGTAGTTTCAGAACCCAAATAGAATATTAAAACTGATCTTTTTATCAAAAGATTATTGCCACATAAAAATGTAAATTAATAAGATTATTTGTTTTTAATGAAATTAACATTAAAAAAATTAATATATTAATATAACTATAGGTTTGACATTTATTGCCTGTTCATGTAGACTCCATTTTCTCTCACCTGTTTATTTTACCCTTCTTTGTCCTTATATCTCATGAGAGGCTGTACTCTTACTACAGCATTCACTACAGAAAATAATAGGATTACTTCCTTTTTCTTTTTAATACTTGTTTGTGACCTCTAATTAAATGGTCTCAACATTTATCTTGGCGTTTCAAGTAGCTATTAAGTAATGTCCAATTTTTTAAAATAATTCATTTGTTTTGACGTATCGCGTTTTTGTTTAAGCCTATGCAAAATTTCGTTTTCTTCAACGGATTTTTTATGCATTTTTCCTTATATGAATATAGAGGAGGATTATTCTAGAAAATCAATAATTGAAACAAATCAATCACATCTTATTTTAAACTAGTGGTACCTGCACGGCTTTGCCCGTAATAGAAAATTAAAAGATCTTTTGGTTCGCCTGTATATTTACAAATAATGCATGGTGAATTTTCCCGCCAATTGGCTTGTGCCCTTGTTACGGTTCCACGTTATAATAATTTCGTAATTTACTCGTCTAACTTATGATAATTTTGTTCTTAAAATTGGAATAGAAAAAGAACCACATCGAATTTTCGAAAAATCGCTTCGAGGTGCACCCCCCCCCCCCCAAGCTACAAACTAACTTTGCCAAATTTCATGAAAATCGGCTGAACGGTCTAGGCGCTATGCGCGTCACAGTGATCCTGACAGACAGAGATCCGGACAGAGAGACTTTCAGCTTTATTATTAGTAAAGATGTAAACTAAATTGACCTGTCGCGTACGTATGGTATTAAGATACGGATGTTTATGAAGTCTCTCCATATTTTTGCTTAAATGTGTTTCAATATAAAATATATATATATGAACGCACAATATACATATAAGAAAACATCAAATTAGAACAGTTCAAAGCCTACTTGAATGTTTAGGCCCAAATAAAACTGTTCCCCTCCTCACGCTAGGGTTCAGTGTCAAAAGTTGCAGGTAAAGTTCTCCTGTGCCTTTTCACGAGTTAATCTACTTGTACGAGCAGAAACAATGGTCATCTTGTTCTCTGTTGACATTATTCCTTCAGATTCTTCGCAAATAATTTAGATTTAGGACACATTTTTCAAAAATGTACGTAGACGTAATAAACATCTTACATTTAATTCTTGATGAATTTTACCTTGTGGTTTATGATTATTATGTGTGGTCTTTCTCAGGCATGACCGGGACGCAATATTTTCATCCTAATACTTATGGTAAGTTGCATTAAATTGTATTTGAAGAAATTAGAAAAGTATATTTGTAATATTTAAATGTTAGAATCCTAATTAATTAAATATTGTAACTTACAAGCAGTTAATTTGTGTCTTAGGCATGACCGGGACGCAATATTTTCATCCTAATACTTCTGGTAAGTTGTATTAAATTGTATTTGAAAAAAATTAGAAAAGTATATTTGTAATATTTAAGTATTAAAGTCTTAATTAATTAAATGTTGTAACTACCAAATGTTTAATTTGTATTTTAGGAATGACAGGGACGCAATATTTTCATCCTAATATTTCTGGTAAGTTATGTTAAACTATATTTGAAAGTTAAATACTGTTTAAGGCTTTCACGGCCGGCGTCAATGTGAGGAGATAACATTTCCGGGCTTATTGGCCGTGGTCTAGTTGGAGTAGAAATTCCAGACGTTTCGGCTTGCTTTGCTGCAGCCATCATCAGTGGTTTCAATTTGGTGAGACTGATTCCTGGCTTCGGTGGCTCCGGTATTTTAGCAAACTGCTTCTGCGCTGCTGGTCCTGATTGGGAGGCGTTCTCAAGCCGCTGGTGGAATAAGGTTCCTGATTGGATGAGATTCAAGCCGCTGGGTGATCCTGGTACCTGATTGGATGGGATTCACAAGCCGTGGTGGCTGCCGGTTTCTGATTGGATGGGACCACAGTATGTTTTAGACTGTTGTGGCGAGTGGATCTAAGGGCCGGGTGCCATGTTTTTGGTAAATTGAAATTCTCCTCTTTTCTGTTGAAATTAAAGGGATGTTTGAAAATTTCTATAGCTTCGCGATGAAGACGGGCAAAGTAATGAGATGTTGTAGCCAAGATTTCTGTGTTTTTAAATTTGATGTTGTGGACTCCTTCTTGTTGGCTGTGTTCGGCTACGGCTGACTTGTCATAGTTTCCTAAACAGCAATGACGAACATGCTCAGAAAGGCGTGTCTTGATGCTGCGCTTTGTAGTTCCACAGGAGCACGGAATTTTGTAAACTCCAGATGTGAAGAAAGGGTCACGGGGGTCTTTCACCGGGCGTTAACAATTCCTAAATTGAGTGGTGGGCTTGAAAATGGTCTTGATGTTATGTTTTTCAAGAAGTTTTCCAATTCGGTCAGTAACTCTGTGTAGGTAGGGTAAGAACACTTTCCCTAATGGTTCAGATGGGGTAGGCTTCTGTTCGTTATTTTGGGACATCCTGGGATGAAGGGCTCTTCTAATTTTTCCTCTAGTGAATCCATTGGCTTGAAATGCTAGCTCAAGGTGTTTCAGTTCCTCCTTCAAATATGTCTTTTCGCAGATTCTTTCTGCTCGGTGCATGAGGGTATTGATGACAGTCATTTTTTGTCTCGGGTTGTGGTTTGAGTTCTTATGAAGGTAACGGTCTGTGTGTGTGGGCTTGCAGTACACTTGGTGGCCGAGCGTCCCGTCTTCCTTTCTTGTCACAAGAACGTCGAGGAAAGGCAGCTGATTATTGCGCACCTTCTCCGTGGTGAACTGAATGCTGGGATGAATGCTATTTAGATGTTGAAGAAACAACTACAGGTCTTCTTCTCCATGGCTCCACACTGCAAAAGTGTCATCGACGTATCGGAACAAACCTCGGGCATCTTTATGGTGGAGGCAAGGGCTTTCTGTTCGAAGAACTCCATGTAGAAATTAGCGATGACAGGGCTTAAGTGGTTGCCCATGGCAACTCCATCCCATTGTTCGTAGAATTTTGTGTTCCACTGGAAATAAGTGGGCGTCAGGACGTGCTTGAAAAGGGCTGCGATGTCGGGAGGGAAAAGTGGAGTAATCAGCTGTAGTGCATCTTCAACTGGGACTTTTGTGAAGAGTGAGACAACGTCGAAGCTTATGAGTAAGCCGGATGGCTGGAGAGAAATTGACTGGATTTTTTGAACGAAGTCACTGGAATCTCTAATGAAAGATGATGTTAATCCAATGAATGGTTTCAGAAGACCCCTGATGTACTTGGAGACTTCATATGTCGGTGAACCAATGGCGCTTACAATGGGACGAAGGGGAACTCCAGACTTGTGGAGCTTCGGTAGTCCATAGAGTCTAGGAGGGAGAGCTTCTGATTTCTTTATGTTGCGTTGTATCTCGGGTGGGATTGACGAATCCTTGATGAGTCGGTTTGTCTCTCGCAGAATTTTCGCAGTTGGATCTTTAGTTAGGGAGCTGTAGATATCGGGGTCTAACAATTCTTGGATCTTATTTCCAGTGGAACACAAAATTCTACGAACAACGGGATAGAGTTGCCATGGGCAACCCCTTAAGCCCTGTCATCGCTAATTTCTACATGGAGTTCTTCGAACAGAAATCCCTTGCCTCCGCCACAGAAAAGCCCGAGGTTTGGTTCCGATACGTCGATGACACTTTTGCAGTATGGAGCCATGGAGAAGAAGACCTGCAGTTGTTTCTTCAACATCTAAATAGCATTCATCCCAGCATTCAGTTCACCATGGAGAAGGAGAGCAATAATCAGCTGCCTTTCCTCGACGTTCTTGTGACGAGAAAGGAAAACGGGACGCCCGGCCACCAAGTGTACCGCAAGCCCACACACACAAACCGTTACCTTCTTAAGAACTCAAACCACCACCCGAGACAAAAAATGGTCGTCATCAATACCCTCATGCAACGAGCAGAAAGAATCAGAGCATTTTTTAACATAGGAACTGCGCGACACTACTGTCGCCTAGTGAAAAAAATCTGTCGCCTAGAAGATGCGAAATCAAACCACTGGGCGACACTGGAAAATCTAAAATTGGTACACTCATTTTTGTAAACGGATTTCAAATCTTTGTAAAAATCTTAGGAAGACCCTTGCCTTCTTTAAAAAAAAAAAAAAAAAACCCGCCGACTCGTACATGACGAAAGCCTTCTTTTTCT
This sequence comes from Uloborus diversus, assembly GCF_026930045.1. Taxonomy (NCBI): domain Eukaryota; kingdom Metazoa; phylum Arthropoda; class Arachnida; order Araneae; family Uloboridae; genus Uloborus; species Uloborus diversus. Next base: position 164,706,405 of record NC_072732.1, on the reverse strand, counting down.
ACCCTTGAGGACCGGCCCACCACGCACTCGGCGCCCAGAGCCATAGCCCTGCTCGGCGCCAGATTAAGCAATCGATTAGCACCCCATCTCATTAGCTCTTTCATTGATGATAGCCGATAAGCATTTCACGTCTATCTGTGTACAGGGTACAGGACCCTGCAGGGACACTACTTGGTGGGACGGGACGGCAATAAAAGCAGTTTGCGGAACGAAAACAGCTGTTTTTCATTCAAAGATGCAAAGAGAGAGGTATTTTTTCGAAAGAAAAGCCGAAGGCTGAAGGGTCGGGGTTGCTTCCTGGAATTCTTTTCAGTAATTTTTGCTTTAGGGTAACAGAGGATTATACCACACCTACCACTTCCCTTTTTATGGCTTTTTGAATAAAAGGGATTCGCGCGTTGAAACTTGTAGGCACTGGCAATCTATTTATTTTTTCTCCAGTTTCGAGGCAACAGGACTGAAGAATGATGGAGTCATTTGTAACACGTTTTAGCTGTAATTAAAAATCCTTTTAAAGTTATAATGAAATTGAAACTCATTTTGATGATTCAAACAAAGGATTTTTAAGGGTAAGTTTGGTTCGTAAGAAAATTTACTTATTTCAAAAACTTTTACTTTAATTATCCATTTCCGCTTTTAATTTGTAAAAATGTTTTTGAGACATTTGTTATTTATACTATCATTTCCAGGGCCCGGATTTACATTTTAGTTATGCTTATCACGCTTAATATTTAGTTATGCTTACCTATTGCTTATCACGAAAAGTTGTGTGAGTTGTCGTTCCTAAAAAAATGAAAATACTTGAAAAAAAAAATCAATTTCATTTTCAAATGCTTGAAATTTTACTAAAATGTGGCTACAAGCCTTGAATTTTAAAATTTCTAACAAATTGGAGTTGATAAGGAGGAGTGCCAAAATATGTTAAATTCAGTGTGTGCTTCAATGGAATAACGGACATCACATAAGGTCCAGATCCAAAACGTCCATGGACATAACGTCCAGTTCCAAAACATCCGAGGGACATAACGTCCGACGGACATAACGTCCAACGGATACAATGTCCGACGGACAATAGGTCCAAAGACAGAACTTTCACATTTTTGGACCCAGCTAGGACATAACCTCCAGTTTTAGCAGTTTATTTCTTGAACTTCTCAATTAATTACATGATTTGCCACTGAACAATAGGTTTCATGGAAATTATACTCTTACTCTTAGCATCGTTCATTATTCCATCAAACTCTATTCCCTTGTGTGTGTGTGTGTGTGTGTGTGCGCGCGCGAGGGGGGGGGGGGTTGCTTTAACATTGGATTAAAGTATATTCATAAAAAGAAGTATGCTTCAATTTTATTTCTTACTAAGCGTATAAATTATGAATTGTTCAAATGGGCTCTATGTTACTCTCTTGCTACCTATTTTCTAAGTGTGTACCCTATTTCTTTTAAAGCACTTTGTAGATGGGTTGCAGAGGTGATTAAAAACTAACTGTATCGAAAGTCCGTGAGAGCAAGTAACAATGCATTATACTTTCTTCTCCCTCGCTCTATCTCTCTGTCGACTGCCTCATTGATGTGTCGACCCCTAAAAAAATGTTACTGTGTACTATCTCAACTTGCAAGAGTACATAATTTAAAAAAAGTTTTGTTTGCCTATTTTTCCCCGAATATTTTCGATTCCAATCTTCCTTTATATGGCTTCAAACTGCATAATTTTACTAGATTTTTTTTTCTCCAAAATTCCCTCTGGGGGAACCCCCGGGGACGATTCAATTTTGAAATTTACAGATTGTTTAGAGAACCTAACATAATAAAAAGCATAAAAAATAGGAGAATGAACTGGGCGGCCCATGTCTCTCGAATGAACGAAGAAAACCCAGTTAAAAAAGTTTTTGCTGCAAAACCTGTGACAATTCGAGGAAGGGGACGACCAAAAATGAGATGGTTGGATTCTGTTGAATCTGACTTCGATATTCTCAAAGTTAAAAATTGGAAAACCCAGGCAAAAAGTAGGACGTCTTGGAAGATTCTCCAAAGGAAGGCCTTGGCCCACCCCTGGGCTGTCGAGCCAACTATGATGATGATGATGGAACCCCCGGGACCCCTAAATTGGGATCCCTGCATCATTCTCTCAATGCTATTCCCCTTCTTAAGGGAAATCCAAAAAGGCAGGCAAATACACATTGAAAAAACACACACAAAAAAAAAGAAAAAGAAAAGAAAGGAAGAAAGAAAAGAGCATAACTTTATTTGTCTCAGGGGAAAAGACAAATATAGAGCAAAAAAAATCCATTAATAATTTGCTTTTAAAAAAAAATAGCAGTCTTTGTATTTGCGTATGTTCTATTGCAGCACCTAAACTATTTATCCGACTTTCATGAATAAGTGTCAATTGATTCGTTATTATGGCTCAAGTAACGTACGCTATCAATCGACTTCAACATTAGGAGGAGTTGATTTTACCTTGCAAAACTCGAATTTAAATGATTTTTTTAGAGTGGGTTTTAAATAAATTTATTAATAACCCGACTAAGGGAACAAAGGGTAAGAAACAAGTTTGGTGTTGATTACTATTATAGTCTTATTAAGTTAAATCAATCTTTTATTGTTTAAAGTTTCTATCAGCTTCATGTAATAGCAATAAATTAAGTTTACCTTTTAAGTTTTAAGTTAATGATATTCTTGTATTTCAAACTAAAATGCTTACCGTAAATTACTCACGTTATTATTTTTTGTCCATCTTAGATTAAAACGGAAAATATTTAAATAAAATAAAAGAATAAAAAACTGAAAACCGACTACGGCAAAAAAAAAAAAAATAAATAAATAAATAAAAAAAACTAATTTGAATTTTGACTACGGCAAAAAAAAATAAATAAATAAATAAAAAAACTAATTTGAATTTTGACATCTTGAATTCAAATCATGTTTTTCGCAATCACGAGTGTGTGTATGTGCGTGTGTGTGGGGGTATGTGTTTGTGTGTACGGGTTATGTGTATGTGTGTGTAGGCATGTGTGTTTGTGTCTGTGTGCTGGCATAAGTGTGTGGGTAGTTGTGTGTATGAATGTGTGTGTGTGGGAGGGGGTATGTGTATGTGTGTGTAGGCATATGTGTTTGTGTCTGTGTGCAGGCATGAATGTGTGGGTAGTTGTGTGTATGTTTTTGTGTGTGTATGTGTGGGTGTCTGTATGTATGCGTGTGTGTATGTGTTTGTGTATGTGTGTGTAGGTGTGTGTGTGTGTGTGCGTGTGTGTGTAGATGTGTATGTATGCGCGTGTGTGTAGGACATGGATGCAACCTGGAGACGGCTTTCGCTATAGGAGCAGCATCGTGAGGAGCCCGTCGACGGTGATGGTGCGGAGGGTGGCGGGGGGGAAAAATCAAAGGAACGTCAAAAACAGTCAAGTAAAAACAATAAGCAATCGTGATTGCTCAAAAAAAAAAAAAAAGCCCTAAAAGATAAGAAACAAGGTAGGTGCTGTTTAATACCATCGTCCTATTGAGTAAAACCAGTAATTTGATAGGTTAGATATTCCTGTTTATTTAGTTCTATTGAAATCCTCTGCCACTTTCGCATTAATAACATAATTCAATTCAAATACCGTAGTCGTGCGGTATAGTAGAACTGTAGTTGAGAACGCACGACAACGGCATTTGAATTGAATTATAATGTTATTAATGCGAAAGTGGCAGAGGATTTCAATAGAACTAAATAAACAGGAGTATCTAACCTATCAAATTACTGGTTTTACTCAATAGGACGATGATATTAAACAGCACCTACCTTGTTTCTTATCTTTTAGGGCTTTTTTTTTTTTGCCGTATTCGGGTTTTAGTTTTTTCATCTTTTATTTTTTAGAGCTACAATTTCCGAGGGAGTGCTCCAAACCTCTTCTCCCCTACCATTATCAAAGGCAAGTAGAATGCATCTTTAAGAATGCAAATTAGAAAAATTTCTTGTGGCGGGCCCTTGAATTACTCCTCCACGTCATATCACAAAAAGAACGTATTGAACTCCGTTTTTAGCACTACAATTGCAGAAAGAAATCCGCCTGACAACCCCGAACCACCCTCTTCTAAACATTATTGGACATAATGTTTGCGTTTTTAACGTTTCAATTTCAAAAAACGGGCGTGGGGAGGGAGTCGCACCGGAGCGCATAATATTACGAAAGTCAGTTAGAATTACAAATAGAGAAAATTTTCCTTTGATATGGGCCCTCAAATCTCCCCTCACTCTAACATCATCAAAAAGATCGTCTAAAACTGCATTTTTAGAGCTAGAAGTTCGAAAAATAGACAGGTGAGTGACACCGAACCTCTTCAATCCTAACATTACCAAAGATCGTCTAAAATGCGTTTTCAAGAATAAAATTTCGAAAAATTTCCGGGGGAGAAACCCCCGGACCCCCTTTACTTCGGAGTTAATACTATTCTTAAGGTTTGGTTCATATCGGCTTCCTTTTAAATCAGAAGATCTATACAGCCGCCACAGAACAAACAGTACTTACAGAAATTCCACTTTGAGGCGACGATTATGCATACATTTGTTGAGAAAAAGGCTGTAACCTTCTCAATAATTTTTACTCTTATGATGAACTTGTGTCGCCTAGTAAAAATTCCTTAAAAAATGCTCTGCAAAGAATCTGCGAAAAGACACATTTGAAGGAGGAACTGAAACACCTTGAGCTAGCATTTCAAGCCAATGGATTCACTAGAGGAAAAATTAGAAGAGCCCATCATCCCAGGATGTCCCAAAATAACGAACAGAAGCCTACCCCATCTGAACATTAGGGAAAGTGTTCTTACCCTACCTACACAGAGTTACTGACCGAATTGGAAAACTCCTTGAAAAACATAACATCAAGACCATTTTCAAGCCCACCACTCAATTTAGGAATTGTTATCGCCCGGTGAAAGACCCCCGTGACCCTTTCTCCACATCTGGAGTTTACAAAATTCCGTGCTCCTGTGGAACTACAAAGCGCAGCATCAAGACACGCCTTTCTGAGCATGTTCGTCATTGCTGTTTAGGAAACTATGACAAGTCAGCCGTAGCCGAACACAGCCAACAAGAAGGAGTCCACAACATCAAATTTAAAGACACAGAAATCTTGGCTACAAAATCTCATTACTTTGCCCGTCTTCATCACGAAGCTATAGAAATTTTTCAAACATCCTTTTAATTTCAACAGAAAAGAGGAGAATTTCAATTTACCAAAAACATGGCACCCTGCCCTTAGATCCACTCGCCACAACAGTCTAAAACATACTGTGGTCCCATCCAATCAGAAACCGGCAGCCACCACGGCTTGTGAATCCCATCCAATCAGGTACCAGGATCACCCAGCGGCTTGAATCTCATCCAATCAGGAACCTTATTCCACCAGCGGCTTGAGAACGCCTCCCAATCAGGACCAGCAGCGCAGAAGCAGTTTGCTTAAATACCGGAGCCACCGAAGCCAGGAATCAGTCTCACCAAACTGAAACCACTGATGATGGCTGCCGAAACGTCTGGAATTTCTACTCCAACTAGACCACGGCCAATAAGCCCGGAAATGTTATCTCCTCACATATATTTGAAAGAATTAGAAGAATACATTTGTAATGTTAAAGTATTTAAATCGTAATTAATTATTTGTTCTGAAAATACGGAACGTTACATTTGGTGCAGGTTAGGTTTTCCACGTAGTGACAAATAGTTGTACTCTCAAAAATAAAGCCTTCTATATGAACAAATATTATTATACGCGTGAATCAATCTTGATGTCAAATACTTTCCTTCAATTTTATCTGCAAATATTGCAATATAGTCTTTTCTGCTAGTATAAAACAACGCGTACCACCGGTAAAGAATAGTATGGAACAACTATTCTTTACTGGTGGTACGCGTGCTACTTGGAGTACGTAAATGCCAGTATGGTGTACGCGGTTACTTCCAAAAGTATACAAAGTTCCGTTGATACATGCTAGATTTTATTCAGGACAAAATTTTGAGTAACATCATATGATTCTACACTGAAACAAAATATTCCATTACTATGTTATTAAATTCAAGACAAGTCAAAAGGAACACAAAGTAGCAAGTAGCGTTCTGTAGTACCTAACATTTTGCAAATACAGTCGGACCTCCATATATCGAAGTAGCAAATTAATGGAAAGAAATTCGATGTATAGAAATTTCGATATATAAAAACAATCTGTTTTTATTATAAAAATCTACTAAAACATTAAAATTAAAGCTAATTTTTGGGTATGAAATCCAATTTCTAATTTGTACGAGCATCGGATTAAATGAAAGTTAAGAATTAAAAAATTAACAGAAATTACATTTTTGCGCCTTCATACATCTTCATTCTTCGGCAATTCAACTTGATCCGCAACATTAGGGAACTTTCGTTTTGACAATGTAATCGAGAGAAAAGTAAAATACCAATCTACTTAACTTGAATGGTTTTTACTGAAGCTAAAAAGACTAGGAATGATAATCAACAGGCAAAAGGGAAAACTTGAAACTGATTTTACAGTGTTACTGGTTACAACTAAGATTTGAAATGAACTTGAGGAATTTAATAACTCCAGAACGGAAAAACGACCAATCTATACACCTCTCAACCCCAGATTCCTTATGAGTTTTGTAGCAACCTTTAGTGAACATAATTTTATCCCCTAACTTTCATTTTTCATGAGACAAACAGTCTAAAGTGGAAAAAAAATGTACGAATGTCTCGAAAAAAAATTCGATACATAGAATTTTTTTTGATATATAGAAACAATTTTTCTACGTAATGAACACGGAAATGTGCTGGAATTTAGATGTATAGAAAATTTTTTACATGTGAAGTTCAATTTATGGAGGTTCGACTGTACAAATGAGGTAGGGAGAAGCAAAGGGATGAAAGTGTACTTTTTAAAGTTTTGAGTAAAATCACCTTGAAAGATCCTGGGTAGATTGAATTTTTTATCTTAATGCTGCTGTCTAGCAGCATCTACCAGAGCTACTAGCACCATATCTTGCCGCATAACAGAGCTTCATTTGCACTAGTGTTCTTATTTTTTTTTAGTTTTGGTGTTTATATACTTACCTTTGCTTTTCACTGCCTCACTTGCATTTGCAAAATGTAAGGTATCTTAGCAATTTCATTTTCCCCACAGTCCTCTATATTCATTCATCCTTGAGAGAAAATAGAGAAAATGAGTACTTTTGATATTTACATGCTTTCTTCTGTAATGTCTTTATTTTTCAGAAAACATAGCACAAATCAATGACGTAATTACACCGAAACTCCCATGTTTTCGAAGCACGATAAAAATTTGCATTCAGAATTTGATGACTTTCCTCACAGAAGATTCTCCTCACTTTGTGCCAGCAAATGAACTAGATGACTTTTGCTCGTGAGTTGCTTAAAATGTCGTAAATAAACAGTTATTTTTCATAAAAAAAATTTTAAAAGATTTTCTAATTCAATCTTGAAGGTTTTAATAATTGCTGATTTTGCCAAATTTTTAGATTATTGCATATAAAAATAAATTTTGGGTATAAGCTATTTTCTGAAATTGAGTTTGCATAATAGATCATATGTTTAGTAAACTTAAGTTTTTGTCGAAGCAAAAGGCTAGTTATATGTTACGCATTGTTACGGTTAAGTTGCCAACAATAAAACAATGCCGTATTCCGTTTCAATTGTACTTTTAATTGAAAATATGCAAAAAGGTACTATGGTTGACTTCTCTTAATACGACAACATTTATTATGAAGCCGTGGTTTGATAGAGTAATTTTAAGTTAAAATTTTGGGGAACATTTTCATAATTAAAGTATTTATATTTTTCATACCACTCCCCCCCCCCCCCCCCGTGACGCTACTGTAGCATAGCAATAGTTCTGGACAGAATTTCCTGAACACATGGTCCAACTGGACCCAGTCCCAATTTCCCACGACGTCAGGATCCCACCAAATTGACTTCACATTTTCCGAAAATATAAATCGGATGATCTTTTTTGACTCTTATTTTATACTTTAGGTCATTTTTAAACCATATTTCAGGATTAGGTACCAAAAGAAAAATTAGAATTGTATTTGTTAATAAAGTGCATTAGATTGACACGTCGCACCCCGGCAAGGAAAGTGACACAACTGGAAAAAAAAAAAACTTGAATTGAAGAAGATCAAGGTTTTGCGCAATGGTAGTTTTCAGCGATTTCAGTCTCAAATATTACAATACACACGCAAACGTTTCCCCCAAATTTTGAGCAGTGTCCCTTTCTTTGCGGGAGTAGGATGTATGGATTACTTGATTTTTCAGTTTGCTATGACATTGTGACCTTTTTTTTTTTTTTTTGGTACAGTGAAACCTGTGTAAGTTAAACACTTGCGGTGCTCTACTTAAGTGGTCAACTTAAACAGGTGGCAAACTTATAGAGGTTGATTTATATGATATAGATCTAATTATGTGCCTGAAAATCTGTGCCATCGGTCAACTTAGATAGCTGGTCAACTTACAAGGGTGTTCAATTTTACAGGTTTTACTGTGTATGATATTGGAAATTTTTCAACTTTTATACTGAAAATGCTGAAATTTTGAATTACCAGATCAATATATGCTCTTTCATAATTCATTCTAAAACATAAAACCTGCTTCAACTGTTATGGTAGGGCAAATGATGGTTTTGCGTGTACAAAGGGGAGGATGGGAGAAACCACATTTAGGCTTAAGAACCAGGGGCGTCCTGAACTCAAACTTTTGGGAGGTCGACAGTTCTCAATTTGGCGAATGGAACTCCAAATTTCAACAAATGATGATAATTTTGCCGAAGAGAACTCCAAATTCTGCTGAATGATGATAATTTTTCCGAATCGTGAGACAAAATTTCTCGAACGAGGACTTTTCTGAAAGGTGTTGGTGACCTCCCACGACCTCCCATTTGGTGCCTCTGTTAGGAACACTGGTTTGATCAGGCCCTGGTCCTAGAGACTAACTGGTTCCGTGCCCTAAAAAAATTGAAACCGTTGGCATGTATGGTGTACGCGAAGTAAGATGGGAAAAAATGACTGTTTTGATGCTAAAAGTAACATTCTTATGCATGTTATAGATCGCTCTTGATTTTAAACACCATGACAAAAAAGCCATATTTTTGCATATAACTTTCTTTATAGTCTTGTATATTTTGGGGGTCCCTGCAGCAAGGGGGCCCATAAGCCAAACTTCATGGCCTAGTAGTAAATTAAGTCCTAGTTGCGGGGTTGCCCTTTTTCGCTAGTATACAAATACTTTGTGTCCTCAAATAAAATGCTAAATATTTATCGTTGATTTAAAACATTTTTTATCTATTTCAGACGAGCTACGGAAGGTCAGAAATGCATGAAGGAGTATTTGGATTTCTCAAACTGCATTATTCCCAATGATACACACGTATTTGAGGCAGTTATGGAAAGATCTGAGCTTATTACAGACAAGATATGTAAAGGCCATCCTGAAAATTTGAGTTACCGAAAATGTAAGTTAGTAACGTTTTTTTAAGTGTTTTTTTAACATGAAGAACTAGAGGACATTTTCACCTAATTTCGTTAAAATGAGCGCTCAACCGGATAATGAGTTTATTCCGGCTATTGCCACTAGAGTACTTTTTGATAAAAAGTTATGCATTTTTTTATTTTGCTTGATGAACTGAGGGGTGCAGGTTCAAAACCTCGTCAATCAAAAAGAAGCTGATTTTAGGACAGCTACTGATGACAAATAATGAATGTAAATAAAGGAAACTGATTTAAAAGTCAAAATCACCAGACGTTATGCATTGTAGAACGACAGACCGTTTTTATTTTATTTTTTTTAATTCTAATCTAAAAAAAACACCAACGAAATCATTCGGGAAAAATTGAGGAAAATATGTTGTTTTTGATGGTGCTAACAAAAAGAAAATCGAAGGTAGAAAAATTTAAGAGTTACAGTGTATTAAAAACAAACTATTTTTTATGAGAAAGATTTATATAATCACTTTAGATAATAATATGTGTTAGAAAACTAATATTTACGCGCTGCATCTTTGATCCATTAAAAACAGTTGTTTTGACAACAGAATTTTGAAGTACGAGCTTTTAAATTGATATTGTTTAGTATGTATGGCATCCTTAAATTCAGGAAAAAATATCCCCACCGCCTTTTTGTACAGACTTTACATGCCTGCTACTCAGAAGCTAACGTGCTTAAAATAACAAAAATTCTAGAAAATGTTCGCAACAAAAAGTTTGTTAAGCTGCCCGAAATTTCAGTCTGCCTATGTAATAAGATCTTCTGCAAGTTTAGCCTGGACATGACATTTCATTTCGCAAAGCAGTTACGCCATTTTGGAGACCTTTTAGGGTTCTTAGATCTTCAGGAGCTCGATCTTGGAAACTGAAAATTTGCATACATCAGAGCATTTTTTAACATAGGTACTACGCGACACCAATGTCGCGTAGTGAAAAAATTCTGTCGCCTAGAAGATGCAAAATCAAACTACTGGGCGACATTGGAAAATTCAACATCCACTCCTCGTTTTTGTAAAAGGATTTCAAACCTTTCTTTTCTTTCCTCTTGACCAACAGAATTACATTGGGCATTTTCCAGCTGTCAACCAAAAGCAGTTTTTTCTTTTTTTTCCTACTCGTTTAAAACCGCCCGACTGGTTACGACAACATGTCATCCCCTGCGGGTTAAGGGGTGCTAATTGTTGTCGCCATCCAGTCATCATTGTACCGTACATCGGGTAGACTCAGTGGTCATTGGTGTAAATTCCAGACTAATCAGTGATTCACTCGGGGTGTGATGATTTTTAGCGGGAACTTGAGGGCTTATGAACAAAATGGGCAGTTTAGAGTAAGAGTTTACGAACGAAAGGCGCTTTCGTTGACAGATTTTTTTTTCTCTCCCCACCCCACCACTCAGCATGAAACATTGTTCTTTCCTTCATCAAAAAGGTAAGAGAAATAAATGATTATGCTTTGATTTTAATTTGTTATTTAATTCAAATACATACACTTTTTATTTTAATATATGTCTGAATAAATAAGAAGAATGTCAGGATATGGTTTAGAGAGGGGTTATTCAACCTTTTTTACTCATGGCCACATTGCAAGTTTTTGGAGATGAGGCGGGACAACAATATTTTAGTTCATATGGTTTAGTTAGCACTCCCCCCCTCCTTCCCTCAATTCATCCATAACTTTTTTTAGGATAAACGCTCAGTAGCATGGGGCAGGGGCGGATACAGAAAAATCTTTTGAAGGGGGTCCGGTAAATTGAATGCCCCCACCCGCACACACATACATCCGGTGTTTCATAACAAAGTTTTCATCATAGGCGGATTTAGGACTGAGTTCCTGGGGGGGGGGCAGCTTTTTTTTGAGCAACATTTTAAATTGCCCCCCCCCCATGTTTTGGTTTTTTTCCTGTGATGCCTAAGGCCATGCTTTACTTTTTTTTGTGTGTGTGTCGTTTTCATTAATGTGTATTTTCATGCTGTCCTTTTTGAATTGACCTTAAGAGAGGTGACTGGTATCAAGAGAGTGATGCAGGGCTCCCTCTTAAGTGGGATATAGAATATCTCAAATTTTAAGGGGGTCCGAGGGTTTTTCCCAAGGAGGAAATTTTGTAAAATGGATATAAAATTCTGCATTTTAAAGCCTTATAAAGGTTAATTATATAGACAAAAATCTCAGGAAAAAATAGACAATTAGTTTTATGATTTAAAGGTGCTTTGCGATGTTAGTTAATACTTTAAAAGAAATGCTGTACAGATTAGAAAATATGCAACATGAGAGTAACATACTACTTATTTGAACAATTCATAATTTATACATTTGAGAAGAAATAAAATAGAAGCACACTTTGCTTAGGAGTTTCAAAGACTTGTCTAATTATTTTCAAGGTTTGATTGGTTAGATTGGGTCTTTTGGCAAAAGAGCCCTAATAGGTTATACTACGCCAATTCTTTTCAAGGATTTTTAACATTTAATAATTCAAGGCACCTCATTTGCACTTTCCAGTCTCTGAAATTGAGTACTAGATTATACAGTTGTACAGTATTATTTAAACTTTGTAAAAAAAAAACCAGCTCTTTTAAGTTTAAAAGAAAAAATAAACTATAGAATTGTCTCATTACAACAACTTTTTTTAAAATTATAAGTAGTGCAGAAAACGGAAAGAAATAGAGGCAGTGTATCATTTTTTCCGAGCTAAACAGATTAACAATATGCAGTAGAAACAAGATAAATGCAATCAATACAAAAGAATTTCCAAAATACTGCATTCGAGATTAAATAAATAGCAAGATATGAAACATGTGAGTCACAAAAATTTATTTCAAGTAATATGTTACAAACGTAAGAACCATTAATTTTTACACTTTTGATGCAGGATGTAGCAAGGAGCTGAATTTGACATATTTTGGCATTCCTCCCCCTACCATTTGTTAGAAATTTTAAAATTTAAGGTTTGTAGCCACATGTTTCCAAATATTCAAGGTTTTCACGCACTTGAAAATGAAATTAGTTTTTTCAAGCACTTCCCATTTTTTCAGGAACAAATCGTGCAATTTTTTTGCGAGTTACGGACCCACTTCAAAGCAGTAGCCCGAAGCTATAGCTTGTTTATCTTATAGGCAAATCCGGCCCTATATGTAATTCACTCTTACCAGCAGATTTTTGTAATTTTTACGAAAATTCATCAGTTTTTACGGTTAAAGGATTTTTACAATTTTACCAATCTGAACGTGTGAATTCCAGAAGGTTCTTCAAAATCTTTCGTCTGTAACAACACAAAATATCTAGTTTTTGAAATCACGCAAATTGAAAATAAACATTCTGAAAAGAAAGAAAACAAATCATAACGAGTAGATCATTCTGTTAGGGCAAATGTGGGAGGAGGAGGAGGGTTCCCTTTGTTTTAGGTTCTAGTTTAAAAATAATTGTCAATTATTATAAGTGTTGCAGCTGAATGCATAGTTCATTTAGCCTATATTTTCATTTATATACTTGCCCAAATGGTTTTTAGTCCAAAATAGCGAATATAGGCATATTTTCAGCAGCCCAGTGAAAGCTGTACTATTTGTATTTAATGTTCTTTTTTTTTTCTTTTCTCCCATCAGAAAAGGACATTCGGTATTCTCTTCATTTTCATTGATCAATTCAAAAAAAAAAAGAAAAGAAAAGAAAAAGGAAAAATAATAATGATTTTTTTGTTTTAAGATTTTGGAAGATGTGTTGTTACTATTTTAAGTCCTCCCAAAACTGCGGGGCATTGCCCCCTATGCAACCCCCTCCTATAAAACTATCCATGCCCTTCTGAACTTGTCAAAAAGGAAAAGAAAGAATTAAAAAAAAATTTTTTTTTGGAAGATGTGTTGTTATTACATAAAGTCCTCCCAAAACTGGGGGCGGGGCATTGCCCCCCTCTGCCCCCCATAAATCCGCCCATGGTTTTCATGAATTTATTTTAAAATGTTTTATTTATTTATTTGTTTATTTTTTTTAATATTCCTTCTGTCAATATGAATCTACTTCTATAAGTTCCTGAATATTATTTACTAACTAGAAAATCGCCCATCAAGGTATGACGTGTGAAAATTGCTTCTACATTTGAACGAAGCCATTGCCTGTTTGGTAATATTTTGATACTTAAAATTGTAACCCTAACTCCAGTGGATTAACCCAAAACTCCAGTAGGTAGCGTTCATTTTTGACCATTTTTTCTTTTCTTTATTCCCCTGAAATGACATAGTCTTACCAGTAAAACTGTTAAGTTGCTGGATCGAGTTCAGCCTTGTCACAGTAAGGTTTTTCCCAGCATGTTAAACATTACCAAAACATATTATCAAGTTATCATGCCGTGGCGCAAGTTTCATTGTTAAAACACGCGGGTTACTCGATCATTTGCTATTATATATATGCGGATATGATCCCTCCGAAACTAAAAGCTGGATGCGACCATGCATGTATTTGTCTTTTAGAAAGTGGTAAATGCTGGCCAAACGTTCGTTTGTATCACGCCACGAAATATTTAAAAAATACTAATTGTTCTATGTTCTTATTTGTAACAAGCACATCTGTTTCGTTTCAAATGTGCATATTTGATGCGTCTGTTCTTGGTTATGCAGAAATAAATCACCAGGGTCATTTTCCAAACTTTTGCCTGAACAAAATTTGAAAAATTTCAAACATAAATGTCATCAACTGTTTTATTTATTTCGGGAAAAATTTCTTGTAATAGTTTATTTTTAAGGGTACAATCATATTCGAGGCTGTGAGAAGCAAAGGGATGCAAGTGGCAAAATTAAAAATTTGGAGATAACCAGTGCAAATTGTAGGTGAACCCCTTCTCTGTCTTGGGGCAGGAGATGGTACTAGTAGCCCTGGTAAGTGCTGCTGTATAGCATGATTTAGAAAAAAAATCCAATTAACGAAAGCCAACCTAGGATGTAATCTTTATACGCGCTTTACTCGAAACTTGAAAATGTCCACTTGCATCCCTTTGCTTCTCACTGACTCATTTGAGCTTAGTATTTCATACAACTAGAGATATTTTACTTTAAAAGTAAATTTTTCACCTTCAATGTCATGAGTGTTACTGGACAACATGACAGTATTTTAACGAAGTATTTAAATGTTTATTTTTACGAAAAATCATACATTTATGAATAAATTTGTCCCTTGAATCGCATAAAAAAATAATAATTTTTAAATAAAAATGCACAATATTCATCGTCATGAGTGTTACTACGTATCATATTTTCACTGCCTGTCAAAATTATAAATGAAAAGAAAAAAAAATATTTTAAAATAATATTGTTAGAAAGATAACATTGCTTTTAAGTAAGCTACAAATTTTAATAGAGTTATTATGCATTTCTTTTGTTTTTTTGAATTGAATTTTAGAACTTGTTTACTAGGTAAAATTCACGACACATATGATTAGACTTTGTTAAGATGTGCCGTTTCCATTAATAATCGTGGTTTTTCCAAGAAATTGCCATATGATTTCTTTCATTTTAACTACACATTAAAAAATATAGATATTATTGCTTCCATCAAGGAAAAATTAGTGAACGAATCGCGATAATACGTTCCTTTGAGTTTGAAACCAGTGAGTTAAATGTATTCTGCCACTCTAGGCATCTGACTCTAGCATTACTTCTTCAGCAAACAAAACTGCTTTTGTTCAAAATATGCAGTGTGTTTTGTGTTCTTTTTAATTATCTATATCCGTAACCTTACCAAAGATAGTCTAGAATGCGATTTTAAGTTTACAAATTAGAAAATTTTACTGAGATGGGAAATGTTCTCGTATGGGAGGCCTTTCAATCTCTCCTCCTCTTAAATCCCCATAGATCGTTTAAAACAACATTTTCAGAGTTACAATTTAAACCAATTTCTGAAGGAGCTCTCCAAACCTCTTCTCCCCTACCATTGCCATAAATAATTAGAATGCATTTTTAAGGCAGCAAGTTAGAAAAATTTCCTGGTGTGGGGCTTTGAGTCTTTCCTTCACGTAAAATCATGAAAATATGGTATTAACCTGCGTTTTTAGCTCTACAATTGCAAAAAAATTCCACCGCAGAACCTCCGAACCTCCCTCTTCTTCACATAATTGGAGATAATATTTGCGTTTTTAAAAGGTTTCAATTTTTAAAAATGAGTGAGAGAAGGGTGGTCCTCAGACCCCTTAATATTACGAAAGACAGTTAGAATGCATTTCTAAGATTACAAATAAGAAAAAATTCCTGGGAAGAGCCTTGAAATCCCTCCATAGACAGTGGAGCGCCACCAAGCCATTTCTCCCCTAACATTACCAAAAATCGTCTAAAATGCGTTTTTAAGGCTACAAATTTTAAAAAACCCCGGACCCCCTTATTTCGGAGTTAATATTATAAAGCAAGATATTATCTTTTCCCGGTAATCTAATAAGCGAACTCGATTACTTACAATCAGGTTCTTTTTGTCAATATTTAGATCTATTAAAGGTTTACTCATAAAACAGAAGCTGAACCTATTATCTTTGTATGTATTTAAGATACGCTTGAATTAATTAAAGGGCCGCCAGTTCCATACGTCCCCTACGTTTTTGATCTCACGACGGATATAAAAAGATATATACATATATATATATATATATATATATATATATATATATATATATATATATATATATATATATATATATATATATATATATATATATTTATATATATATATATATATATATATATATATATATATATATATAGCAACAGTTAGACATTTAATTATTGTAAACTTATGTCGCCTAGTGAAAATTCCTTAAAAAATGCTCTGGCATACATCAGTTTCAAATCCATGTCTAAATCTTCATGATTTTTTGTCCGAATTGGAGATGGTTATGTGGGTTAGTTAACATTTATTGACTCGTGAATGAATTTTATCAAAGATCAATTTACGGGTAAAAAAAATGAGCGATACTGTGATAAATGGATCATTGAGAAGACGACATTGCCCATGCCTAGATATTTTGGCAATCTTTATGCTGTTGTCTAATTTAAAGCGGGGCTGCGGAGTCGGAGTCGGACCGATTCTTGGGTAAAGGGGTCGGTGTCCTGAGTTGAATGTTTAAAATTCCAAGAGTCGGAGTCAGTCGTTTTCCCAAAAGTTCACAACTTTGTCAGTGCCTGAAATCGGAGTCCAATTCTCTAAAATCCCCGGAGTCGGAGTCAGAACTGGAGTCGGTAATTTTTCCTTTGACCCCGAAGCCCTGCTTTAAACTGAGCAAAAGTTCAACCTTACAAGATAAACTCGCCAAACGTTAGCGAGAAACATTCTATTTACACAACTGCCTTTGTTCCAAAAACAAAATAATTCTACTGCCTGAATACATTTGTAAAAATGTGTCAATTACAACTACCATAAAAAACTAATGGTTGTACTTCCTTTTCTAGCATACAAGAAAACAACAGACTGCATTAACAAAAATGTTGAAGAAATTACTAAATGTATGAAGACATCTATAAAACCAATGGAATTCAACTTTCAATTAGAAGATATAAATATGACTCGCAGTGAGAAATATAGCGTATTCTGTTGGTGAGTCATGAAAGGGTTTTTTTTTCTTCCATGATGTTTAATAGCACGCTCAATCCATGCACGGATGTGAAATTTTTACTTATATACATTTACACTTTAGTTCCAAAGTTTTAAACTTTGGCTGTTAGTTGTTATATACTTGGCTATAAGGAAGAACTACGAATTATAATATCAACTGAACTGTCAACGTTTTAAAACTATTTTTCGTACTTCAAAAATAAAGATTTTTACGATTGCGGGTGTGACCGTGCGTCACACCCGCAAAATCACGTGTGGCTTATTTTTTAAATAAAAGAAAACTTTTTAGAATGTAGAGACTTTGTATATTATGACACGTAATGGTCCCTTTTATTCAAATTATATGGTAATTGAAAGTCAAAGTTTAAAATTCCGAGAACAAAATGCAAATACAAATGATTAAAAACCTCTTCCCCTTTTTTTTGCCAATAGTGTCTATCTCCCCCCCCCCCCCTCCCTGTCCAAGCAAAGTTGCGAATTCATGCCGTGTTGCATCCTGCATTTGTTAGACAATCGTTTTACGATATTTAAGTTCAGAATCATCGCACGGACATTTAATGAAAGTTTATGAAATTTTGGACTCCAAAAGCAATAGTTTACATATATTTTTGATTGTACTAATGAAGAAAAGAAACTCGTTGTAAGAAAACATTCGTTAAAATTATTTTCTTCAGGTGAGAAAGAGGGCATAAAGAAAAACCAGCAGTCAGGGGGAAAAAATAACTTAGTTGTATCTCATAATTTATTCTATATACTTTGCTTTTCTTTAGCTTCAACACAATATTTAAAAGGTGTTACAGTGTGTACAACAGTAAAGTACAGGGTATTTTTTTAAATCAATTACTACAACTTGCCGATTAAAATAGCTTTCAAGAAAGAAGGCAAAAAGTCCTCATCTAAAGGTTAAAAAATAATAATGGAAAGTATTTTGTTATTGTTTAGTCTTTTTTTTTTTCTTGCCCATACAACATATAAACCAAGTTTGACTGCGCTTATTAGAACGAGTATTACGTAGGTCATAAAGATGTATTTTAAATTCAAACCACCTAGAACTTGATGTGTTACAGCAATGGGGCCCACACTGCTGTAGCCGTGTGCGGCCCACACCCGGCGAAGCTGATTCATGTGGCCCTTTGTTTTGTTCATAGCATAGATCGAAAAGCGCGATTAGCGACTATGTCACAACTTTGGAGCCAAATAGTCAGAAATTGGTTTCTGAAAAACAGGTGCACGTAATAAATTTTGATTCAAGTAATGATAACAACCATTATTGGTTTGTTATTTTCCTGCCTTTTTCATATTTTACAATATTATTTAGAAAGTAGTGGAAATTTTTGAAATTTACATGTGATCTCGCCTGCGAGAAATATTTTAATTTGAGGCGTGGCCCTCTGGCGGTAAAAGGTTGAGCACCACAGTCCTACAGTTATGCACTGGATTACACACGGTCAAAGTTTAAAATGCGATTTTGGTAAAATTAGTTACAAAATTTCACCGACTCTGTGTTCTTAACGTGTGATCAAATGTGTGCTTTCCATTCCCCTCCCCTCCAAGGGAAAAAAATCACAATTAAGACAAATCGACTTGATAGGAGCTTAGACAACTACGCCCGTTCACCTAATTTCATGTAGTATTTTTTTCATTTAGGGACAACTTCAAAACAGTTACGAACTAAACGTGATAGTCAGTAGTTGCATGCACCCTGTTGTTTACTTCTTATGTATTCTTAGGCCTTCTTTACACGAGACAACTTTGTTGATTTAACTTTCGAACGAGCGGGGCGGTTGTTGGGAGTAAAAAAGTAAAGGAATCACCTGGCATCCATCAAGGTCGCAGAGAGTCAAGGCGGGCCCCTTGCCAGTTATTTCGCCCCCCCCCCAAAAAAAAAGAAAAAAACAAAAGAATTGGGGGGAAAAGGAAAGAAAAGAAAAGGGGGTAGAAAAGAAAAGGGGAAAAGAAGAAAAAAAGAGAGGAGGGGAATCAAAACTGCTTACTAGAAAACAATTAACTCTATTTTAAGTGCCACAATGGTTTCATACCAAAAGGGTAAACTTTACTTAATATTTACGTTTTCTCTCAATCGGAGTTGTTCCCCCTTTCTCTTTCTTTTTTTTCTTTCCTTTTTTTCTTTCCTCTTCCTTTATTTATTTCTTTTTTACGTCAGTGTCGCCGGTCTCCCTTTCCCCCTAGACACACACTGCAGTCAACTGTACCTGGTGTGCAAGGCACACCAGGTATTTGAGACCAGGTACACTTGAGGTCAGGTACATACGAAGGCCCAAAGTTGATTAGCGGATGTGCTCGGTGTGCCATCACACGAGGCACAGTTGACTCGTGTGAAGATGGCCAGGCGATTCCTTCATTTTTTCTCTCTGGTTACACTTCCTAAAAACCGTCCGTCAGTTCAAAATTTGATTCAATTAAGTTACCTCATGCGAAGCATGAGTGCCCACCACCCTGAGAGCAAGGACGCAACCCCCTAAATATCGCGAAGACCCCCTCCACAAAAGCAAGAGCCCCCTCCCCCCCGAAAGAGTGAAAAATACCCCTCAAAACACCCCGCCCCCCTAAAAATTTCAATGGCGCAGTCTGCGCCAGACCCCCCACCCCCCACTAGGTGGGCACCCCTGATGCGAAGAGACCTTAACTTTCCCCATTAAAAGTTAAAGTAAAATTCTTTTTGTGTATTTCCAGCTCTATGGTCCAGTATATTGATTGCGCAGGGCGAGCTATTAAAGACTCCTGTGATAAAGAAGCGAAGTATGTTGCAACTGAATTGCTACTAACTGCTTCTGGTGCAGAATTCAATGACTTTTGCAGAAGTATTGATGTCAAGTATCCCTACAACACTGCTCTTTGCAGCAGTGCTTCTTCTGTGAATAAATTTGGAGCGTTTCTGTCCTCAATGACTATCGACCTGTTTATATGGTACATACTGGTCAAGTTATTTGGTAACCAGTAAATAAAGTTATTATATTTATAGATCAGGACTTTTACTGATATCAAACACACAAACACGTATCTATAATTGAAAGAAAACCATCTATATAAATGAAAAAAAGAATATATATGTATGAATTAATGTTTGTTTATATATGTTCCCTGTACAAATCCACAGTTTATTTCGGAGCTCGACCAAATTTGGCAGGAAGGTACTTGCACACCCGAGAAGAAAGGTAGTTGGTTTTAGTACAGTTAAATTAGCCCAAAAAATGGCCAAACCCAAACATTCAAAAAAAAAAAGTTGAAATCTGTTGCAAATTACTTCTTACCCTTTCAGGAAGAAGGGGTAAAAAGTACCAGCACTTTGCGCGTCGGGTTTGGGGGAAAAGGGGGGGGGAGTGTAAAAATCCTCTTTTTAAATAAAAATAATTTTTATTGCTTAAAAAGACACTCAAAAGTCGCAGAAATCACACTCTATAATGGTAAAATAATAAACTGTCATAGAAAAAAATGTTATTAACCTGGGTGCACAGGAGAAGGGGGGGGGGGTGCGTCCATGGTGCAGATTGCGTCATTGGAATTTTTAAGGCAGTTTTTTCAAGGGGTATTTCTTTCTTTTTTGAGGTCTTTTACTCTGGAAGGGTACTCCGTTACCTTTCAGGGGTACGCCATCACTTGTGGGGGGGGGGGGGAGATCCTACATTTGCATTCTAAAATCAACGATTGCAGTGAAGTTCACGAAAAAATTTCACTGATTTTAAACTTTTCCGAAGTACAAAATACCACAGAATGATATAGTAATGTGAGAAGGATAATCTAAAAAATCTAAGCGAGCTCAGTAACCAATTTAGTTGTGACTTGAGCTATTAAACTGTTTAGAGCGCTGGAGTGATATCTAAAACAAAATCCCTGTGCACCATAAAAAAAGTCTAAATTGACTGAAGTTTCCCTCCTTCATCTTAATTAATTTACTTCAACTTTTCTATAATATTTTGCCATCAAGCCTCCCTTCTTTTACGCAGTCGGTTATGTGAATTGCGCTAAATATACGCACATATACTTGCAACACTATCTGAAACTTTTAAGTACATTATGCGATAAAAAAAAAATTGATAAAGGTGTTTCATCAGTTAGTTACCCAACGATCCAACGCAATGACAAATTTAGGTGGTCCAGAACATGTAGTGATTCAACGATAGAAGATGTCATGATGAGAGCAATGAGCAATACTACAGTAGAATGCTAAATACTGATCTTCTCTGTCTACGGGTATTGACTCAAGTTGGGAGTGGTGTTGCTCTCCGATACTGGCCGATTGCTGATAAAAAGGTGAAATGTGATGAGACCTTTAACATCGGGGTAGTAACATAAAAGGACATGGAAGGCAAGAAATTTAGTGACATTTCTTTGTATAGGAGGTATGCAGTTATGCATCAATGTATCTCGCTTCTGTTACGAAAGTAGTTGCTATATGTAAAATGTGTAAGCCCAAACCATCTTTTACACCAAATGGTATGGACAGTAAAGATGGAATAACAAATTGCTGAAAACTTCTAGTACGAGTTATGCGCTGATCCTCCATCAGTATTCGATGAATCTGGTTTCAGAATGAAAGAAATCCTGTATCGTTAAAGTGTTATATTATCTGAAGCAAAAGATCCATCCAAGATCACAAAACAAACAGCTGGTGTCATATATGTTATAGATGGAAGATAGCTTCTCGATCATGTTTTTTTTCTTTTTTCGATAATGATCTGCAAGCTTCAAGGAAATATGCCAGCCATGCAGTGTGTACGTCACTTGCAGATACGGGAAAGCTAGTGTCATTTTTGATGGGTACAAAGAAGGAAAGGAGAAAACACCACAGAAATATGATCTGCGTCTACAACAGCCAAGCCTCTGCTCTAGAAGACTTTCTGCGCCTCATATCGTGTGCTTGCTCTGAGGGGTTCATTATACTCGTATGTAGTGAATGTTTGAAAAGTCTCAAAGTGGACTGAAGTGCTCAACTATATGCTCAAACTGTATTAGACATAGCTGCAACAATAACGATTTTGCCAAGGATCTAGATTCCAAAAAAGATCTTGATAACAAAGACTTTTTGTCAAAAGCTTAAAAAAGAAATCACTTGAAAACTCCAGTTCTGATGGAAAGTTTATCTCAATCTGATGACGTATTTGAGGCGTGCATGTCATAACGCAAACTAAAAATTTTTATTTCAAATGTAGCAAAAAAGCAATATAGTAAAAGGGGGAAAAAACAGTTCAGCGTAATTTTTCCGACCATTTAATCAAATGTGCCATCAGAGAGGGGGGGGGGGGTAATCTTTAAGTATATTAGTATTTCGTTTTTTGAGGTGAGCTAGTGTTCTTGTGGGGTGGACAGTCTTAATTTAAAGCATTTTAAATTTGCATAAAATAATACTTCTACTTGAAATGGAAAGGAGGAGGGGGGGGAGGGATGCTGTAGCTTTGGAAGGAGGTGCGCCATCGCACTTGGAGGATGGACACACTTGATTCCTAACTATATTTTTGCCTAAAATAATGGTTCTACTTGAAACGTATGGGGGGGGGGGGGGGCTGCTTCGTTTTACGGGGATAGGGGGCTCTCTAGCATTGGTGGGTTGTGTCATTCTTCTTGGGGGGTTAACACGTTTAATATAATGCTTTTAAGTTCAGTATGACACAAAAATTACCACTTGATATTTACTCTAAAATTTCTGAAAAAAATCAAAACAGCAATTTTTAGATACCCCTCCCCCATTTATAGATGCCACCCGACGCACAATGTGGTGGGATTTTTTACCTGTTCTTATTGGGAGGGTAATAAATCATTTGTAACAGGTTTGAGCTTTTTCTTTTTTTGGATGTTTGTGTCAGACCCTTATTTTTACTGTACTATTTTCAAACTCCAAAAAAGTACCGAACCGTCCGAATTTTAATTTAAGGACCCGAAAATAGCATTTTTCTAATAGAAGGGCGAAGAAATGCTCGCAAAAAAAATAGAATAAAATATCCAAAGAAAACCCTGATTTGAATGCATCAGATAAAATTTGTTCCAACGTTCCAAAGTAATTAGAACGGAAATTATAACTTTTTAAAACTAATTTCATGCTAAAATGTTGGCAAGTCTTCAATTAGAAATTCAAGGTTGAACACGGTCAGTGTTGAACACTGCTTTCAGTAAACTTTGTGACGTGAAGAAAATCATTGAGAAGATCTGTTGACCTTATTTTCTAGAATATGAACAAATGAAATTCTGACTTTTGTTTTGAGGCTTTTCTCTTAATCGGGGGATTTAAAAAATTTTCTTTTTGGATTTTTCCACAATCTGATGAGAAAATTTTCAGATTTTTTTTTTTTTTTATGTAAGCCTGATTGTTGAACTCTCGTCACTTGACATAACTTTTATTTTCGAGGTAAACCGTGCAAAGCCAGGCGACGCATCTAATACTTGAAATACAAATATGGACTGCACTGTTTTAAGATAACTCGATTAAAAAAAAGAGAGAGGGAAAAAGATCAAACATTTTTTACATAGCCGTAAATTTAACTGAAAAGGATCAAATTATTTCATTCTCTGCAAAATTTTGAACGAAACTTATTTTTCGTTTCTCTAATATTTTGTAAGAAAGAGAATGTGTGTAAGTATTGTTCTATAGAAAGAATTGGTGCAAATTTTAGTGGTATTAAAATTTTTACAGCAATATATCACTTGTTAGTCGGTTCGAAGGACTTACCGAAAAATGGCGTAAGTGAAAAATGAATAAATGAACTTTAATATATTTTTACATTAACTTAAATTTATTAGTAAACATATATAAAAAAATAAACACGAATTAGTAGCAGTTTCATTTTAATGAATTAATTAGGCATTTTCATTTCTTTTTTAAATTTTAAGATTTTGAAAAAGTAAAGATTATGTGTGTATTTTCTCTCTAACATTTAAAACATCCTTTTCAATCTCATTAAAATGCTTATGGTAGTACATTAATTTTGTACAAAGAAAGTTTATCAATTTTTTAACAAACAGCTAGTATAGTTTCCAAAAGATGGCAGCACTGTTATGCAGAATGACGCTTTTTTCAAGTGGTAAGTAATTGAATTTTTGATTTTTCAAAATTAAAATTTCAAAAGACTTCAAAGCATTTTCTAGTGCACAAAATCGAAGGATGCTTTTTTCTAAAATTAGTTGGCTTTGCAATAAGTTAGTGCATAATAAGTAAATAATTTTAAAAGTTAAAGGCGATTCAGCTCGAATTCTCCCGGGGGGGGGGGGGGTCAAAGCACATCACAACTTTTTGCAAATACTGTCAGAAAGTCTCAAAAATTACGCCCACTACATGGAATCACATACACTTTTCAAAGCCATGGAGGGGAAAGGGGAGAAGGACACTATAAAAGTTGAACAAGCACATTGGAAAGGCTGAAACAAAAGTTTTAAATTTTGGCAGAAATGGAAGGTCTAGGGTTTTCTCCCCGCTAAATATTGATGTGAAAAACCTCAGGACACTGTGGTTTTTTGTCGCATATGATCAGGGCCGACGACAGGCCGTTACAACTTATTTGTCGGAAACTAGGGCGTAGGCACCCGCCCTTGAGGTGCCCGGTTCGGAATTGGATTAATTCAAGTTTCATGAGTGTTATGGGAGAGTGGACCCGGCAACTAAACTTACAAACCACTGTGGCTCTGACTCTAGGCGGCCCTGCGCACGACCCTTTATGACCCCCACTCCCTATATACGTGCTTGTTTCAAGAAAAGAGACAGGAGGTTATAGGAAGACAAAATAAAATGACGTACTTGTACATTACGAAGTTTTTAATTAATTAATTCATTCATTTATTTATTTTTTTGCAATTTATACTCCCCATGGCAGAATGAAGATAAAGATTCAATATAAAAAGGCAGTGATGAAACGGAATACAGGACAGAAGTGGCGTCATAAATGAGCACCATTTAATGAATTAATCTAAATTGTCGTAAATATAATTAAAGTTAAAATTTCAAAAATAAAATAAATAAAGAAAGAATTATTGTAGTTTCTTACGCGTGTATAAGAACAGGTTTCTTTCCTTCTTTTTTTGTAATTAATTGTTACGTTTGTTTTGTTTTGTAAATTATTATTTTCATAGACTGTTCTACTTGATGTTTTTGAAGTAAATCGTAAATTTTAGAACACACTGCAGGTATCAAACTTGTGCTGAGTCTTGGAATTAAAAGTTTGCAGCCAAAAAGAGTGAATATTTAATGTACTACTGTGCTTTGTTTTAATTAGACCTGTTATGTAAAAAGAATTTCACTTTAACCAGGGTTTTAGTTAGAAGAAAGTGTTTGTGGGAACTCCCCTTAGGGTTTTGAGGATTGCATCAAAAGAAAAGGTGGTTTGAAACCAACTTATTTTAAATTTGCATTGCCTTATCTACAAAAAAAAAAAAAAAAAAAAAAAATAGATACTTCCGGAAACGGCACCCGCCCCCTCAAACAGCACTGTTTTTAAATCTTTATAAACTACGAAATATTTTTTATTGAAATCATATTGACTTTGATATAACTGTTTATTCATTGACAAAGAGAATGTTCAAATAAATCGTTTTCCTATGGCGAAAGACTGCGGACGAAAAACCAAGGTCACAAATGCAAAAATTGCAATAAGAATTGCTGAAGCCTGTTTCGGCGATGCAAGAAATTCCTTTTTTCATCGCAATAAAAAAAAATATTATGGATAAAAAGTTTTTAAAGGAAATAGAATAATGATGTCATTTGCTGAAGTATGCTTTTCGAATAATCTACGATCTTTTGTACGAAACCCTGGCAATCAATAAAAATATTTATTTGAAACTAAGGGATACTGGAGAAAAATCCAGTGAGTGAAGGATTCAATGCGTTTTTCTCAAAATTAGCATCGCTGACAAATCTTTTCCCCCGTACCCTTTAAATACATCTCGTTAAAACCATTCAATGTATTTGTTGAAAAATATTTTTCAAAGTATAATAACTTAATTGCCTTACACGTGATCTATCCTAAAGCAATACACACATTCTTACGATACTTCGCAAATCTTAATTGGTCTGTGTCGAAAATGGTTAAGTGATTTAGCAACAAGGAACACTGCTGAAGCCGGCTACAACAGCCAAAGGGAATATTTCATCTGAGAGTATGGAGACCTTGATGAAAGTTAACTTATTCCACGGCAGGAAAAATGAAGTAACAAAAAAAAGTAACATTGCTGCAGAGAAAGTTCCTGTTTAAAAACTGAAACAAGAAGAATATTAATCCCGTTAGGGCTCAAATAAGCGCTTGCGCATGGACTGTGCGCAGAAAGGTGAGTAACCTCCACTTTAGGTGGCTGGTTGGGATGTTCATGAGACGATAGTTGTTAGTATCTTTTCGGAATTCTATAAGGTTTGGTCTTCGAACCCCTAAAGCTACAAATATTCGGAGAGAGGTTAATGGCTATTCACTAAAGAGATGCTTTTCCGGATTCCCTGTTCTTTAACAGGATGCCTTTTTACCACTTAGAGACTGTAAAGTCTCTGGGAAACAGGGCTTCTATAAAGAGTTTTAGTAACGATAAATGTTTCGCCAAATTCTGCCGAATTATTGCAATTTTGCCGAATGGAACTCCAAATTTCGCCTGATTATAGCAATTTTGCCGAATGGTGATCATCTTGCAGAATCTCCAGACAAAATTTGCCGAATAAGGAATTTTTTGGCAGATCACAGTGACCTCCTGTGACCTCAGATCGGTTCATCCCTGGATACAGCCCCTTCTATAGAAACGTTGCTTAAGTAGAAGCCAGTGACGGCTCGTGGGAGGGACCAGTGGGGGCCCGGGTACCCTCACTTTTTTCAGAAGACAATAATTTGAAACTTTTTAGTTATTTTCCTTTTTTTTTGTGCTTACGTGATTGAAATTAAAAAAAAAAAAAGATTGTACCGTGTTTTCCTGCATATAATCGACAGATTATCTGTTAAAAAGTATAAAATTAATGATGTGCGGATTATCTGTGCGTGTGTGTTTGTGTCCCCCCCCCCCTGAACACCTACGTATGGAACATCACTATTTACAGCAGGATTCGCAGAGACCTTTACCCTACCTGTATGCTCTTGATTTTACATAGCTTGAATGTTCTTACGTGATTCAGGATATGTAAAATAAACAACATACGGTAAAGGAAGAAGCCTTCATTTGCACAAGATTATACCGTTTGCTCCTTTCTTGACTCTTTGTCTTCAAGTAATTAGCGTACGATAGCGACAATTTAGAGAATCAGTCATTATTTTTTAGATTATTTTTATATTTGTTTGAATATACCTAAAAGTTATTACTTCTTCACGATTTTAATTTTGTTGCTAAAATGAATTTAATTTAATAATTTAACAAAAAATAATCAAGAAAGTTTAAATATTAATTTTTTTTTTAATTTTTGTTTCAAAAACCAAGGGCGGGGGGGGGGGCAAGTATACCCATGATCTGGCCCCCTCACTTTTTCAAGGCACGAGCCGCCACTGGTAGAAGCTGTATCGATACAAGAAACCATTATGAAAGCTCAGTTTCTTAGCGATTTTCCAGTAAACAGGCAATTGTTTTTACTGTAGTGTTACTAGAAAAAACGATAGTATTGTGGAAACGGTTCTACTTTGAGCAACTTGATAGTTTTTTAGCAGTCACATTCCCTGCACCGTAAGTAGCACCTTTGTACATTATGAATGTTTTTAAAAGATGACATTACGATTTTTACCACCAACGTTAAAACACACACATACACACAGAGCCTTATACAAGTACACGATACTCATTTGAAGTTGATTGTTTTCAAATTAATTTGTTACTTTTTTGTGTAGGGTTTCCAGCTAAGTGTCACTAGATTTCTTTAAATGCAAAATCACTTAAGAACAAATAAATATTAGACAGTGAAAATGCAAGTTGCAAAAACGATAATGGTTTTTAACTATAACTAAAACAAACACATGAATCATGATAAGTAAGTACAATTATAATAATATACTTTTTTCCAAATATTACTAGAATCACTGGCAGTTTTCCATAAAACAACAGCATCAGAAGAATCCCAACAAATAGCAAATTATTTCGGAAATTCGGAAATCTTTCTTTCAGTGAGAAGTCTTTATAGGTCAATTGATGTGCAATAAATAATGAGTTATCTGCGTCAATTTGCGTACTTAAACTTGTTTGAAACATTGATTGATTTAGAAACCATTTAAAAATTATTATTTTGATGTTTCATGCAACTACTCAAACCGGCAATTCATTTTAGCATTTATCCCAGAATGAACTGCACCAAACTAATTCAACAAAGCAAGAGCTGATAGCTGATACCAAGGTTTCTGAGGAGTTACTCCTCCCCTTCTCCTCCCGCTCCCTACTCATCTAGCTATCGTCAGGAAGTGGCCAGTTTACGAGGGTGGCTCATGAAGATTTTCCTTACAAATTATGCATGATGCGTAAGATGACAAGTTTTACACAATTGCATGTGTACCAAAACTGCTGCACTGTTTTTGACACTTAGTGCGTTTTATACAAAAGACAAGAAATGAACTCTCAATAAAGAACTGACCATATATACATTATTATGTGTTATGTATTTGAGATACAAATTTGCTTTAGTGCATTTGAACGTCATTCAAATGAGATTCTCGGATTAAAGATATCGTTCCATTTATTACTTTTAAATCAGCATTGTTTTCAAGGCAGCGATTTGCTACTGTGCTATTTCGCACTTTCACAAATTATTTATAACTAAAAATGTACCTTCCGACGGTGTAGTAAGAACTACAAAATATAAAATATACTCAGTGAATATGTGAAAGTTTACATGGTTAAAATTGTTGACTCCCAAATTGCTCACACAATAACTCTTAATTTTGCACAACTCTTAATTTTGCTAAATGATGACATCTTTGCCGAATGGAACACCAAATTTTGCCGAATCGTCAGGCAAAATTTGCCAAAAAAACAAATTTTTGGGAGTTCACAGTGACCTCCATCGGGGTGCCTTGAAACTGGGATTACTCCCTGAGGCGCCCCAAAAGTAAAATTTTGGGAGAGCAGTATTCTCCATTTGCCAAATGGAACTTAAAATTTTGCCGAATGATGCATGCACACATAAGTACACAGAATGAAAACGGACATTCATGATTTTAAAAATTTCAATGTTGCTTCCAAATTTACCGAATCATTTGACAAACATTGACCGATGAGGAAATTTTTGGGAGGTCACAGGGACCTCCACTCGGGGTGATCCTGATTACCCCATTCAAAAACGAGACGCTAGTGGTTCGGAGGAAACAATTACTAGGCATTCACGGCAGCCTTAAATAACCGAGTTAAACAACAAACAAGAATTAATACCTTATTTACGTATTTCTAAAACAAATTTCCGAAATTATCTTTTGCTTTCTAGCCGCGGTTTCCTCGCTGAATTCAGTTAGCAATTCCCAATCAACTGAGGAAGCATGTGCAAGACGACGATTTAAACGCAAACTGGCAATGCTTTGTATTTGACGGTTTAAACCTAAACCTGGCAATGTTTTGATTTCTTAAGGTTGGATGGCTGTTAAGTTGCTTTTCTTATTATCTTCTAAACGCTGTTTTACAACTGTAGTTTTAGCAAGTGTTTTGGTATTTTAATAACACTGAAACGGAAGAAATTGATGTTTTGGAATTAATTAAATGGACTGCAATAATGGAAAGACGACAGTGATTATTTTACAAAATTCATCAGCGTGATTTGGACATCTTGGACGAAACTATTTTCAAAGCTCGGTACCACGTGTCCATACGCTCGCAGGAAAATATGGACTTGACAATTTGCTTTTACTTGCAATCAGAAACAAGTAAAACAATCCATTGTCTGCTGCAGAAAAAAATGTGCTTAGCTTTAATATTTTGTGCAACAATAGCCTCTCGCAGAAACACGACCAAAGTACATTTAAGCTACCGTAGGACGAAATGAAATACCCAGTAACTACGCTTTTACGATAATACTGCATTTTATCAGGCTTGTCATTTGAAGGATCAGGTGATCAATTGCCCCCCCCCCCCCGGAATTTAGAAATACAACGTAAATATTTGGTTGTATACTTCATCATCTTTTTCCTGTACGATGTATTTAGTAATCAGTAGGTACCCCTTCTCGCACTATAAAACTTTGAAATGACAAGAGCCTGTATTTTATTCAAAACTTTTGCATACATTGTTAGCAAATTTCTTTCGGGACAATCATTTGTAACGTAAGGGTGATTTTGGCAATTTTTGACCATCACTCCCCCCCCCCCCACCCATATTAGAGTAAGTAAGATTTTTTCAAACCCCTCCCCTCCTTTCCCTATTGTACGTAAGATTACATTTTGTTTTTAGAAATAAAAAAAAACGAATCTTACACCGCTATTAAATTTATTATTATTACTTTTTTTTAAGAATCATTTTTTGCAAAGAAATCTCTACGCGTTATGAAATGAAATTTCCAAAAAGCGTCTGTGTATTTGAACGCTCAAAACTCGGGAACTACCCGGTCAATTTCGCTGAAATTTTCAGTTTGTTTCTTTAAGTCCGGAAGAGGTTTGCAGATCAGTTCGAAAAAAATTCCGATAAAAAATTATTTTTTAATTCTAATTTAGACCCAATTTTCACATAAATTTTCGAATATGGGGGTGAAAAGATACTTCCACATATATTAATATTATTTATCGTTGGAAAGAGTAGAATTTTCCGCGTTCTACGCAATTTGTTTCAATGCTGAAGGATTCAAAGCATGAATTTTTTGGAAACAAAATATTTTTATTTACAGAAAAGTACTAAGAATCTTCAAAGTTTGAAATATCGTAATGATGTGTCACACTAGTTCTAAGCATTTGAAGGGTGAAAACAAAAATGGAACTTGATAAAAAGATTGAAGTTCAGGCCAGAGCTGATTCTAGTACGAGGGCGGCCAAAACAAGGGGCGGCCGCATGCCTCATATAGTTCTATTTATCAAGCCAACATTTTTCAAATTTCTCAAAATAAAACTTGTAATAAGGGGAAATAATTTTGCTGAATTTTAATACTCAATGGATAATAAAAATTCACTCCGATTTCCCGATACCATAGCATAGTTCAAGAAAAATATAGCGTGACTCTGAATAGTTGTGCTATAACCTTGACATTGTTCAGCTCTTTTTGGGGAGTTTAGTGCAAAAGAAATATGTTATTGGCGCGGATTAGAGTTGGACTACTTATGCAAAACTACTACGACAGTAACCTAATTCAAATCTGCGCCAATTACCCTTCCCTATTGCCCTAAAAGCCCCAAAGGAGGAAAAAAATTGTCAAAGGTAATGGTTTTGTCGAATACCTTGACAACGGGCAGGCAACGGGCAATACAGGAATTCAAGATATTAGAAGAAATGTTAATACTAGGGAAATGTTGCAATTAGACGTTTTTATCGAGCTTTTTTTTTTACAGCGGAAACCAAATTAGTAAGCTTATACAATAGACGACATAAATATAAAAATCGAATGATAAATTTGCAGTTGCTGCCCTTTACCTCCCCGATTAAGTATTAACGTGGTTGTCGAAATTTTTACACAATCGTTTATGTTGAAGTCCGCTGAATTCCTAAATGTCTTGCCAGTGGGAAATATACCAGCAAATATAAATCTACTGTTCTGGGAAAAGCATTTCTTTGAGTCATTAGTAAGGTGACCATACGTGACGTTTTCAGGAACCCTGTTCCGTGGTCCCCGCACATACTGAACTGTTCCGTTGATTTCAGAAACGAGTCACCGTGGCTTGATCGGTAAGGCATCGAACTCATGACCGAAGGGTCTCGGGTTCGATATCGACACGGTCGAAGATCCTCCGTGTTCGTTATGGTGATTGGGGCATGTTAAATATGCCGTGGAGTCACAAGGTCCTCCAAGTGAATCAATACCTCTGGGGTTTCTGGACCAGGGATTTTTCGACCTCTAGTCTGGATCAAAGAAATACTGCTGTCTGCAGAGCCCCATCTAACCGACTAAATCACAAATAGTGGTAGGTACGGGCGACCCTAGAGTATGACATACCAAAAGAAGGGGCGGGAGGATCGGAACACTGGATGCGTCACTGAGTGAAGCTGTTTAAGTATTTTGAAACCAATAAATTAAGTCATGTATATTTATTCAATACATTTTATATTTGCCCTGTCCTAATGCACTCATAAAAGGATATTTTTAATAATGACTAACATGTGGGCTAGCGAAAAAGCACAGTTGCAATTCACAGTTCTAAAAGCATTGTTGCTTAAATTGTATGAAATTCTGTCAAAAATTTCATTCTTATTGAAAAATCCACTCCAAATTTATGCAGATAAGTTTCATTCAAATTACATTAGAAGAAGCTACATCAATTCTCCTTTTTCAAAGGCTCTGTTGTTTTGTCGAAACTCGACTATATATGAACCTGCTCGGTTCAAGGTTAGAAGCGCTATTGTTTTAGATTTTAATCGAATTTTTCACTCTTTCACACTGGAGATCTCCGGAATGAAAATGTACAACAGTTGATTCAACAAAAGATTTGATTATTGTTACTTTTTTTTTCAGTTTGAGGAGTTTCGGAAAAGCTTTCATTTGAAATATTCATTATCTCTCTGGGAGGTCTCAAAATTGGATTTTTTTTCTTTTTTTCTTCTCTGCCGATATCAGGTAGGTCCTAGCTTAGTTGTGGTTTCTTAGTCCTGCATTTGATAGCAAAATTTGTGGCAGAGCAGAGCGAGCAATACTGCAACAGAAAATGTTTTTTTCTTTTTGTTCATCAGCAGCACTGGCGATGCCCTATTGTTTATTACAGTGGCAGTGCAGTATAGTTTATACTTTACCAAGAGTATTTCAGAAGTGATTTTTTTCAAAAAATTATTTTACGAAAATATATAATACTAGCAGTACCCGCATGGCGATGCCCGTGCTAAGAATTCAAAGAAAGTCCGTTGAATAAAAACAATCCACGCCCTCCCCCCCCCCCCCTTCTGATGCGAAATGATGATTTTTCTTCAACTAAAATGCGTAAACACCTTTTCAAAAAACCTATTAAAGTCTCTTTGGAATTTAAAACTATTCACCAAAACACATAAAAAGATTAACAGTAGCATTAAAACTCAAAATAACCCTTTAACTGTATCATCGCTTAACGTGCCAAGCAACCACGCTACCGTAACCCTACCCTTTTTGCGAGTGAAGCGGTTTTTTTTCTGCAATTTAAAATGTTTCGCCAAATAAACAATACTAGATAAAAGCGTTATAGAGAACCATTGAATAATATGACAAATCAAATTATTTACTTAGATAAGTAACTATCTTCAACTGTAAGAACAAAAACAAACTTTGAAGAAATAAGGAAAACAAAACCCACTAGAAAAATCCTTCAAAATCAAATTGTGTACTTCAATATATATTTAAAAAAAAAAACGTATTCAAAAATCAGTTTGCTGACGACAACAGTCTCACAGTAGCGCATCCGACCACGCGTATGAGCCGCGCGGCATGGTTCCTCGCAGCTATCGACACTGTCGCACTGTCGGCCAGCTCCCTCTCGAAAAATTAACTTACCCCGCCATCTATTAGGAATTCTTATAACTCAACAATTAATTAAGTATTTAATTTGCAATTACTAATATTTCGGTCAATCTGGTTTTAGATGCTTGCAGAGTAATGTCTAAACTAAGTGTAAACATTGAAAATGGAATCGGCCCTTTGTATTGTTGATTAATGTAACCAGAAAGATTATGTTACCATAAAGGAAAATGTTAGAAAAGAAAAGTCGAAGCAACTGTAAACAAAAATATATTTAATACGATTAACGATCTGATCACTTAGCATAAATTAACATCGTTTTCTGTTTTTAAGTCATAAATACTATTACTGTATCCACTGTACAGTACTATTATAGCTATTTATTTTGCTGTTTTATTTTGTTTCTCCCTCCCATTGACTGTTGAGTTGGGTACCTGAACAATATTTTATGTTGATGAAAACAGCTTATTATTATTATTTTTTTTAACTACATTAAAAGTTCAGTTCCATATGCAAGAAACGTTAAAGAAGGAATGGTTTAAAGCAGGTTTAGGGATGTTTAGAATCATCTAAAAGAATTGAGTATGTTCCTTAAAGAATCGCATACCCTTTTCCACAACGCGAAATTTTGACATACGCGAGGTCTCTTGGGAAACGCATAAATCGCATTAGTCGAGACTCGACTGCATATTGAAGAAAACTTTGACGGAGTGAAATCGGGAAAGTCGAAGCGCGAAGTGGCGAGGGGCGACTATACATTGAACCGTTAACGATTAGTTTAAATAATTGATCTTGACTGTGTTCGTAAGAAAAATCAAACATTAAATTAACATCGCACTTGTTTAACAATTTTTTCCCATTCAAACTAGAAATTTTTTTCTTTCAAAAAGTTTATTTTTTCTTCCCTACAAATTGTCTATTTCATTTTTTTTTTTTTTGGTCTTGATAAGATATAACCAGGGCTGCGGAGTCGGAAGGAAAATGGCCGACTCCGACTCCTGGATTTTGAAACGCCCGACTCCGACTTCCGATTTTTAACCGACTTCAAAAAGGAGGCGGTTATCAGTTCATACCGTATGTATGTTTTTTTTTTTGTTTGTCCACTCACAGCGTCTCACCTAGTGAACCGATTTTGATGATTCTTTCTTTAATGGATAGGGGATGGCTCAACTTAGGTCCCATTACTTTGTTTGACCATATTTGTCCTTTAGAAAAAAAGTTATGGGCAAAAAACCATAAATTTCATGCAATTTCCCTATTAAATGATTAAATACTGTAACGAAGTTCGCGCTTACCTTCCGTGGATAACGGTGGGTCAGTGGTAGAATTCTCGCCTTCCACGCGAGCAACCCGGGTTCAAATCCCGACTAGGACAAAGTGAATGTTACTAAGATTTCCTTTCTACTGTTTCTCGTATTTTCTCGAATGTTCTATTGATTTCTGTATCTTTCCAATTCTGGAAAATTCCGGCATTTTCTCAAGTGGTAAAGATACATTTTTAGTGTCAATCGCTTAAAGTTTAAGATGTGCTTATAGTTTTTTTTTTTTTTTTAGTATGTAGCATTTTTAGGAAAAAAAAGGGGTAAAGTTTCATGATGGTAACTTTTTTACAGAAATATATACATTTACACTAAAAAGGATGAAAAAAAATTTTTTGGAAAAAAATAGAACCGACTTCAAAATTGCTCTAAAAAGGGAAAAATAATTTTATTCTTTAAACACTATCGATAATACTTTTATACATAATTTTTGAAGTTGGCGCAAAAACGATAGAACAGATCATTCACCGCCATAATTCAACTACAACTATAAATTTTACCAGGCCTAGTTCCTTTACTACCACATACATTATGCATTGATAACAGCATCTTTGAGCAACGATATAAATGATTCGTTTCTAACTTTCGATGATTTTCTGAAAAAAATATGAACGAAGCATGGTTACACTGGATTTTACTTTTTGTTTTTGCGCCAACTTCAAAAATTATGTTTAAAAGTATTATCGATAGTGTTTAAAGAATAAAATTATTTTTCCCTTTTTAGAGCAATTTTGAAGTCGGTTCTATTTTTTTCCAAAAAATTTTTTTATTTATTTATTTTTTTTTTAATTGTATTTTTTCAACTCCCTCTCTCCCTTCAGGGGAAGGGGGAAAACCTCTAAACAGAGATTGAAATATTAATTCCTTTTTATGACAATTTCGCATTTTGTTTTTTATTGTAAACCTAAAACGCATATGACGGTAGAAATTTAATTTAAAAATCAAATTTTCCAATAGTTACGAGTTAAAAAGTGAGATGATGTAAAAATCCCTTTTAAAAAATTTGAAAAGGATTATCTGTAATTTGTCCCCCTTTAATGTTTAAAAAATAGATATTGATCAAATCGTGTGCTTTCAAATTTTGAAAGTTTGAACTTGAGAGAAAAAAAAGCTTTTTTTCTAAATCCAATTTATTGAGAGGGAGTGATTTGCCCCGAGTGACAACCATCTGGTAGATGGCATCACTCAAAGGTAATTTCAGAGTTTATAAAAAATATAAATAGTTTAATTCTGAAAATTTTCGCGAATGTATTTTAAATTATATTTTATCAATAAAATTTCAACGAAAATAGGGCACATATACGTCAGGAGCTAATTTTACACAAAATGCAGCGGTATACAAATTTGTACGAATAGCTTTTACTATACCTATATTTCTTCTTCGCTAATTTTTTAATTTAAATTTTATTGGCTTATTTAGAATTAACCTTAATATGAAGATTTTAAGATGAACTGCAATTATTGAGTGTTGTAATCAAGACATCATTTACACTTATTTTGTTCTATACTTTTTAGTGAGAACCAAGCTTATGGAAATAGCCTTAATAAAGAAAAAAACATTAGCTTATTTCATCGAATCTTTTGGATTCGTGCTTTCGCGCCAGAACTTTTTTGAATTTGCCGATCACCCTTAAACGTTTCAACCTTATCTACGGGCCTCGACTTACTAGTTTGTTACGTTTATTTTACTTTTTTTATAACTGAGATCGAACAAAACACTATATTTCTATTTTTATTTGAAAGTGATTACTTGAAAATGTTAGGCAACAAAACCGTTTGCTGTACAGTTGCTATTTGTTAAGTAGCAAGCAAACTAGTGGACGGCTACAGAAAGTTCGGTAAGCACTCAAGCTAGCTGATTGCCATAATGGCAGTTATTTTCTCATTAGTATCTTTTTATACATGTAATCGAACCAATTGGTAGTTAGTTTTAAAAAAATTCAAGGAGAGTCAGTGAAAAGGAAAGAAAAAAAGAAGCCCAGAGTCGTTGTCGGCATGTTTTCTAACAACTCCAACTTCGACTCCTTCACCTCAAAATCAGTCCGACTCTTCGACTCCGACTCCACAGTCTTGGATATAACTAGTGATGTGACCGGATCGTTGAAAAAGTAGAGCCGCAGATACGGATACGGATCATTCGTATCAATATCCGCGGATACGGATCTCAAAATTTTTTGTCCAATTCAACTATCCAAGAGTAAAATTTATTACGGAAGGTATTCCCGTCATAATAATAACACTGTTTCTTCAAAAAATGTCATCTACGGCGAAAATACTTGTATAATAAAGACTATGATTTACTCTTTAAAGAAATCTCCGTTAAAATTGAGGGAGAGCTGGAAGGAACGGATCAGCGCTGCATTAATGCTTAAATAGAATGTGAAAAATTATTTCTAGCTTGCTCCATAGATGTTGGATACAGGAGCAAGAGTGTAAAACTGATACTGGATAGGCTAGAAATAATTTTTCGCATTTTATTTCAGCATAAATGCAGCGTTGACCCATTGTACCCAAATACTGAAGGAATAACAGAGCCGGGAACACCTTTACAATCAGTAAATAGAGAATATTGTCTCACTTTTTTTGAAGGATGCCGAAGCAAAAATGAAGAATAGCAGAAACCCCAAATCAATAGCAAAAACTAATATTAAACTAAAATTTCTTTTTTAAAAGAGCATGTCTCAGAGTGCCGTGGGCTTCTGAAATGATTCCTTATAATTTAAATAGGGAATAAAACCTAATTTAAACGGAATTTAAGAATATTTTATTCAAATATTTAAGGATTTTTAAAACAGAAAAGATCCGTTTAAGATCCGGCAAAAAAGTTACGGATGCGGATACAGATCTTTATTTTTCCTCGGATATCCACGGATACGGATACAGAATACATATCTTTATTTTTCCTCGGATACCCGCGGATACGGATACGTATACAATAAAACCTGTAAAGTTGACCACCCTTGTAAGTTGACCACCTGTCTAAGTTGACCACCTTTTTTAGGCACGGAATTAGCCTTTATCGTATAAATCAACCTCTGTAAGTTGACCACTTGTTTAAGTTGACCAATAAAGTAGTGCACCGCAGGTGGGGTCAACTTACACAGGTTTCACTGTATCCGGAACATCACTAGATGTAACTGACTGTAATGTTTCTTGTTGTTTGTGAAGCTTCTCTTCACAGATGACGACCTGTTTCTGAGACTTTAAAACAGATATCTCTTTATTCTAAATTTTTTTGTGAATGGCAAGCAAAGATGTATTTAAAATTAAAAATAACAACACTTCATTGAAATAAACTCTCGGATTACTGCGTACACGTGTTTCAGCGTTACTAGGAACGCATTTTTCATTCCTTATTTATTTCAAAGATATATTTAATTCTGAGGCCATTCATTCATGATCTGTTTCTATCGAGAAAGGCTTTGAAATTAATTTTTTTAAAGTAACTAATGCTTTGCAGTTTACTAGATAGCAATTCCTCAAAAATTAAAACTGGAAATAACTCGGGGGAAAAAAACATAACGAAAAAGATTTTCATATAGCAGAGCTGCGGAGTCGGAGTGAAAATGACTGACTCCGACTCCTTTTTCCCAAAATCAGTCTAACTCCGACTCTGCAAAAAACACTGACAGAGTGAGAATGATAGACTTGATGGGAAAATTTAAGCCTTTGACATCCGATCTTTCAGGAGACGACTGGCCCGCCGGCTCATCGGCACGCGAGCCGATGCGCCCTCTCGGCTATGGGCTTTGCGCCCTCAATGCTGAATACCTTTTTTTACTTAAAAAAAAGTTTTTTTTTTAAATTAAATTATTTTTTTTATATTTTGGTACGATATCGTTTTTTTCCCCTTTTCACAAACCTGTTTCTTTTTTCTTTAAACTCGTAACTTGCGTACCATCAATATTTTACTTTCTTTTATAAAAAAGGAAGTATTGTATTCGCGAAAAAAATTTCACTCAAAAATCAGCCTTAATTTCCATTTTACTCAACCCCGATTGAATATTGAGTTTTTTTTTCAACCCGATCACATGTGGATATATGCCTAGGAACGTACTGACACCCAAAATATCCATTTTGACGATCCCCGAGTTAATTACAACGAATTTTCTCGTGACGTCTGTATGTACGTATATATGTGCGTATGTGTATACGTGTGTATGTATCAGTGGCGGCTCGTCACTATGGGCTGGGTGGGCCGGGCCCACCCGACAAAATAGTGCATAATTAAATTATTTAAAAATGTCTTTTGTGTTTCAGTTTTAAATGAAATCAGGGAATGAAACTGATTTTAAATTTCTAGCATTCTGCTAATCGCTAATATAAGAAAAAAGTGTTCCTTTTCTATTAACTAGCGACAGCGCTTTAAGAATGATTCTTTAGGTCATTTTAACGGAGGCCCACAACTTAACCAACTGCGAGCATTAAATCAATGTAACGAAAGCGGCAAGCGACATCACCCCGAACGATGCGTATGGGCCGGCTCCCTTCCTGCCCCCTCGAAAAATATCTTCATCCAATAGCAATAGTTGAAGTAATGGGAGGAATATAATAATTTTCTTTAAGGAATGTGTCTCGTCTTGCGTCGCTTATACAAAGTTTCAGTGCGGCGATGGGCAAAATTTTCGGGGCCCACCCCACGGGGAAAGGAAAAGTTCTCTCATCGCTTTCTCTTTCTCTCTCTCTCTTTTGATTTAATCCATTTTTTCCTTTTCTTTAATCTTAAACGGCTGTTACTATGAGGTACTGGGGTTTACAATATTTTGGGTTCCCACTCATTTCATTGCATGAGATGTCCATTTTAATTTGTTTATTTTTCTTTATGGAATTTAGAACGCATTCTCGAAATTTCTGAACGGACATTTTATTTTCGAAAAGGCGTTGGGACCATTTTTTAAGTTTCAATTTGAATTTAGGTTTAGTTGGTTTTTAGTGTCGTGCTAACTAATAAGGGTTAAGACTTTATATTTTTGAATTAAAAGCTGTACCTAAAATAGTCTTCATTGGGTGAGTTTTTTTCAAATTTCTTATAAGCTATGATATTTGGTTCAAGTAATAAGTCTTAATCGTGTTGGCCTTATTGTCATGCCTTTTCTACGCTAGAGTATTCTAACGCTGAGCAAACCTAAATTATTACACAATGAAAATTAAAAGTAATTTAAATTTCTTATAAAAAGAATATATTGGTAATTAAGTAAACTGTTTCTAGGAAAATTAGTTACCAGTTTCGTAATTTGATATATGAGGCAGTGAGAAGCAAAGGGATGTAAGTGGCAAAGTTAAAAATTTGGAGATAATCAGTAAAAATGGTAGGGGAACCCCTCCTCTGTCTTAGGGCAAGAGATAGCACTAGTAACCTTGGTAGGTGCTGCTCTACAGCATGATTTAGAAGAAAAAAAATCTATGAAAGCCTACATAGGAAGTTGTCTTTAAACGCGTTTTACTCAAAACTTGAAAATGTCCACTTACGTCCTTTTGCTTCTCACTGCCTCATATAATAACGAAGCATGTTAAAGTGAAAGTTAATGCTACTGCATGATCCCAGTCACAATCTAATTTTTGCTATCCTGTATGGGAAAAAATAGATGGGGGGGGGGAGGTCTTATTGGTCTTCATTGCCTTATTATTTGTCACGCCCACATTATTTCTCTTCATTTCATCTGTTTTCCTTTTTCTTGTGAAAACTTTATACAATCGTCAGAGGCAACCCGACCTTTTGGGAAAAGAGTGGTTGAGTTCTTAATTCACAAAATACAACTCCGAATTTTACCGAATGATATAAAATGAGCATGCACACATTCTAAAACATAATTAGAAGATACATTAGGCATGAAAAGCTATATGGACTCCAAATTTGCCAAATGAAGAAACTTTTGGGAGTCCACAATGACCTCCATCGCGGCGTCCCTGATAACAGCGGGCCCACCCGCCAAATTAAGTCACGAGCCGCCACTTATATACCGTATGTACCTTTATTACCGTATGTCGCATAACTCAAGAACGGAATGTCCTAGAAAGTTGAAATTTGGTACGTAGACTTCTATTAGAGTCTAGTTGTGCACCTCTCTTTTTGGTTGCATTCGGATGCTCCAAAGGGGGTCTTTTGCCCCTTTTTGGGGGGAAATCATTGTTAATTTCGATGTAAACTCAAGTGGTGTTATAGTTTGGCGGACACTTGGCGATATATCGCGAGTCTTTTGGTCGCCAAGTTTTGTCGCCGACTTGGGGACAAATTTGGCGATTTATTTTATTTTATTTATTTATTTATTTATTTATTTTGAATCTGGTTTCAATTTGACCACTGTTGTTGATATTTAGAGAGTAAACTATTGAATCACATTAAAACTACCAATAATGAGAAAATGACATTAAATTGGAGTAAAAGGAAGTCATGTGATGCACAAATCAGCTAGTTTTCCTTTCTTCTTCTTCTTTTTTTTTTTTTTTGCACTTTCTTTTACGCTTTTTGGAGGCCAAGGTTGACGCCCTCTTGCGAGTCCCAATCCGACACTTATCCGACACTTACTCCTTTACTCCAAAAGTAACTCCGACTCTTCGACTCCGACTCCGCAGCTCTGCAAATAATCCAAGCTTACTGAAATACTGCAAGTGAGTTTCAAGGCAGTGCACATTTTTAGAAAATGCCTCTTTGGCAAAAAAAGTTCTTATTTTCTTGCGCGTCTAGGCGTGGTTCAATCAAAATTTTCTATTTGCGCAAAATTTCTCTTTTATAATCGAATGAATATAAAACCCAGCATAGTTCCTTAGACTTTGTGAAGGGTGTAATTAAAAGCAACTCGTGTGGGTTACCTCCCAAGTTCAAAACCAACGCACACTTGGTTATTATGGTTCTCTCGTCTACATGCGCTGCTGTCCGGTCTGCTCTAGCCGGGGGGTTTCCTTAGGTTGGGGGGGATAGACAAGAATCTGGTATGCCGTCAGCTAAAAGCCGCTATTCCTGCCTACTCTCGAACTCTCACTGGGCCCGCAAACTCATGCATCCACACACTTGAACTGTTTTTTCGTTACTTTTTTTTATTTTTCTAAATCGTCTGCTTTGAGTTGAGAGATCGCACGTCGAAGTCAGAGGGCGAGGAATTGCAAAAGTGCCCTTCCGTGATTCAGGTTGTTTCCTGCTAAAGTAGCTTATGCTGCTGAAGGCCCGGTAGGGAGTGATCGGTTTTATTGAGGTGTTTAATCGGTTGGAGAGTGTGTTTTCATTTTTTTCCCTTGACAGGAGTTGTGCTGTCATCTTTACCTCAAAAGATAAAAAGGTAAGTCTGTTTTAGTGCACGTGACATGAGTTAAAAATTGTCTATGTTTTGGGAAGTGAAAGGTTTTCCTAATTGTATCAATGACTTCTCAAGAATCTTTTAAAATGCCTGATGAAATGGTGATCTTTTACGTTTGTTTATTAAATAATGATCAGATGTGTGTTCGTGGTTTTGTTTTGAAAGTTTCATCAAAATTCCAGATGGAAAAATCTCAAGTGATTCTTTATCGGTTTCATATTACTGGATTTTCAATCGTTAAGATTCTCATTTTCCGAAATTATTTGCATCTTTTTATGAAGAACTAAATGTTCTCGGAAAATTATTTTCAAAAACTGGAACTATGTATGTGCATCTGCGTTAACGATTGTATTTTAATTTTAGTCATGATCTTTTTGTGAACTTCTCAAAATTGGTTTAATTTCTACACCGAAATTCGCAATTCATAAAATAAAGCTGTTATTAATTTTTTGTATTTTTTTCTGCATTGTAATTTTATTTTTTAAAAATTTGGATATGTATTTAAAAAAATAGAAAAAACCCTTTTATCGTAAAAAAAGGGAAGACGAAATTAATCCAATAAGGAAATAAAGGACATAAACGTTGGCTTCGTGTGTGACGCGAAAGTGTAATCAATGACAATGAAAATTATATGAATAATCAACAAGATAAGATAAATAAATACCTTTGTGCTGAATAGTAAAGTCAAAACAAACAACGTAAGTAGAAGCACAAATTTGTAAATTACAGCAGACACGTGTTTCGGCGTTACAGGGAACGCCTTTTTCAATGCAAAAAATAATGAGCTTATGGATGAAAAGACATCCGACAAAAGGCTTTTGTCGGATGTCTTTTCATCCATAAGCTCATTATTTTTTGCATTGAAAAAGGCGTTCCCTGTAACGCCGAAACACGTGTCTGCTGTAATTTACAAATTTGTGCTTCTACTTACGTTGTTTGTTTTGACTTTACTAATCAACAAGATATTTAAGTTTTTCTTCTGAATAAAAAAATGCTAAAAAAAAATCATTTGGTCATAAACACTTTTACTTTTGAACTCGCTTTAAAGTATATTCGTAAATATGCACGGTTTGCGCCTAAAATATAGCTTTTAAGAGCCTAAAATTGTTTTCATCTCCTTTGTTTTTTTTTTTTCTCTCCCTCTTAGTATTTTTGTAACTGTGTGTTTCTAATATTTGCGAATTCTTATTTCAGTAAGCATTTTTTCATGTATAATGAAAATTATTTTTACGTTTCAGTTAAAAATAGCTTTTTATTGCTCTTATTTTATTGGTATTCATACTTTTAAACGACTTTCTGTTTTCTAACTTTCAATATGTAAAAATTTTCTGTATTATATAGATTAGAAATATGCTTAAGCTTTTGAACTAACTGAAAAGCATGTTTGTTATTATTTTTTCTATTATTATTAATTTCAATTTAAAGAAATCAATTTTTAAAAATTAACCAACTTAACAAAGTAAATGAAGCTCATAATAAAAAAAAGACCTTATATGCTATATAAAAAACTACAGATTAAGCCAGGCGCGTCATGTCGAATGTTTCCATTGAATGAGTTGGGCAAAGGGTGCACGAACCTGCATTTTGCTAAAATGACGGACCTGTATTTCCCTAATTAGTAATATTTTGTATAATTGAGGCAGTGAGAAGCAAAGGGCTGTAAGTGGACATTTTCACGTTTTGAGTAAAACAACTTTAAAGATAACGTTTTAGGTAGGCTTTCATTCCCCCCCCCCCCTAAATCATGCTGTACAGCAGCACCTACCAGGGCTATTAGCATTTTCTCTTGCCCCAGCCAAGACAGAGGATGGGTCCACCTAACCATTTGTACGATTATCTCCAAATTTCTAATTTTGCCACTTACACCCCTTTGCTTTTCACTCCCTCAATTATTCTATGAATTATCGTAAAAGTATTCTTAAAAAAAATGACGAAGATATAAACCCTTCATTAAAAAATACTCATTTCCTTTCCAAGGTTATGGCTCCTACCAAGCCGAGTTCCACATGAAACTTTGTCTGAAAGGATAGCTTCGATTTAAGTGAGCTGTGTTTCAATGGTTCTCAGACAGGTGAAGAATAGTAAGCGATTAGTCAGAAAACTTACATTTCTTTGCAATCCCTTAGCGGCTGTAATTCGTAAAAAAAAAAAGAAAAAAAAAACTGGAACAGGGGCTCTTACCAACCATCTACTATCTAAAAAATATTGAAACAAAGCTCATTAGAGTATACCAGCGATTTAACACGGGAATCCTTTTAAGCTTTTGCAATATTTAACTTGATTTTTTTTTTTTTTTTTTTTTTGTATTTGCCACAGACACTTGACTGAAATTATGAAGGTTATAAATTGCTATCTTTCGCGTGTGCGAAGCAAAAAATTAATTCCTTTTAATTGTTCAAATTTAATTACAATTTCAATATTTTAATTTCAA
This sequence comes from Uloborus diversus, assembly GCF_026930045.1. Taxonomy (NCBI): domain Eukaryota; kingdom Metazoa; phylum Arthropoda; class Arachnida; order Araneae; family Uloboridae; genus Uloborus; species Uloborus diversus. Next base: position 164,661,761 of record NC_072732.1, on the reverse strand, counting down.
ATTTTGAAGCAATGTTTCTCTTGTAAGTTATCAAGTTTTCTGAAAGTTTAGTATTGTGTAATAGAGAGCTGTTTTGATCGAGTTAAATTTTAAATTTACAGCTTATTCTTGCTTTGTACGGTACATGATGATCAAAGAAACTTTTTTGCTTTTTCATTTTGTTGTTGGTCTCCTAACTGCATATTTGATTGAATTTATACTGGAAAGTGTGATCTTACACTTATCCTTTGTATGACAAAAGTTATCGAACAATTTGTGATATTTCCGCAGAAATTCCGAATAAAAAAAGTGAATTTTTAAAGGATCCGGATATTCTTAACATTGTAAATACTTCAACAGCTAGAGAACCGAACAAATGAATATACTAAGTTGAAGCTATTCTGCCGTGTGCAAGTAAAGGGCAGTAACTGCAAATTTTTCATTTTTTATTTTTTTTTGCATTTTTGTCATCTATTGTACGTAATCTTTACTGTACAAGCTCGCTTATTTGGTTTCCGCTGAAAAAAAGGCGCGAAAAAGACGTTTAATCCCAACATTTACCCTATGGTTAGTATTGAATCCAAAACTCGTTTCTTCAAATATCGCGAAACCTCATTTCTGCAGATACTGCCGTTTACCTGCACACGACAGTATTGTCAATTCTTGCTCCTAGGGCTCCCCTTCTTGGTACCAAATTCGCTTCGTTTAATGCATAAATGAGTAAAACGTCAACTATATATATATATATATATATATATATATATATATATATATATATATATATATATATATATATATATATATATATATATATATATATATAAAGAATCGATGTGGGTCAAACCACGATAAAAAAATTTAAAATGCCCCCTCCGCAACGAAATATTTTTCTGAAAAATGCGCCAAACCATTGCAATCTTTTATTACGGATGGAAACTTTCAAGAATTTAAATGTGGTTTGACCCATACCAAAAGAAAAAGTTTTTATTTTTTTTTTTTTTTAAATAATTTGTTTACTTATTTCATTTTTAAATATTTTTTTTTAATTTAGTTTTCTTAAATATTGTTTTATGCATAAATGTTTAGAAGCTCAGAAATACATTTATAGATTTTTATATTCTAATAGTTTCAAACTGGTATTACAATTTTTGAGAATCGTTATGCAAATCAGCACTGAATTTTCAGAATGTTTCATATCATATGTCAAATTTAGATTGACGTTAACACCTTTTCATACGAAAAATAAACATTTTGCGTAATTTTCTCTTCATTTATTGCTTTTAAACTTCATCTGATTTCAAAACATAGTGAAGACTTGAATACTAAACAAAGCTACGTGTTTCTTTTGGGCCACTAGTTTAACTTACGATAAACAAGTCTTAATCAAGGTGAAAAAGCCAACGAGGTGTTTCATTTGCATTTAAGATTTGAAAGCGAAAAGTCAAAGTGACGTAGGGACTTATAATTGATGATTTTTTGACAGAGGTTAGTGGTAGTTTCGTTTTCTTTAAATTCTCTAAGCCATTGACTTAAATTTATTTTATCATTTGCATAAAAAAATGTAGTTCTTTTTGTGGTTTTTGTTCTTTAAGGGGGAGAGGAGGGGATCAATAAAGAATGTTTATTGATCTCAATTTTCCATACATTGACGCCTCTCTTTCTATTGTCTTTGCGATTGGTTGCTAGCGAGCAGGTGATCTATTGCAACGTGACCAATGACTTTCATCCTCTGAAAGTTTCTGAATCTGTTTTTTTTTTTTTTTTTTTTTTTTTTTTTTTTTTGTGTGTATAAACGTAGCATGTATGAATGAAAAAAGTTGATTGCTCAAGATAAATCTCATCTTATTAATTACTTCTCCTTTTTTTTCTTGCAATTTCTTTCACATGAGGTATTTGTATGTTTTTATATTATTATTAAGTGTTAAACACTTAGGTGCGTAATTATGATGGACACTTCGTTAAATAATTTGTGTTTATTTCTTTTTTCCTTGTTTTTTTTTTTTTTTTTTTTTGATATTTGTGCGTTATGATTTGATATTTGTATGTTACTATTTTACTATTAAGTTTTAAACAGTTAAATGCGATTTTTATTATGAATATTTCGGAAGCATTTTAAATCACATTTGGAAACGAACTTCTTAAATTAATGACCTCTATTTCAACCAGTAATTGACACTATACCTCACTATGAAGAGTTTATTTTGAACGAAATACTTTTCTTTTTTAATACAAAATTATCACGCGATAACTTCTAGACATTTTTTAACCTGAATATCACATAGTAGACTGAGAAAGAAAATTACCTTGGCAATTTTCAAATAGCTGTAAAAACATTTTGTGCACTGCATTCGATAAAGAATTAAGAAATGGAGTTTTTCAATTTCTTTTTTAAATCTCCAAACCCAAGAAGATAAAAAGTAGTGTTCCACCACCAATGTGATAAATAGGTTAACATCCGATTCAGAGGCGAAAACTACAATTTTTTTTTGTTTTTAAATTACAGAGATGCCGACTTACCGAATTCGAAATACAGACATTTCGAAGTGAACAAAGCACGTGCATAAAATTGTTCCTTTTCCCCTGCTCGACTCATTCAGGTGGAATCCTCTGAACTAGTCAATTGCTAACTTTCCACGGTCAACGTGGTCGGGCAGTACCACTGTTCATTCAATGGCGTAAACAAGCGCTCACCAAGAAAAAATCCACTTTTTTTTCTTTGATGTTATTTCGTCCCGAAACTAAAATATTTTGCACTAAAAAAGAAAAATCCTTTTAGCCCCGACATTAATATGCGCGATGTAATTTGAATGTTTGTTCGTTATAATATTGCAACAAAACTAGCCAATCGGAAGTAACCTGAACCGTGGGAACACAAGTACTGTTTGTTCATAAAAACCAAGCTACCTTTGTCCCGAAAACTTCAGGACATAAAACATCAGTAGTAATGTTTTAAATAAGCTTTTGTTCATAGTTTGATGAAAATTTAATTTAATCGATATGAATTGTATAAGGAACGTATAGTTCAAGATTGAGGTTCAATTTTTCTTTAAACGGATCACACCCTTTTATGTGATTAAACTTTTTCTCTTTTCTAATATAAAACAGATATTTAAGCAAAAAAAAAACACACAAAAAGGGACTATTTTTTTAAATGAAAATTAGGATTAAAAAAAATCGATACTTTGTTTAAACCGGGTTTTTTGTAAAATGGCTAATTTGATTGTAAATAATAATTTCCTTGCAAATCTTTCTCCAAAATTCTATTTACCAAAGTAGTTGGAATGCCTTTAATAATTTCATAAAAATATTATTATCCACATAAATTCCTAAGAGATCATTTCAACGAAAATCGCATTGATATTTAAGAATTTATTACGCATCAGAAATGAAATTTTCTTTCAAAGCATGTTTAAGTAGCTTTAAAAGATCACTTTGTTTAAAGGAAATCATTTTGAATTGGATAACACTTTAGTCGTGAAGATATGTCTTGTATATATGTTTCCTAGTTGCTGCTTTATCTAAGTAAAACATGCACTTTTCATCATCAAAATTAGAAGCAGAACTCCCAGGGGTTTGAACTTTTTTAGTTTTCTTTAACAGACTGTTTGGACTTTTGCGGAATTCGGGCTTCCAGCCGCTAAATGCCTTTAACCTGAAGTTGACCTAACTCGCATATACGGTGAAGTAAACATTTGACGTCGATTTTCGAGGAACGTATACGACTTTCAAAAACACCTATATACAAATCATCTGCTTTGAAGCGAGAGTTTTAAAATTCAGATCCGTAAGCTCTTTGTGTGACGGAAGTGAAGTAGTTCTTTTTAAATTGTTGCCAAAACAATGAAAAATAATAGGAATCACAGAGTTAAATTGCTTCCGGTTTTTATTTGTTGCCAAAAAGAATGAAAAATGATAGTATTTATAAGGTTAGTTTTGTTAATAAATTCAACAAATTAATTTCAAGGCTGAACTAAAGCAAGATACGGATTTTGGGTGGTGCTTTCTTTATTTTCGGATTTTGAGCATAACTTTTCAAATGTGCAGGTTTACGAAAATGTCTTTGATTCAAGTCAAGTGATCAGTTTAAAAGCGTAAATGCCATTACTTAAGTTCTGCCTTGAAATTAGATTGTTAACTTTTATTAACAAATTGACTTTATAATTACTATTATTTTTTACTGTTTTCGGCAAGTATTAAAAAGCGGATTTCGAGTACTGTTTAGTTTTCTCGTTGGTTTATAATATATTTTCTTCATTAAAATGAACAATTTATTGTAAATATGCCTAAGTCAGACGCAGAAAGAACAAGAGCGTGGAGTGAGAGAAAACGTGTGGATGAAGTGACAGTTCATAATGTCAAAAAACGAGAAGATTAAAGTTTTAAAATCAAAACTTCTACTTAATATTCATGTGACTCAATTTTCAATTTCTAATCATTTTGGAAAATCGAATTTTTAGTGCGAAACGCGTTTTCAAACCAAATTCACGCTCGCACTCTGTCAAGCTTTTCTTCTGATAGGAAATTCTAATGCTAAGCATTCAGTTTTAGTCTACATTTTTTTTTTTTTTTTTTGACTCGCTTTGTTTGCTTCACTTGTATCTATGCATGTTTCTGCGTAACGGAATCTTTTAACTCAATTTTCACCCACTTCCGTCAATCAAATTCTTTTGAAATTTTTCATGCGACTTCAGGCCCGGTGACAGTGCAGTATTCTATAATCAAATGAATTAATTAATAGTTCATTCCAATTTTCAGCAACATTATCTTTAAATTTCATAGGATGAATTGTTTCTTGTTTAGAATGCGTAGAAGACCATTATCAGAGGTTAAAATCATCAAAATCAAAGAAGTGTTCATAGATATGTTTTGTTTATTCACAGCGAATGATTTAACAGTTCTTTTTGCCATTCTTATCAGAGAAATAAGACCATCTGGCGCATAAATTGAGTAATTTCTGAGAGATTTTATTAAGCACTTTTACTATACTTGGTTTGATTGTCACATGAAAATCCGAGGCCTGCTTTTGCTTATGTCTCAGCAACTAGACCACTTAGAGATTTCAGGATTTCCCTAAATGATTTGGTTAATCTTAAGGTACACCTTAACGCTGAAAAATTAAATTCTAAAACAAAATTATTATTTTCGGTTAGGATAGAAAGCAGTAAATTTCATGTAACTTCCCCATTGAATGTCTGAATATAAAACCCATTGTTACAAATTTTGTTGCCTTGCAACAGTAATGTTAATAGTAATCATACTTAAAATTTTGAATCAAGGCTTCTCTGAAGCAAGCGTGAAATGTATTCACTATTAGTGCTCTCTTCGAATTTTTATCCTTCTCTTCGGAGTTTTAGACACGTATAATATTTTTCCTTTCAATATGGAGCATTTATATGAAAAAATGCGGTGAAGTTTCATGATGGTATCATTATTCCGTTTCTGAAATACATTTACGCTAAAAATAATTAAAAAAAACAGAATTTCTTAAAAAGTACTAAGCGCTTTTCATAATGCACTCAAAAGCAGGGCTGTGGAGTCGGAGTCGAAGAGTCGGAGTCGGACTGATTTTGGAATAAAGGAGTCGGAGTCGGAGTCGTTGGAAAACATGCCGACTCCGACTCCGGGCTTCTTTTTTTCTTTCCTTTTCACTGACTCTCCTTGCATTTTTTAAAAATTGATTACCAATTGGTTCGATTACATGTATAAAAAGATACTAATGAGAAAATAACTGCCATTATGGCAATCAGCTAGCTTGAATGCTTACCGAACTTTCTGTAGCCGTCCCCTAGTTTGCTTGCTTTTTAACTTAACTAATAGCAACTGTCAGCAAACGGTTTTGTTGAATAACATTTTCAAGTAATCACTTTCAAATAAAAATAGAAATATAGTGTTTTGTTCTATCTCAGTTTAAAATAGTAAAAGAAACGTAACAAATTAGTAAGTCGACGCCTGTAGCTAAGGTTGAAACGTTTAAGTGTGATCGGCAAATTCAAAGAAGTTCTGGCTCGAAAGCACGAATCCAAAAGATTCGATGAAATAATCTAATGTTTTTTTCTTTATTAAGACTATTTCTGTAAGCTTGGTTCTCACTAAAAAGTATGTAACAAAATAAGTGTAAGAAATTTTTTGATTACAACACTCAAGAATTGCAGTTAATCTTAAAATCTTCATATTTAGGTTAATTCTAAATAAGTCAATAAAATTGAAATTAAAAATTTAGCGAAGAAGAAATATAGGTATAGTAAAAGCTATTCGTACAAATTTGTATACCGCCGCGTTTTGTGTAAAATTAGCTCCTGACGCATATGTGCCATATTTTCGTTGAAATTTTATTGACGAAATATAATTTAAAATATATTCGTGAAAATTTTCAGAATTAAAGTATTTATATTTTTTATAAACTCTGAAATTAACTTTGGGTGTCATCTACTAGATGGATGTCACCAGGGGCAAACCACTCCCTCTCAAGAACTTGGATTTAGAAAAAAAGTTTCTTTTCTCTCAAGTTACAGCTTTCAAAAATTGAAAGCACACGATTTGATCAATATATATTTGTTAAACATTAAAGGGGGGCAAATTACAGATAATCATTTTCAAAATTTTTAAAAGGAATTTTTAAGTCATCTCACTTTTTAACTCGTAACTATTGGAAAGTTTGATTTTTAAATTGAATTTCTAACGTTGTATGACGTCTTGGGTTTACAATAAAAAACAAAATGCTAAATTTTCATAAAAAGGAATAAATATTTCAATCTCTGTTAAGAGGTTTTCCCCCTTCCCTTGAATGGAGAGAGGGAGTTTAAAAAATACAATTAAAAAAATTAAAAAAAAATCCGGAGTCGGAGTCGAAGTTGGAGTCGGAGTCGGGCGTTTCAAAATCCAGGAGTCGGAGTCGGGGTCGGCCATTTTCCTTCCGACTCCGCAGCCCTGCTCAAAAGGACAATATTATTTTTCTGGGTTAGAAAAGACAATTTCAGTACTCTGTAATTTTTAATTATTCCTGGAAAATGACCCCACAAGCGATTAAAAATGCGGCTCAAGTCATTTCAAACCAAATTTTCCCATTAAGAAAAGTATGTATGTTTCAACACTCAAATTTATGATTGAAAACTAGATAATGTTAAGAGATTCTGTACATGACTTGAACCGCACTTTTCTTCGTTTGTGGTGTCATTTTTTAGGAATAATTGAAAATTACGGTAGTACTGAATTTGTCTTTTCTGACCCAGAAAATTTATTTTGTCCTTTTGAGTGCATTATGAACAGAGCTTAGCATTTAAAAAAAAAATGTTTTTCATTTCCCTTTTAGTCAAAGAATGAATGGAATCGTTTTGGGTATGGCCTTTAATTATAAATTTGTGAGGGATGTAACTAAGACTATTTACGGACAGCAAAGCTGTATGCGGTTAAGATTTACCGGTTCTTTTGCTTTAAGCTACAATTTTCGAAATAGAAAAATTATATCCCTGTCTCCCCCCCCCCTCTCCAGTGCTACGGTCCTTTCTCTGCAGATTTTTGAACACATGATCTGAGTTCACGTGCTCCACGATGGCCATTTGATTCTCCCAAACACAACATTTAGTGTGTTTTTTTTTGAAGAAAATCTGCTTTTGAAATGTAGGACATTCATCTTGGATTAAAATATAAAATGCTGAGAGATCAACGTTTGGCAATGGCAGGACAGTTTGTATATTAGTCTTCTCTTTTATGAACAAATCATAAGTTTTCTTCAAAGTGCTTTTATCTTTCTTTGACGCATTCTTATGAGCACAACATTATTCACTAAAAATTATTATTGTTAATATTATTACTACTAATAATTTGGATGGGAGAAACTTTAAGCGTAGATATTAGGGAAGAAAATTATCGAAATCTCCTAAACATCTTGTGGATCCGGTGATTCAAAGAAATACTTTGTCAAATTTTGTGAACTTGTTTTTCACTGCCATGGCCAATAACAGTCAAAATACAAATTAATTGCATAACAGAAGGGCATACAAAACAAAGTAATATCCACCAGGAAACACTTCTATAGCTATAAGAGAATTTCTTCCACCAATGTTAAGTTTTTTGAAGCTTTGAACTATAACAGTTACGAAAATTGCATAGTTTCCAGAAATGACAAATATCCTTATTTTTCACATCATCATTAAAAGGGAGGAAAGTGATCACTTCGACCAGTCAATCAACTCATATAGAGCTCTCTTGCTCTTCTCTTGCTTTTTATGTCAGTTTTTTAAACTTCAGCCTTTTCTTATCGAGTTCTTGCCAAGTTAATTACACTTGATTTTTCAAAAACAGTTATAACTTTACCAAGAATTTATTAAATACTTCTCTTTCACTTCTCTGCTGTTGAAAGGGTAATAAAACTGGTTAGTCTATCGGTTGATTGGTAATTAGGAAAGAGGCGAGATAAATGGATTTAGAAGAAAAACTTTATACTCGCGATCATAAGTTCCAAAACTGAGTCATAAATCCAACTTCAAACCTTGATTCAAAAGCAGAACCCTATTAATGTACATTGGACTCTCTCTATTGGAACACTCCCTAACTGAGAACACCCTGATATTCTCATCAAGTTTTGATGGTCCCGGCAAAACTCCATAAACTTAACATAGACTGACCTCTCTGTACTCCGAACACCCTATAATATAAACACCCCAGTATTATAAAAGCTATTTTTAACCCCTTTAATTATTACCTCTCTATATACTAAAGAAGTTCACAATCGATACTCGGGAATTTCTATTAACCAAATTGGAAAACCTGAAATACCTTCACAGATTTATCACAATGATTGAAGAGTCTGAAGAAGATGAAGAGAAGAGGAAGAAAAATTATTTTTTGCAGGTATTGTTGCATTACATAAAATAATCCAGTTGAGAAATATGAGCCTGAAGTTTCTGTCAATGAACTGAATATTTGATAAATCTGACCATTGTATCAAGTAGTATTTAAGATCTTAGAAGTACGATTTTTCAGGAGAAGGCACTTGACTCCTGCCTTGCCACGTGGTATCCGATGATTCTATTTCGCTGGTTTCGGCAGAAAGTATATTCGGATCACAGCATTTTGTTGTAAAAGCAGCAGCTTTTGAAATGTAAGAATAACTAAAATGATAACAAACAAGTGAAGCAAGTGATGTAAAGGACACTAAGACTTTTTTGCAGATTAAAATGCACTCCCAAGTTAAGGATGTCTGGTTTTGTCCCCTTTAGAAGCGTGTGGGTTGCTTACCGATCACCCCCGCGTAAAATGGAACTCTGCTTTCGAGGAGGCTTGGCGAAGTGCCTTCTTGTAAAAAACGGACAATCCCTACCAGCAGTATGCAACTGAGAATCACCTGGACACCTTCTGAGAATCAGCTGGATAGTCCATTAACGCATTAGAATACACATGCAATATGCATGATTTCCAGTCTCCGTATATAAGGAACACCCCCATAATCTAAACACTTTTGTTCGTTATCTTAAGTGTTTTGAAAAGAGAGAGTCCACTGTACTGTAAAAATGTAAATAAGGCTGGATGCATGGGAAGGGCAGAATGGAGCATGAAACGTATCCACAATTCTTCAGGTGAATTTTGTACTGTTAAAATTGTATTTTACTCATTCATAGCAAAAAATAATAATTACACTAAAGAAGAAATATTGCCATGTGCAAAAAAATCTTTTAAAACATCCAATTTTGGTTAATTTCACGAAAGTTTACGGCTTATAAGCGAACTGAAAGCAGTAAAGAATAATTAATTTTAAAAACGTGTGAGGTAGTGAGAAGCAAAGGGATGCAAGTGGTAAAATTAAAAATTTGGAGATAACCGGTACAAATGGTAGGTGAACCCCTCCTCTGTATTGGGACAAGAGATAGTATTAGTAGCCCTGGTAGGTGTTGCTGTACAGCATGATTTCGAAAAACAATTCAATTAAAGCCTACCTAAGATGTTATACGCATTTTACTCAAAACTTAAAAATGTCCACTTACATCTCTTTGCTTCTCACTGCGTCATGTGAAAAAAGTGTTTAAAGGAAGCATTTGAATGGTATACGAACAAAAAGTTTAAACCTTTGTATTTTTATAAAGATTTTTGAAAAATGACCATTTTTATCCTATTTTTGGAGAAATTTAAGCCTTGGTAGAGACCTCAAGGAGTTGTTCAAACTTGATAATATTTTATATGTTTATTCAACTTGCGAATACGCAACTTTTGGCGGTTATTCCAAATTAAGATTCCAACTTCCTTTTCGCTTCGCCCTACTGGGCACCTCTGGGTTACATCGTTTTCTACCACCAGACACCAAAGAGGTCGTTTCCAAAATTTTAAAAGTATTTTTTTCCGAAAGAGCATGCTTAAAAACATAGGATCTGACAATTTTTTGATAAATTTGTTTACATTTAATATTTTTAAAAGATTACTTAAATCGGAGCGCTTTCATTGTTCACGGCTTCTGCCGATGACATCACAAATGATGAAATACCATTCAGTGTTGCCATTCACAGTGCAAAATATTTAATTCGCATCTTTACTCACGTGTATTGGCAACGATATGGTTGATAGCAAGCGTAGAGCGCAATTGTATTTCGCAGCTTGATTATCATAACGTGGAAACGTAGTAGAAAGATGTGGCAAAGTGCATCATTTGTGACGTCATCAAGACCACGCCTTGTTTGAAAAATCGGACATTTAAAAAAATTAATTTAAAAAAAAAACTGTTGGGAAAATGAAAGTATTTTCTAGGCTCATGTTATTTATTTATTTGTTTATTTTTTTTGATCATTCTATTTATTTCAATGACTAAAAGTAGTACTTTTGACTGAAGGAAACCACCACATAATGGAAACTAACTTTGCGTGTTTTGTAGTAAGAATTTAGATTTTAATTCAATAATTATTACGCTTTTTATTTTTTCCAGTTTTGAACTTTCCCCTTATCGTCACTCTCGAGCAATATATTGTAATTTAATTACTTCTTTTCAGAAATTTTGAAAAGAATGGAAAAGGCTGTAAACTTTAAAACTGCTTTTACCATCAAACCTCTTATTACAAAAACAGTTTAACTTGAACTTTTAACTTTGCTTATTAGTCCTGTTTCAAGAAACGAAAAGTGAAGTGACTAAAATTGGCTCAATTTGAAAATAAAATAAAAAGGAGGGGGGGGGGGGAATAATCGAGTTTCAAAGAAAAATAGTTTTGCAGCAAAGGCTTTCTTTTGCTGCAGCGTTATAATTTTGTAACTTTCCGAAGTATAATGGCTTAGTTCTAAAATTTATGTCCTCTTCATTATTTTATATTCGTTGTTAAAAATATTTATATAAAAAAAATGAATGTGGGATTTGCAATTGCATTAACAGTATATTATATTCTCACAGAAAAAAAGCATTTATTTTATCATAAATTATCTGAACAAAATTCTTTAATCTTTGTTAATAGATGGCAGCACCAAAAGGAAACGCGAGAGGAAAATATAAATATGACGGTTAAACAAGTTTCGCTTTTGGTCAACGTTCAACACAAAACATTTTTTTTCTCTCCACGTTTCTGAAGACTCTTGAAATATATTGTAGAAGCTTCAAAAGTGGACAAAAATAAAATATTGGTGGAATAGATTTTCTTTCAATGAAGAACACTCTTAACTCATTTTAGGTGATGTTCTTGACTATTATATCCAAAGCTTAAGAAAAAATTTATTACACACGATTCTTCGTTGTGTTTTTAAATTGAACTATCGATCTTAAAGCATAAAGAAATTCATTTAGTGTCTAAAACACAACATTTTCTGGGAAGAAAATAAATTCAACCGCGCAAATACAATCTCAAGTGTTAAGTAAATTCAAAGTGAAAAGCATCGCTAAAATGATTGGTAAAAATATTTTACTGGAATCAATTTTCATACAATAAATGTAGAAATACCTCAATGCAAAATCCCTAGAGTTTGTATTGATTTTATGACTTTATATTTCGTATTAGCAAGGCAGGAAAAAACATTCAAAAACCAGAAGAGATAAAAGAAAATGTGAAGCAACCGTATTTTAAAATGTATTTAATAAAAAATAACGATCTGATTATACAGCATAAATCTTCATCATCTTCATTTTTTAGCTCATAAATATTATTACTGTATCTACTGTACAGTACTATTATAGTGCAGCATTTCTTATCACTACATACTGTACGTACCGTGTTGTTTTATTTTATCAATCATTCTTTTTGTGCATTTTAACTATTTTATGTTGAATAAAACAGCTTTTTTATTTTTTAAATACAGTAAAAGTTGAGTTTTTTATGTAAGAAACTTTAATGTATAGTTGAGGAATGCTTTAAAGCAGTTTGAGGGGTGCTTACAAATGTCTAAAAAATTTGGTATGTTTCTAAAAAATGTTTATGCATACATTTTTCCACAACGCGAAATTTCGACTTACGCGAGGAGTCTTGGAACGCATCCTTCGCGTAAGTCGGGACTCGACTGTAAATTACGTTTGTATTTGTGATATTTAGCAGTCTGGAAAGCAATTTGTCAGAAGCTACTCGTGTTTTGTTTAAAACTTGCACTATAAATATAAACAGAACAAAGTTGAGTTTGCATGCGTGTGATGATATCAGGCAATCCGCAATACTTTATTCGTGTTTATTTAAACAAAAGCTATAAATACCAATAGAATAAAGTCGCGTTTTGTATCTGTGTGATATTAGGCAATCCGCATTATGTTACTCGTGCTTACTATAAGAACCTGAGCTATCAACATAAATAGATTTTAGCTACGTTTGTTTTTTATTGTGATTTTAAGCAATCTAAAAAGCAATCTGAAAGAAGCGACTCGTATTTATTTAAAACCTGAGCTATGAATAAAAATAGAACAAAGTTGCGTTTGTATAAGTGTGATATTAGGCAATCAGCTATACATGTTTATTTAAAATCAAGCTATAAATATAAGTAGAATAATGTTACGTTTGTATCTATGTGATATTTTGCAATCCTCAATAACTTACGAATGCCTGTAAAAACTTTGACTAAAAATAAAATAAAATGTATAAATTTGTGTACTCTTGCCTGACAGCATACATTTTTAGGGTCCTTGATACATATACCTAAAATGTAGCCTACACCTGATATGAAATCAAACAAGTTTGTATAAATAGTAGTTAAATTAAGTAAAACACAAGGTGTTTGTCTTGGTTTTATTCGTTACACTCAAGGTTTTGAAACAATGCTCGGACAGGATTTCATTGTTACTTACTATGCAGCATTCCAACGTTTGTGTATTTTCTGCTGGACAAACTTTTCTGAGCCGATAGGGCGTAAGATATCAAAGAAATTTTATTACCTACTTGGAAACAAGGTGAAGTATGATGTCATAAATCAGTTTAAGAAACTAAGCATTTTAGTAAGAAATAATTATATTTATAGCATAATTTCTGTAAGAAAATGCTTTTAAAAGCAGGGCCGTATGCAAGGGAGTGGTTTATAGGGTTCAAACCCCCTCCGAAATTTTTTATCTAAATAAATGCTTTCCATTATTTATTTTATTTATTTATTTATTTATTGACAAAAATAGTGTTGTTGTTATTATTATTTTAATTTCATTTGTGAAAGGAAATTAGTACGACTGAAAAATAGTACAAACTCATTGTGTGTTTATAGTAGTTTATTGTAGTTATTGAGAAATTCGTTTATTATGTAACAATATGGCGAACATCCCCTCCTTCAATTTAGATAGTCTGTTGTAACGAAAATCAATAGAATACATATGAAACCAAATTTGATAGACCATGTAAATGTTTCAAAGAATGTGTTTGGTAAAACCCTCTCCGAAACAAAAGTCTGGATACGGCCCTGTTTCATAGGATTTTGTCATTAAAATATTTTCCCACGTTTTATCACAGTTTTGAAGCAATAGAGCTGGGTCTCGACTCTTCTTAACGGGACGTTTGCTTGGTCAGACTATAAATTACAATTTGCAAATACAAATGAGGCAGTGAGATGCAAAGGGATGTAAGTGCCAAAATAAAAATTTCGAGACAACCTATACGAATGGTAAGATAATCTCTCCTCTGTTTTAGGGCGAAGGACAGAACTAGTTTGCCTGGTAGGTGCTGCTGTACAGCAGGATTTATAAAAAAAAAATCAGTGATTTTTTTTGGGGCTAAAGATCTTATATTTAAGCACGTTTTTCTCAAAACTTTAAAAAGTCCACTCATATCCCTTAGCTTTCCACTGCCATATATATAAATGCGTATAAGCATATGCACTGGAATATTTTTGCATCTTTCAACTTTGATGCAACTGCATAAATACGGTATTTTTTCTAAATAATTGCATAAATACGGTCATTTTCAAATTTACTGCATATCACTTCGTTTTTACTCACTTTGAGGTTTTTAGACCCAACCTGTAGGCAGCTGCATGCTATGTTTTGTGCTTTTAAATCTTATTGCTAAAAAAAAAAAAAAAAAAAAAAAAAAATGCAGAGTTTGAAGTCCATTTCGGTTTTTATTATCCAGGTCAAATGACTTTTAAATGCATGAATAAAAAAATGCTAGTGCATATTTTTTAAATTTGTGTTGCATATTTCAGGTTTTTTTTAGTGCAAAATTGGTTTGCATATTGTGATTTTTTTATGCATAGTGATATTATGCTCTTGTGATGATACTTTCACAAAAGTTGTCTATAATGAATTCATGTTTTCTAGCTTGGAACACATAAATCAACTTGAGTGTAACAAATTTTCAGATTTACATCGCTCATACTTTTTGACGTTTCTAGGTGATGAAAAAGAAAGAAGTTCTAGAATTAGAGGAATGAGTAAAGCTTTGAACGCATTATAAGTGTTTGGGGTTTATAAGCGTAAAAGGTCAAAGTTGACCCATTTTTTATACAAATGGTGATTTCTAAATTCATCCATTTATTTGAAAATGCGCAACGGACAAGTTTTTATGATATATCTTTTAAAAGATGAAAGTTCAGAGAGTTTAACGTCAGGTACAATGCATCCTTTTGGTGCGCTAAGTGCGTAAAAAGTTGCAAGCACTGCGCAATCATGAAAATCATCAATCTCTAAGAAACAAATTAGCTTGGATATGACATTAATTTAATCATTTCTGTGTAAATTCTGTATCTTAACCATTATTAGCTGTAGCATCCTTCTATTTTCTTTTATTGGTATTATTATTATTGTTATTAGGAGAAATTCAAGACTTACAGATGTTGATTTCGTTCCAGTTAATTGTGCAATTAATTTCATTTTGAACTCTAAATATATTTCGAGCGACATGTAAAGTCTAATTTTATATATTTGCTAACCTTTCTGTCTTTCTCTCTTTGTCTGTATATATATATATATATATATATATATATATATATATATATATATATATATATATATATATATATATATATATATATATATATATATATATATATTTCTTTTCTTTTTTAATTTTTTTTAATTATTTACATATTTTTCATTCATAGATATCATTTCTTTGGCTGCTACGAAGTAAAAGTCGTTTTATTTTTCAAATAATATGCAAAATATAGTTTTCTCAATATATTTCTACCTCAATTTTAAGGTGATAACTTCGTTCGTGGCAAGAAAATAATACAGTATTAACCTAAAAGACAAAATAACATAAAATGAAACTCACTTATTAAGAGAGAAGTTCAAATACAGTTAGGAAATAATTTTAGAAATAAGTTACAAACTATCGAAAATAATTGAAATTATTTGATCAAAGCAAATAGTTTCAATCCGATACCAAAGAGAGTACCAAATGGTTATTCACGTAAGAACTTGATACCCCGATTTTGCGTCACCGAATCAACGTTTTTCTAGCATTTAACGATTTTTCATCGAGTCCCTTCATTAGTTTTGCTGCTATACATTTCCCATATTCTATGTTTTTTTTTTTAATCCGTTATCTTGAGAGTCGTTAAATTGGGTTTTCACTGTAATATGTTAAACGGAGAGACGGGTTGAGAAAAATAAAGTAGTTGTTAATCTACCGAATCGAGTGGATGATCTAAAACTCTCTTCTCACTGTGAAACCATTGGGTTAAGTTCTAGTAATGACAGTGCTTCAAAAAAAATAATAATAATAATTTTATTAAAAAACATAGTTTATTGAGATATTATTTCACAAATAATATTTCTTAATGATGTAATATATATGTTATGTAAAATACGATTATTTAAAAATTATACGCAAAACATACAGCCAAATTCAATTACTGAACTTATAGTTGAATTTTAGTTAAACATCATTTGACGGAACAAAAAAAAAAAAAAAAAAAAAAAAAAAAAAAAAAAGAAAGAAAGAAAGAAAGAAAGAAAAGGGGAAAAAAAGAAAAGAAAAAAAAAAACACTGTTTGTGTGAAAGCGTTCAAAATTGGTAAAACAGCAAAAAACATGTTATAGCTTAATACGCTTTCTTTTAAAGTACTTTCCGTACATTTACATTCCTGCTGAAGAGAGCCTTTTTTAGTATTACATCTACTGTTAAAACAGTTTCGTTTTTAATTTCTCTCCAACTAGCTGCTACCAAGTATTTTTCGAAAGCATCATTGTTTCTACCCACTAAAAGAGCACTAAATATCGAATTATGCTTCAAATAGATAACGCTAAGCAAGTTGACTCTCTCTTTTAATATTATATAAAAAGGAATTTTATCAAAATCACAAAAAAAGCTTTTGCAATAGGGAATATGATAACATTCCCAATAGGGAATATGATACATTTAGCTAGTTATATAACAATAGGGTTAGTTATATAACAATAGTTAATATGATACATTTGACTATATTTCACTGCAGTTACCATTCCCCTCTCCCCAAAAAATAATCGGACATTTATATCGCACGTTACAACTCATATAATTTATCAAAATAATAATAATAATAATAACAATAATTTAAAAGGGAAATGAACAAATTTTGTTGGGAAAGAAATAAGAAATGTATATGGGATTTCTAAAGCAATCCTTTCAATAGGTTTCCAAAAAAAAAAAGTTCATTACCTTTCAAATTTGTTACTTTTTAATGAAATTTTTAAGCTGTCACGTGTAGACAAAATGGCACTTTTTCTAGGGATGGCCCTGTAATAGTGTAGAAAAGTTAACTAATTGTTTGATTTTATTTAACAGTAATATTGAAATATTTATAATAATGATATAATATATTTTTAATGTTTTTAGTATGTACATTGGAAAAAAAAATACAAATTCTTGACTAATGTTCCACCTGCTCACGCGTCTTTAAAAATATCGACTTCAATCTGACAATCAGTTTCGTTTCTAGGCATAAGACGAAAAACGAATACCGCCAAACTCTGTTATAAAGAGTCTTATTTTAACGTTAACCCTGATATAACGAGGAAACCAGACATACTTGGTTGGTACAATGTAAAATCTACGGATTATAACTCGCATTTTTGAGAGAAAACCCCACGTATAGAGAACAATATTCTTGTGATTTATTAATGTGTATCGACTTTCGTATCTCCAGTCAACTAATTCCTGATATTTGTTTCAGTAAAATTTTCTTAATAAACGTCTTTCTTTTAACTTTTCTTTCATATTCTGAAGTCAACAGAAAGTTAGTGACGAGTCACAAATCCTGCGAACAAGTGATGTTGACAACAATCAACAAATTTATTTAAATCAGTACAGAAACAATAATAAAAGTCTGCAGGATTTTTCCTCATATTTTCACGAACCAATATCTTGTGAGCACTCGGTTATAACGAAAAAACACCACGATCCCTTCATGCTCATTTTAAGCGAATTTGACTGTACTTTATTGCATCTATAAACGAAATCGACTAAGGATGAAATTACCATTTATACGCCATTAACAACTGTCACTTGTCTCAGTGACGCACATTGCTTTTGCAAAATACCAATTAGGACACCCGGTATTGCTCAAACACTTCACTAATCTTAATAAATGCAATCGAGTCCCTCGTTCATTAGCTCTAAATAACAGTTATAGGATGTGGTTGTCACGAAAGCTTTAAGAGGTTTTGATACCCAGACCGCATCAGGTCATGGACAAAGACAGGGATGGAAATCCTGTGCGGAAACTGGTCAAAGAATGGATGTTATTTTTCGTGTGCTTCAGACATCGTGATGATGTTAATGGCCCTAACGGATACTCATCATACTCGAAGTTAGATCTCTGTGATACTTATCTGGAAAATGATGATCGAGCATGAGATACGTATTTTAGTGCTTACGGAACATCTGATTCTTAAGGCTGCTATATTAGAAAACATCGTCCATCTTGTGAAATGAGCAAATATTGAGTTATTTTTCTAATTAAATTGTTTCATTGAACAATGCAGATGACATGACGTATTTTATGTTGCAGCAATTCCGAATCTTATGAAAATAAATTTCGCAGAGAAATTTTGGGTCTTTTCTTATGAAATTCTTTTGAACAATTCTAAATCTTTTGTCGAGACCATTTTTTGGGGGGAATTCTTAGGGTCTTTTTTTTTTCTTGTGAAGTTTTTATTAGCAATTCCGAATCTTTTGCAGAAACCATTTTTTCGAGAAATGTTATCGTCATTTTTCTTATGAAATTATTTTTAACAATTCTGAATCTTTTGTAGAAAGTTTTTTTTTTTTTCTGTGAAATTTTAGGGTCTTTTTTATGAAATTCTTTTTAAAAATTTTTTAGAAACCCTTTTTTAGAGAAATCTGATCATCATTTTTCCTATGAAACTCTTTGTAACAATTCCGAATCTTTTGTAGAGACCTTTCTTTTTTCTGCGAAATTTTAGAGGCTTTTTTACGAAGTTCTTTTTAAAATTTTCGAACCTTTTTTAGAAAGCATAAACTTAAGCTATACAATAAAAATTGTCAAGTTGTATCATTCACGTATACAAGTATAGATTCAGGGGGTTGGAAAACGTTATTAGAAGTGCCTAATTTCGACCAAAAAAAGTTCAGGAGCCCTATAGTACCCATAGCTCATTCTTATGCGTAAGTAGCCTGAACTTCTCCTAAAATGTTAAAAAATTGCATTAAATTGAAAAGAAGTGAATTAACTCGGCTCCATTGAGCTTTTATGTCAATTAAGCCCTGGCTTCAGTCTTCTTTTAAAGCGATCAATATACCATAAAACTACGTATTCGTGACTGAAATTTCGTAAAACTAAGAGTGATATCCTCAGATTCTTTTTTTTTTCGTCCCTGAATATTACAATCATGACCCCCCCTCCACTTCACCTTAAGGTTTAGTCATATTTTTGTAATGACCCTCCACAAAACCAGAAACTGTGCCAGCTTCAGGAATCCGCCAGCGTTCGTTTATCGTGAACACTGATGCTGTTGAAAACTAAAGTGCACAACTGTCATATATGGCAAATAGGCACAAAATTCGTAATAAATTGTAAACTTCAGTGCTAAAAGACAAATATTTCAAAATACCCTATGATGTTTCTGTTGGTATACTGACTGAAATACCCATTTTATTTGCTTCTAATTCACTGTTCTTCAATAATGTGTAATTGTCTAAGATCCTGCTGCAAACCTCTCCCTTCCATCCTGTTTTTAAACAAAAAATTATTCTCATGCAAAATTATAACTGTAGGAATACTAACAGTGCTGAAGAAATTCGGGATCAACGAGATAAATCTTAAAATGCGGGAGACATTAAATCGGGGCTCCAACTATATTAAGAAAATATCAATTAGAGTATAGAGGAGAGAGACAGATTTCATGATTTTTCTTTTCCTTAATGATTTGAAACTACTAGTAGAAAATCTTATAAAAACCTATTAGTACATAACCTTAAAGTTATTTAAAATAAATAAATAAAAACATCAAAATACAAAAATTTTTATTTTGGAAGTCGTCTGAACAAAAGATAGAAAAAAAAGTTCTAACGCTTCTTTAATATGTGAACTTGAATCCTTAAAGAGATTCAGTTGACTGCTCTTAAAAAGTTGTCGCTGAAAAAAAAGAAAAGATAGAAAAAACTGTCTTTCAACTTAGAGGCATAATGAACCGTAACTAGAATTCATTTTCTGAACTCATCCGCGTTATTAGTGTACTCGAAAACGGTGTTCTCTTCAATTTTCTGAAGCTATGATACGTCAACTATAATTCCAGGAAGGCTGCGGAACCTTTTAACTCGGAAGTAATTTTTTAAAAAATCTCGTGAAACGATCTGTAATGGTATTATCTTACATCTTAAGTTTGCGCCGTTTTTGCAGTATATCTGATTACGATTCATTGACTTCAAACTAATTGGTTTAAAATTAGTTTCCTACTAATAATATTGTGTAATCTTTTGTTGTACAACGCCAATTTAAAAGTTCAGTCAGTCAGTGGAGCACCTAAAATTTCACAAAATTTTTATGGTGTGCGTTGATAAGAAGAAGACGACATTGAGAAATTATTTAATTGTTCATAACTTGATTGAAATCGGCGTCCTACATTTTTGCTCTGTGTCAGTAGTTGCAGTTATAGTTGGTAAAAATTATTTTTCGAGCGCAGATGACACAAGCAAAGTTTTAGAAACTGAGCCCGCTTTTGCCTGGTGATCGCGAAATTGTATTCTACGATATATTTCCAGTAAACCTTTGAAGATCGTGCAAAAGTATTTTGTGAAAGAAATTCCTAATTTATTGGCACCGTAAAATTATTGATTCGAAATTTATTTATTTGGAAAAAGTTAAACTGCAAAAAAAAAGTGAAATTGTGTCAGTATTTTATTTGCCACAGAATTTGTAAAACTTCCTGCACAATTTTTTTAAGTCTACTGAAGATCGAAATTTTGAATCTACACACACAAAAGAAACTCAATATAGCAATGAAGGAAAAGGATATTTTACCTTCTGTTTCATGTAGGGAGGTAAGATTATTTTTAAGCTCTAAAATTTTTAAATAAGTACATTTTCTTTTCCATCTTAATTGCTTCAACATATCTAAGCTAATAAGAGGTTTATTTAAAAAAATAATAATAAAAATGATTGCGTTCCAAAATTACCATTGAATAGAATTATGTTGAACTAAAAATTAAAATTTATACTGGATTGTTATGTGAATATTTTCGTAAGTTTTTGAATAGAATAACTACAACTGCTTTTAAATCAGCGAAATTGAGACTTTATTGAACCGGAGATATTTAAATGAATTTACTTAGAATATACTTTTCATTTTCCTTTTGTTTACTTTTTATCATATATGTAAATTTTTTCAATATTTTTAACAGAATATTATATTATAACAGGGCACCCATTTCTTACCGTACTGTTTTTTTTTTCTTCTTCCTTTTTTTGGTTGATGGTCGATGCATTTATTATGGTATAACTCTAAGAGTATTACGATTTTTAGTGTTCTTTTTATACGATGTTTAGCATGAATAAAAAATATGGAAAGATGCACAGTTGAGTTTATGCACGATTAAAAACAATCTTTCAAAACCTGACTGAAATCCTTGATTGCTCAGCAATAATTTTTCTGAATATAAAACTTTATTTTATGCTTCGATCTTCATTTATTTATTTTCACTGCTTGAGCACTGATAACTTTTTTTTTTTTTTTTCATTTCTTATGCTATTTTAAACATGTCGATATAATCGAACTCTATCTTTAACTGTTCAAACATTTTGATTAGCATGCCCTTTTACTCTTAATCCGTCTTTGGGAAGTAATTTTCAAACTGAATCTTGAATTTTGACGCGCACAAGTAATTTCTAAAAGTTTTTACAACGTTCATAATCATAAAATGTTTTGAAGATTTTTTTCCATTAATCTTCAAACCCATTTAAAATTAATAAAGTTAAATTTTAAAAGCTTCTAAAATATTCCGATTTTAACAATGAAATTTCGTTTTAACTAGTGGTGCTTTAAAAAGGCAAAATGCAACTTTTTAAGAAAAACAAATAACTTATGTTATTCAAACTTATCACATTTTATCCGATTAAAAATATTTATTGCAAAATTTAAGAAAAAGAAAGGATTTATTCAAATCTAAGAGAAATATATATTACAGACTTAGCTCACGCAAATCACAGTTTAGATCCGTTAGAGTGGAACTATCGCCGCCGGTTTTAGAACCGACTTTCCATTTTTATCATAAGGCGGAAGAATTCTTACCTCTAGCATGTCGCATGTTCTCGACTAGTCATTTCTATCTCCTCAGAATTTCAACGAATGACTTTCAGCCTCATTCTTGGTTCTGCTCACTACGAAAAAGTTTTAACGGTATTCCAAGAAAATTAAATTTGATTGCAATGAAAATTTCAGCAAAACCAAAACGGGTTAAATGGTTGTCTTGAGCAGTGATCCTTAAACTGTTTTGACTCGCAGACCAGCAAAAAGTTCTGAAAAAAACTTGAAGGCGAGTGAAGTTTGTTTCCTTTTTTTCTTTTTCTTTTCCAAAAAAGAAGAAAAAAGAAAGAAAGAAAGATGAAGGAAAAAATAGAAAGAAAAAATGTTTCGCAGACCATTAAAAACTTAAGAAAACATTTTGTGAACTCAGTAATTTTTTGTGTTTCATTATAAAATGCATTGCGCCATGTACGGGCAAACTAAGGAAGGCGCAAAGTTACTGCCAAAAGTCAAAAAAACCCATTTCAATTCAAGTTTTATTGTAAAATTCATTGTTCGCTCTATATATACAAATACAAAGAGTATACAGGTGTATACAAATGGAACTGTATACAAATATATTATGAGATAAATTCTAAATAATTTTGTTTTTAAAACTGTAAGTTACCGTAACTGTTTAACTTTTCCCCACATTCTCTTATTTGTGAATATGTGCTCCTACGAAGAACATATGCAATTAATAAAGTAAACTTTAAAGTTATTAATCTGCTCTTTTTCTCTACCCCTCACAATCGTAATTTGGGAATTTTTCTAATGCGATGTTTTTGTGTTTGTGTAAGAAAGTTGTTATTGTAATTTTAGAATTTTCTGCTCCAGCTTTTTTCTTCTCGAAAGTCTGTAGTTTATTTTACACTGCTTCCGTTACCAATGTAAGGAGCTTTATTTGAATGCGTCATTAAGAGAGAGAGAGAAATAAAATGTATGTTCAAAGGAAAGATTATAGTTATCAACTAATGAACGTGGATGCCAAACTGTTATGTAATGCATAAAAGATAGAGTATATTGGATAAAAAAGATGAGAGGCAACTTATTGACAATTTAAAATTAAAACACTCAATTTAAACACCAACATATATCCAGTTTATTTTGGGAATATTATTTTTACAGTTTACGCGCATGTTGCCCGTTTTGAAACATTCCTTTTTTACCTGTTTATTTCCCTTAAAAATCTAGCTTCTTGTTTAGTCAATTTGCATAGGATATTTATTTTCCTCTGCATAATGCCATTTCGAAGGAACCGTTGGTTTTAGAGCGATATTAATAGACGCCTTTTGCAAACATAATATTTATAAGGAATACATTATACTTTGAAACAAGCAAAGAGATAGTCATAATGACTTAACAAAAAGCTGACTTAAATTTATATTATTTTCTTTTCGGTTACAAAAACACATCTTGATTTTCTATTATAGATAGAAAAGCTTTAAAAAATTCAAAACACTTTCCTGTCCATTTTCGTGCTAATATTATAGTATTTGGTTTGTGAACTTCAAAAAAAATATTAAGCTCTTTTTGAATGACTCTTATAACTAGTATAACTATTCCTCAAAAAAAGTTTCAATCATTTAAAACATTCATAGCTTTGTCAGAAAAAAAGTATGTATGGTTATAAAGCAAACGGAAATGATGATTTATTTGTTTGAAAAGCTATAGCCATTAGAAAATACAGGTTCTAGACAGTTAGCATCAAGCATCTTGGGCGTATATTGAATTTGATAAGCTTACCGCTTGGTGGAAACGCCCATGGTGCAAACAGTAATATAAACTTTTCTTAATAGTCCCGTCTTTGTAGACGGTTGTCTCAACAGAGCTGCTTTATTCGTGCAAAGAAAATTTAATTTTTTTGTGACATGAACTTTTGAATTATTTGCATAGGAGAAGTTTTATAATTGTTGGTTTTGGAATAAGCATATTTTTGGTCAGTGACCAACAGTTGAAGTAAAGGAAAATAAAATTTAAAAAAAAATATATATATATATACATCTTTACTAATAATAAAGCTGAAAGTCTCTCTGTCCGGAGGATGTCTGGATGTCTGTAGGATGTCTGGATGTCTGGATGTCTCTAGGATGTCTGTGACGCGCATAGCGCCTAAACCGTTCGGCCGATTTTCATGAAATTTGGCACAAAGTTAGTATGTAGCATGGGGGTGTGAACCTCGAAGCGATTTTTCGAAAATTCTATGTGGTTCTTTTTCTATTCCAATTTTAAGAAAAAAAATATCATAAGATGGACGAGTAAATTACGAAATTATCATAACGTGGAACCGTAACATGGGCACAAGCCAATTGGCGAGATACGAAATTATCATAACATGGAACCGTAAGATGGGTACTAGCCAACTGGCGAGAAAATTCACCATACATTATTTGTAAATATACAGGCGAACCAAAAGACCTTTTGATTTTTCTATTACGGACAAAGCCGTTCGGGTATCACTAGTCTGAAATAAAAGAGCATAATAAGTTTCATATAGAAGCTAACAAACCTGCTTTCCCGCATAAAAGCATGAATTTTCCAGTGTCACATCAATGTTCTCCTAATAAACAAAATTTGCATAATATTTTAAACATACCATCTTGACTTTACAAACGGATTGCTAAAAGGGATATACATCCCTATCTCGTGTAAAAAAAACCTATTTGTTGGTTTAAAAATTTTTCAGGCAAATTTTCTAAAATTCTTAGGCCTTTTTGTGTTAAGCGTACAAATTTACGAGAGACAAAACTAAATAACATAATTGCAAAAGCATATTTCTCTCAAAATACAATGTCGAAACTAAGTAGGAAAAATATAAAAAAAAAATTAAACAAATACTGTAAGAACACTCTCAAGCAGTCATATGTTTATCTTTTTCACTTTTTATTTCAAAATCGTATTGGATTTTTTTTAAAGAATAGTTTTCGTAATTTTGATGATTTTAAGGTGAATTGAATATAAGAAAATTGATAAGACCACTTAAATGTAAAGAAAACAGATTTTTATTGATGTATATCCATAAAACTATGTGTTAATATCTTATATGAATAAACAGAAGGATTTTTACAACATACACAAACTAAAAAGTTCAACAGAAACAGATTTTACAACACCCATGAAGTGTTTCTTGTTCTTTGGCTTCTTTTTGTTAACAACTCTAAAAATATATTCTTTAATTTCCGTTCTTTTTCCTTAAAGATTTGCATCCGCACCGTTTAAAACTTGTTCCTTGTTAAAGGCTTGCTTTCTGTAGAAAAGAAGAGAAAAAACTGCTGTAATAATACGAGATACATTTTTTTATTTGTTGATCTCTTCATTAAATTGCTTTTTAACAAAGATTTTATCCGTAACCTAGTATCTATTGACCCTTAGAATAGCTTCAAGTTAATCCCCAGAATATTTATGGCAGCATGAAAATAGTTCATCTTTAAGGCTATAATTTTATTATTCTCGTCTGCAATCTTCGGTCACGTAAAGTTAGGAAAGCAGTCGGAAAATAAAAGCAAACCAGTTTTCATTGTTGCAGACGATAATTTAAATCTGATTTCTTAAATGTGAAGTACAGATTTTACGAGAGACAGAGACTGCCGTTTTTGTTTTGATTTTTTTACAACGATTGAGGAAAGATTTGCAATCCGGATTTAACTTCCGAATTCACCAGGTTTTCATAGTCTTAATAACGACAGTTGCGGTTAATGATTTTAAATGTCTTTCTTTACTTCTCCGCTTCATTTGATACGAAGAACCTATTGTTTCCCATCTCGTAATCAATGGCAATATCGTCTTTCATTATATAAATAATGAATCAGGCATATTTTTTTTCTTTAACCATTTCTTCTTTTTGTTTGCTGAATTTGGAATGGGGACATTGTAATTTATTTTATATTTAAATTTCCCAGTTTAAGTTACCTAAATAATTATTCATTGAAAAAAGTAACGAAATTAAAAAATATCATGTGCCTTTTCAACTAGTATTTGCTTTTTTGACTACATAATTGTGGCTTGTTTCTTTTTTTCCTTAATTATTATAGGACAAATTACGTATCATCTGCGATTACTTTGCTTACTACTTTACTACTGCATCTACTTTGTCTTACGTCTCATCTGCGATTACTTTACTTACTGTTTTACTACTGCATCCACTTTGTCTTACGTCTCATCTGCGTTTACTTTGCTTACTGCTTTACTACTGCATCCACTTTGTTTTACTCCCTCAAAGTATAAAACGTTTTGTGCATGGTTGAAAAAAAAGTTTTTTTTTTAGTTGGTTTTATTGTTTCGTTGAATCTGTTGGTTTTCAAAATGTAACCGCTTTACTTCTGTTGGGCATTTTTAATTTCAATGCATATACTTTCCACAAAAAGAAACAAAGAAAATGTTGAGAGATAGTGTTTTAGATAGCATCCTTAACTTCGGCTCAAAATGCGGCAAGAATCTTTGGTACAAAAACCTTCAATTTTTGGTATCGGTGCTACAATTGTTAAATTCTCAACCCCTAAATACGGCAGAGCTCAAAATTATTTTAAGTCACGATTACATAAATGTAGAAGTGTGAAAAATTTTTTCCCTTGATATATAGATGACTGCATAGTGCAAATTAACAGAAGTAATATACTCGTACAAAGAATTAGTAACTAGCCACTTTTCCGCAGATTGTTCAATGGACTGTGTGCGGAAAATAGGCTAGTACAGTATAATTGAGGAAAAATAACAATGTAAAGTACAAAGTCGTAATAAACAACGTAAATTTTACAGTCGTAAATTGTAAGGTGGTTATTTGGTTTGGGCTCAAAACTTCACTGGACAAAACTTCGCGGCTAAAACTCCGCGTGGTCAAAACTCCGCGTGGTCAAAACTCCGCGTGGTCAAAACTTCGCGTGGTCAAAACTTCGCGTGGACAAAACTTCGCGCGATCAAAACTTTGCGTGGACAAAACTTTGCGTGGACAAAACTTTGCGTGGACAAAACTTCGCGTGTACAAAACTTCGCGCAGACAAAACTTCGCGCGATCAACTTCGCTGATTCATAACTTCGTGACTTCTCCTATCCAGAACTTCGCATGGATAGAACTTCGCGCATTCATAACAATGAACTTCAATAAACATATCATATAAACTTAACTAAAAAAGTAAAAATGTATCTTTCTTTTTTTTGGCGGGGGGGGGGTATCGTTTAATGATTTCCAATAACGCATTATAGACACACTATATAAAGAATTTAAATTTTTGTAATGAATTACATGATTGCAAGTTAATTGTGTAAATCCCTAAATGAATTTAAGTATAGCAAGTTAATGAAATAATAAATTCATACAGATTTGAAGTTTAAATAAAGATTAATTTATCACATTTTCGAAAACAAGGAATTGGTTTTATAATAACATTTTAATGTTCTATGTACAGCTAACTACATTCTATAACTAACGTACATAGTTTTGTTTGTGCAAAGTTTTGTACGCACGAAATTTTGACTGCGCGAAGTTTTGTCCACGCGAAGTTTTGACCGCGCGAAGTTTTGTCCACGCGAAGTTTTGGCCGCGAAGTATTGTCCAGCGAAGTTTCGGCCGCGAAGTTTTGACCCATTACCGGTTATTTCATTGGTGCTCTTTTTATGGAGTTTCGTTCACGAGTCTATGTCCCGTACTATTTATGGGGAGAGTGCCATTACTTTAGAAGACAAAGGCACTCCTGTCTGAAAAAATATATAAAGAATAATAATAATAATAATAAAAGATAATTTGAACTTTGACATCTTGAACTCAAATTATGTTTTTCGCAATCACGAGTGTGTGTATGTAGGCGTGTGTGTTTGTGCGGGGGGGGGGGAGGGTATATTTGTTTGTGTGTGGGGATATGTGTATGTGTGTGTAGGCATGTTTGTTTGTGTTGGGGGATATGTTTATGTGTGGATAGTTGTGTGTATGTGTAGGTGTCTGTATGTATGCATGTGTGTTTCTGTGTGTGTGCGTGTGTGGGTGTATGTGTAAGTGTAGGCAAGTAAGTGACGCAACCTGGAGACAGTTTTCGCTAGAGGAGCAGCATCGTGAGGCCGGTCAACGGTGGTGCTGCAGAGGGAGTTGGGAGAACATAAAATCATAGGAATTCAAAACTGTCTCAAGTGAGAACAATAAGCAATCGTGATTGCTCAAAAAAATCCTTAACTCTTGTTGTTCTGAATAATTTTTGAAAATCCTAGAATGTTCATACCTGTAGTGTACTCTTTATCTTGATCGTTTTTTAATAATTTGTTGTTAAACTCCCAATAAATTCAGTTTGTGGTTTAATATCATTCTTTGAACATGTAAAACAGATATAAATTTTTTCGCATATTGTCACAATGCAATTTAATTTCAACATAGAATGTTTTATTTTATTTTTTTTTCCATATTTTGCATCCAAAGACAATAACAATCCAAACTGATTATGTAACAGGTTAATTAACGTGTATTTATATCTTCCCATCACGTACATCCTTAGATTATCTATTTCACAAATGCGGATATTAAAATGCAATTTCTTCAACTTGAAGACACCTGATAGCACCAACATCATAGCAATTCATTTTTCATTTGCTCTTAACCCAAGCGTACCAAAGATTAACTTAAAAGTTATGTGTGGTTGAGCACGGGCACGGTCTTTCATCACTGGAACAGAAACGATCTTGATTAAAGCAGTGATATTAAAAAATGATAGGGGGAATTGGTTTGGATCTTCTTCAAGGAAAAAGTTAAATAGATTACTAACCCTAATTCGACGAGAAAGGAATGATCTATTTATAAAAGGAGATTACATTGACTCTTTTTAGATGGAAACTTTTAAAACAAACTGCATTCCATCTTTAAAAAAAATAATAAACCGAAAAAGAAATATTTTTTATTTTAAAGTCAAAAAATGAGGCACAAATTTTAAGTTTAATGTATTTTCAAAATCAAATAGCACATTTTGTTTAAAAAAGTGAAGGTTTAAAAAACATTGTGTTTATATATTTATTTAAGGGAAAATTTTAAATCGAAATGCAATATGGATTAGACACGTGTAAAATGTTTAAATGTTTTTGGCACATCTGAAAAGAAGAAAAAATACACGAAATAAAATATTGACTTCTCAAAAGTTTCTCTATGAAAGGGTGAAAATTATCCCAAGCACGGATCCAGGGGGAGATGGGGGTCATGACCCCCTTAAAATACCCAATATAACTTAAAACTGCATTTTGAGAACCTAGATTTCAAAATAATTGCTCCAGACCCCTACTTGTTCCCGAATATTGCACTTTGAGACCCTTTACAAGAATGACCCCCTCCATGGTCTAGATCCACCATTGAATTATCCCAAAATAATGTAAGCAATTATAATCTTTAAAATATTATTTTTTTTTCTACGAATATTACTATGCATTTCTTCCTGCATAAAATATTGTTACGGAAACAATTCAGGAGATATGAGTTTCACGGTCGTAGTGAAATAAATTATAGAACTATTATCTGAGCTCGTGGTTCTCTAGCTAACCTTTCGCCTTACCTGCTTCGAGTTTCTTCAGTGCAAGACAAAAGTTTATTGAGTTAAGCTCTTGTATAATGCTAGTATTATCCTGTTTTTGTATAAAATATACAGTGGCTCCCAAAAGTGTTTGTACACCTTGAAATTTTGTAGCAAAACAAAAATGACGCAAAACCGAATTCGAATATGAGAAAGTCCAATTCGAAGTCCAATTTTTTTTTCGCACCATTCCTATGCCATTCTGAATAAAACTCAGCAGTTTTTTTTTTTTTTTTTTTCAAAATATTGCCAGATTTTACTTTTGAAATTTGTCAAAAAACGATGAGATAGAGAAAAAATACGCCACAAAAGTCATCGTACACTGAAATATTTTCGAATAAATTCATGATTAAAATTATCATATGTGGTTTTTTTATTGTTTTTGCATTGTAATGATATTGTAAAGTCATTTGCTTTTAATTTTTTGTTTATTTATTCCCTAATATTCTGCTTATTATTTTAAAATGGCAGGTATGCGTAGAAGAAAACAAACATGATTCGAAATTTGATTTTTTTCCCTCACAGTAGCCATACATTGGTTTGAAATGTCTCTAAATTAGTTAATTTATACAATTCCATAGTGAAGTGCTTGATAAAATGCTTTAAAGATAAGAATTGGATCGAAAACAAGGTAAGAAAAGGTCAATTGGCAAAGTTAACAAAGTGTGATAGGATGTTTACAGTTAAAAAAATATGAAAAATACACATTTGAGTGCTGAAAAAGTTTCTGCAGTATTGAATGAAACATTTTACGTTTAGCTTTCACGTAAAATTGTTCGCCAAGTTCTCTGATTAGCTGGATTAAAGGGGACCTCTTCCCGCAGAAATTTTCTTGTTTCTGTGAAAAACAGTTAGCTTACTCTTTCCGTCGTAAAAACAATGATAAATAAGCTCAAAACGTTTTGAAACAACATTTTACTTATAGATGAAAATAAATTCAATATTTTGGGTTAAATTGTTGTATAATTGTCAAGAGAAGAAAAAAAAATGAGGAATTTAATCTAGAACTTAGTTGGATTAGTTAATCAGGACGGTGAGGTGTTCTTGTGTGAGGATGCATAACAGCATCAGGACTTGGAAATTTTTGATGAAATAATAAATTATGCTGTTTATTTAAATATTTTTAAAAATAATTTTAAACTATTAGCTCAAAATTTGGTAATCGGAAACGACTTTGTTTTTTATCAAGATAAGGATAAGAAGTAAACGTTTGCGTTTGGTGCCTAAACTTAATGGAACATATTTGGAGATATCTGGTGGCTAGATTACGAAAATACACCATTGAAATGAAAAACGAACTGCAAACAGTAAGACTCAAAATGCGTCTGAACACTTACTCAGAAATTGCATAAAAAAAGAAAGAAAAAAACAAAGAAATATATACCCAGATGTTTAAAAGCTGTTGTTGATACTGCATGATATTCTACTAAATAATAATTTTGTAAAAAGTTAGACTATTTACTAATATTTTGACATTTTTTCAAAGTGTACGAAGACTTTTGTGAGATAAAATTTCCGGCACTTTTTGGTTTTTTATTTTTAAAAAATTAAGTTTTAATGTTTTATTAAAAACTGTGGTTTTGTTAAAAATAGATCATAGATCTTATAATTAAATACCTATTCCGAAATATTAATTCTAACCAATGCATAGGGACCTATTTCATTGAAAGTCGTAAGTGTACGAACACTTTTGCGAGCCGCTGTATAGTGGTATATTACCGTGAACTTGGAGGGAGTCAACTTTCACCGGTGATTCACTCGAAAATATTCGGTCTTTCGGGTTTTTTTTTTTTTTTTTTTTTTTTGTGTAAATGTTGATATTACCGGCTAATGTCTACATTTACCAGGCTTCGGACTTTCTCGGTAACATATATTTATAAATAAAATGATAATAATAAGGAGAATTTTCGAAAAATATAATTCGCCTTTTTCTTTTTTCTTGCAGTTTATTTTATGCAATAAAATGACAGAACTTTTAAACGGCCATCATACAGACTTCAGCGGGACGAATGGTAGGTTCGAAAATGGCACTGCTGAGGAATGTTCAGATGAAAACTTAAAAGTAGCTAAACCTCCACGGAAGAAAGTTTCCTTCCACGAAGCCGTTACGGATATTGATGTTTTTATCGAAAATGACTCCATCCAAAATGGCGAGCCCCTTGAGGAGGAGAAAGACGGAAAAGAAGAAGGTGTTGATGAGCTCGACAGCTTGGGTGACATTCTCAACATATCCGACAAGATTAACTTCTTCAAGAACGCCTTCGCGGACACAAAAGCCTGCAATAATGCTGGCCATGGTCAGCAGACTTCGATTCCGGAGGCGAGATTGGCTTTTGTCACCGGGATGGTCGAGAGCCTCTCGGCAGGAAGTGTTTCGCGTGCGGGACCCGGCCGTGAAGAACCTTATGGCCAAGAAGGCATCGTAAATGTAGCGCGCCAAGATGGAGATGACGATAACGTGGAGAAGGTTCTCGAGCAAGCAGTTTCGGATAAACCAGAGGATCTTCCAGAGATTGTTGAAGCAGCAGACGCAATGACAGCCATGACAGATGTGACGTATTCCAAGATATTTGCTCCCATGAAGCATAAGAGTTCTTCTGTTGAAGGTAAGACAATTTTGTTTTAAGGAAATTCTATGTACGTATAGTACACTTAATGAAATAGCTAATTTGCCACAAAAAAATTCTAATAAAGAGGCTAATACATTATCCAATATCAAAAGGACAAATTACTTCGATTTGGTGCAATAAAAATGCATTACAGGAATAGTCTTTTAACTGGTTTCCAATGATGGCTTAACCGCAGTACGGCTCCCACGAGACAATGTCTGACTTTGAGAGTGTTTATTTCTCCTGGGTAGCTCACTCAAAAAGGCAAGTGTTATTGACCCAGATTTGAGCTGGAATACCTTCCTAGCACTACCATACTACCATGAAAGTAACTCAACCTAACTTAGAACCAATAATCCCTGCCCTCCCTATTTCAGTGCTCTTCAAGAGAAATTATTTATTTTTAAGGTCAAGTTTTGTCTTATTGGAGTCGCACTTTGCTTTTCAAAAATTAAGTGTGTGAAAGTGATATACAAGTTTCATGGTACGTTTTACTGATTTTAGACATAAAAGAACAACAGATTTAGTCAAATATAGCTATTGAAAATAAATCTGTAATACAAATGACGATGATTTTTGCAGATGTTCTAAGTAATATGTTATTACAACTGCAAAACGTTGAGACTTTTGTTGTTGATTCAACTCCGAATACACAAAAAACAGAATATTCAATTGAGTAATAAACTCAATTATCATAATGTTTATCAGCTTTCACCATGTAAACAAAATATCGCCAATCAAAGAATTTTCAAAAGACTTTTTTTACTGTGTTAAATAATCCAGCAACTAAATTAGGCAAATCCATAAACAGCACAAAAACTTCCATTAATTTTCCTTTTTGCACAATTTCAAACAATCACCAAATTTTATTACTTATTTTGGTAACATTTCGGATGAAACTGTTTAGCGCCATTTTATGGTGACCAAAAATATCTCAGCATCTGGCGACGATATCTCTGTAACGAAAATTAATATCATATCGTTTTACAAAGTAAGGAAAGAATGGGGGAGCATCATCGAAGGTACCCCGAAACGACTTTCGCAAATTCGGTAAAATCGCACCAAGAGCTACAATGATTGAAATTTCCCGAAATAACTAAAGCAAGTATAAGGTGATTACGAGCGCAGCTACTTTTTTTTAATCACTTCGTACTTCATTAGCCATACAGAGAAGGTTTTAGACTCCATGTTAAAAAAAAAGTATCAACAGATTAATCTTTTTAAACATGAGAAGATTAATTTCATGTTTTTTAAATTTGTATATGCTTAAATATAGTGCTTTCGTTTCTAAATCAATACTACTTTGTTCTTTATACTTATTGCTATTTTAGTTTTATGGGTAAGGAAGAAACTCGGTTTTTAATCACGTCAAAAAGATGTGTTTTCAATTCTTTCACTTAAAACAGAAAACAAAAGCAAGTAACGATTTTTTCTAATAATTATTACTGACCCAGGCAACGCCGGATATTTTTGCTAGTTGTTAATAAAACCATTGTAAGATTTACTTAATAGTATATAATTGCACTATAAATACATAGTTTTTACGTTTATGATGCAGTTAATGCATTCTTAAGTAAATCACTTGCTAGTTTTCATAAAAGTAGAAACTATTCTTTTCTCAGGCATGAACCTTCTGGAACTTCGGAAGGTTTCAAGAACAACATACTCAAAAGACTAGACTTGCCCTCTAGTTTAAAGCGTAGTCTTCAATTTAGTACTTAATTTTCTCAGGCCCATTTTATTTCAATTATGCGGAACGCAAAGTTCAAGGCCATACCACAAAGCATCAACTTTTCAAACTTCTCTAACCGCCCATCTTCCGGATCTCTCATTTCTTCTCTGCCGCGCCTTCGAAGATGCAAGCGGTTTGACCTTAATCTCATGGTCAGTTTCCACTTTATTTGGTGGAAAGGTATGAAAGAGTTACACAAACAACGAGATTCTCTTTAACTTTTGAAAGTTCTGATTCATTTTTAAGAATTGTACGTGACATTGGGTTTGTGTTTGAACGTTTCCTGCTGCACTGAAATTATTTGACAATTTTTCTTGTCGCGACAAGTTTTGAACAATCTGACAGCCAGCCAGCAGCCGTTACGTTTTATTTTACTACAAACAAGTGTACAAGCAAGCAAATTACAATTTAGCATATGTATCTTAAGATTTAAGATTATGTATGTGCTTGTAACTTATGGGTATAGTTAAATTATTATTTTATTTACATATGTAGATACATGTGCATATGACCGATATACAGAGTGCAAGGGCGGATCCAGAAATTGTTCAAGGAAGGGCCGATTGTTTTACTATTTGGAGCTCCAATTTCTTAAAACTTTTGAAGGAGTGAACTAAACTCCGTCGCTTACCCAATCAAAGGTGTCCCAGGTTGTGTTTCTTTCGAAAAATATCCAGGGTTAACCTTTGGACCTATCCTTAATATCACCTAAAACCGTCTAAATTTGAAACTTTGAAACTTCATTTTCGAAAAAAATCCTGAAGAAAGTTTCGATCCCTGTCCGCAGAGTAATAAGAGATGGGCTATGATTGCATTTTCAAGACTTCAATTCCGGAATAATTCCGGGGAAGAGCTTCCTTTCTTCTAACACCATCGAAGATTATGTAAAATTGCGTTTTTGGAACTTTAAAATATCGAAAATATACCTGAAGAAATGTCCTGTATCTCGGCTCAAGGAGGGGGCGATCGCCCCTCCTTTGTATCCGTCCTTGACAGATTGTCCGAAAAGTCCTTGATATAATTTCAAAATTCATCGAAAATCAACAAATTGTCGTATGAATATGCAGTTTGCGCCATAATGCTTCACTGGTTCGAGAATTTTTTATGACATCGCAAAAAAAAAGGCAAAAAAGAAAAAGTGCAATTGTAAGTAATCGCTGTATCGTCCCAGTAAGAAAAGCAAACGTCATGTGAGGTGCTGAATCATTTTATTATACAGAAAGCAACACCTTTCATTGCCAGAATTCAATGTGTGTACCGTTTACGGACATGGGACGAACTTGAGCACCCTAATCAAGTCGTTTGAGCAACATACATGGAATAGATCTCTATGACCGTCTTTGCTGTTTCCATTTATTTCCTTACTCTAAGAAGAATTTCACTCCTCTAAAAAAAATCAAGTCGTATTTTTACGCGTTGAAAAAACATTACTAATTATATATCTGTATATATATTTGTTATTTTTGTACTTCACGTATAGGTTCGCGTACGAGGTATATTGTTACATAAATACTTGTATATGAGCATACAAGTGATTGGTCATCCAAAAACTCTAATTTCACTAAGTGCACTCTTACGAATTTAGTTATGATGTCTGTGCATATGCATGTATTTATATAGCATGACATGACTGCTAAACGGCTAACCGTAGAGAGCTGTAAGTTCGTATGTTGGACCAGTACAGCGTGAAATTTTTCCTTTTTGCTTGAAAAAGAGCTTTGTGTTCATTTTTTGTGGCATATCACGTGAATTTGTTTTCGTACTACATTACTTTCTCCAAAAAATTGCTCAATAAGTCTCTATTGTTAAATTAATATTTCAAGCCGTTTGGCGAGTGTTGGCGACATATATCGTACATTCACTTTTTATTCTTTACTGTATCCAGAGACAGACATTTTATAATCGTTAACGATTTTGGTTTTCTGATTTCATTGGAACTCATTTTTAAAGTCGCACCTCTTCTGTAGCGATATAGGTAAAATTTAAACTTAAAACGGAAGTCATGAAACGGAATGCCAACTGCAATTACGTCAAAAATTGGCGACAAATCACTGAGTTTAGGAAAAATTTGGCGACAAACGGGATGTGCCAAATTTAGCTTCATATTCGTGGTATTTGGCAATATTTCCACTGTCGAAAGCTCTGTAAAATTATCTTGCCTGAATTGGTTAGCGACAACTAGCAATTATACGTATATAAAGTATTCACTTCTTGTGTTCTATTTCGTTCAATTTTATTTCTATCGGAATTTCGGATTTCGGACGCCAGAAAAAAAAAAGTTACAGTTCATCCATTTTGAAAAGTATTAACTAAATTTTACAGGAGCAAGAAAGTGTCATGAAACTCGTTTAAAAAATAACTAAGAAGCTTCGCCTCCTGCTCGCTTCGGTCGCCAACACCCGTTCGCCAGTGGAGGCGGGTAACAATTGATGGTTTTAATGTTTTTAACTTTGGACGTTCGGCCCCTTAAGATTTAGAGGGATGAAACAGGCCGGAATGACTTCCCTTGGATGTTCTGCATCCAACGATACTAGTATTGACCCAGTAGAAATTCACAGTCTGGAGGAAATAGGGTAACAGACACACGCGTACAGCTTTTAATAGTATAGATTTTAAAATTCATGAATTTAAGAAGTTTAATTTAATCTTAATTCAAACAATAAGATGCGCTATAGGCTGTGGATAATGGCGATTAAAAGATGTAAAACAAACAAATCCAGTCCTTTATAACCTGATTTTAAGCTTAGTGAACGACAGTAATTTTTCTTAATGTTTAATGGGGTTTCTCTTTATAATTCTTTTGAAATTACCTGAACAACACCAACTGTCCGAAGCCCATGATATACCCCAAAAGAGGATTGGACTCCTTTACCTCTTCGACTAATTTCTTGAATCACAGCAAGGTGACGTATCCAAGCCCAGAAACTGAGAATAACCGGTGTACAAGAGTACACGCTTTCATTCTTTCATTAGTAAAAAAATATACAATTTTTTTAAAAAAGATGTACAAGAAAGCCATTTAGTATCCACATTATTTTTTTAAAAGAAAACTCAAAGTTGCGTTATAAATTGTTAATTAAGCTCCAATTTTTGAGGTGGGAAAGGATATAATTGATTGCAATACAGTCTTACCAAAGTCTATAATAAATAATTGTTTTTTTTTTAATGAGCCAAGTTTTTTTTTTGAATATCTTTTTGTAAATTACCGTGTGGTCATTTTATTAGATGGATTTTTTTTTTCAAGATTTGCAAATCGTGCGAATCAGCTTGCATAATGTACTAGGAATGTATTTCCGAAAACCTATTTTTTTCCCTTGACGAGAATATTTTAAAATGACCTCCCGCCGACAGCAATTTTTATCTTTACAAAATGTAATAACATGCAAATAACGCACAAAGCATTGCCGTGTAGAAATATTTTTACACTTTCCAAATAAAAGATAACGAATGTTTTTAGATTTACTTTTGACTTTTCATAGATAAAACTGCTTTTTTTCCGTCCACTAGTTCTGACTTTAAGCATTTGGAGTTTATGACGATGTTTTAAAGTTCTTGTTTTCGACACTAAAGTACATTTTTTTACATTACCTGTTTTCTGATATAAAATACAGTAAAAAAACACCACTGTAATTTCAACTGTTTAGTAAGAATTGTTATTGTATCAAAGTACAAAAACAGAAAACGCAATATCAAACAATCATTTTTTTTCAGAAGTTGACTTACTTCACGAATAATGACAAACATTGCGGTGAGTACAGTTGTTCAGGTTAACTTTGCAAGACTTCATAGTTTTTAGTATATTTGACAAAAGTAGAAGGCCCAGTGCTCCACCCATTTGACAAGGTTATGAAATGTGTTTTCTACTCTCTATTTCACAAAGAGAAAGTTGATGATACCGTACTCAGCTCATTGCAATATTCAATAATTTTGAAGTTGCTATTTTGGAATATATTTTTAAAGTTGTTGACAGTGCTCTTTTTACACTGTAGCATTCTATGGATTGCTATAGAATAAATGATAGGAATATTGTGAAGTTCAGAAGTAGAAAAGAAGAGTATGTGACAGTAGCAAATTTTATTTTTCTGCACTAAAGTAGGGAAATGTGGGGCAAAGTGAAATAGCGTGGTAAAGTGAAATGGTGAAATATTTATCCTGCTTTTAGCACTTGCTGTGTAATAATAATTTAACGAAGCAGTAAAGCATGTAGTCCTGTCAAGAAAAAAATATCTCTGAAAATCAAAGCGTACGATAGTACTAACAACTTTCGATAACTGATACTCATATTGTAATATTTTGCTGTTGGGTCAAAAATTATTTTTGTAATTATAAGTGATAAAATTCCTGTTAGTATTATCATTTTTAATACTGATTGAAACCAACTAATATTCATTGCAGTATTTATTCAAATAACACTAAACTTTTTTTTTTATTTTAAATGTATTTTCCAATTGGTCATGCATGTTGGGCAAAGTGGATGAGGCAAAGTGAAATAGTTCATTTCGTTTACTTATTCAATGTCACTCACTATATAATCAATTCCGTCCTTTAAAAATTCCCTTATTCATGCATTCACCTATTTTCTTATTCATTCACTGCTTTATCCACTCATTTTTAATTATCATACATTATTCAATTAATTAACTTATTTATTCGTTTATTGTTTCTCTATTTCTTCATTTATTCATTCATTTTTTTATTCATTCATTCGATCAAAAATATTTTAAATAATCAGATATAAAATACTTCATTAACGAAATATTTTATTTTTCACTTTCCCCCAAGGAAAAAAAAAGGGACATTTTTCTACATTTTTTTTATGTACTAATTTACAGCCGATGATAAAAAATAATGTTTCGATGAAAGTTTCATTATAAAATACATTTTTCTTTATGTACTGTAATTTTCAAAACAAATTTCCAATTTGTTCATTTTTAAAAAGCTGTCTTAACCATTTCACTTTGCCCTACATTACTCTTCTACTTTTATATATATATAAAAAAAGAATAATAATTATAATTTTGCATTTCCTTTCTAATGCGACATAGCATAATGGCAACATAAATGGCAGGATAGATAAAAACCTGGATAATGATTCATTTTAAATGGATTTAGTAATTATTCTTTGTTAATTTAGGATTGCTATAAACAAGTTTAGGAGCGTTTTTCTCCTTTTTAAAAATAGAGTAATGTACTAAAGTATGAGGGGCAGTTTTAAAATAGGTAAATGGTAGCTCAAAGTTACATAGAATAATTGTGCACCAAGGATACCGCAAAATTTCTTTTGCAGCTGTGGATGAAATGATCTCACGAATAAACGTATCTGGCAGCAAAAGCATCTGTCGATCAAACATATCTATTGATGAAGTAAACATTTCCCGTTCACAGTAAAAAATACCAAAGTAACCAACAAAGTAGAAACAATTGAAAGTTTTGAAGTGCTAAAAACGAAACAACGTTTAATTTAATTTCAAGAATAAAACTATATGCATGTTCTAGAAAATAGAACAGTTTTTAAACGTAAGGTTTTAATTCACAAACACAGAATTAGAAATTCGAATTTTCTTTCAAAAGGATAATTTGCTGAGAAAAACTGTCCTGATTAGGTTAAACCGTTTGGTATGCTATTTTGTACTGTCTCCCCACGATCGGTGTGGTAGAGGCAAAAATTCAGTTAAGAAGTGTCTATCTAAATAAGGGGGGGGGAGTAAACATTTGATGCGCGTGTTTCGTTCATTTCAATGTGACTCTGCTTAATTTGAAACGCGAACACACATCTACCAAAACTGGCATATCTAAAAACTAATAGCTAAGTCA
The DNA here is from genome assembly GCF_026930045.1 of Uloborus diversus. Lineage (NCBI taxonomy): Eukaryota > Metazoa > Arthropoda > Arachnida > Araneae > Uloboridae > Uloborus > Uloborus diversus. Next base: position 164,622,002 of record NC_072732.1, on the reverse strand, counting down.
ATTTCCTCCGGTAGACCGGATATTTTTCCATCTTGGTGGTCAGGCTGTACATTTATTCGCAACTTAATCAATCATTCAAACCTGTAGTTTACTAAACTTTAAATTTGGTATAACGGTTTCTTTGTATTTAAGCAAAAGTTATCAATTTAAAAACGCATGCAAAAGGATATTTATTTTTGATGGCGTCTCTAAATTAAACCACCTAGTCGAAACTGAATTAAATTGCTTCATTTTATTTCTCCTATTGTTCTTAAATGTTAGAATTAAGATAGTTATTGAAGTATGTAATGATTCTCATTTAATTTAATACATTAATATAAAGTTTTCGAGTAACAAAATCGGTTTTTAGTCACAAAGACAATTATTTTGAGGCACCTAGTGTTTTTTTTTTCTTTTGAAGAAACCGGTGTTACGTAGCTCTGAAAAAAAAAACTGTTGAAAATCATTTTCCCAAAATCTTTTATCTTTGGGGAGATTTACTGAGAAAGGATCTATTCCTTTGTCAAGTAGTTAAACGTTCGCATCCTGTTAAATGAAGCATAGTAGATTAAACTGCATTTTTCAGGTTTCATTTCATGCTTTAGATGTTTTTGTAAGGTATCGCATTCACAACCATAGCATGGGGAAAAGATACAAACAGTTTAGATTCGGCACATAAAAATATTGCGAAGTCGTTGATAGTGATTCTGAATTGTCAAAAATGCTTGACTCGTACGTAATACTGTTCCCTTCAATTGTGTAAAAGATCATTGAAATGTCAGCGACGCTCAATATCTTTCACTTTTTGTTCTTTTTAAAAATGCTTATTAGAAACCTGAAGAAAAAAAGATCACGAGCGTTGTTTCTTCGAATATATGGGCTTTAAAATAGACATAGAAAGCTCTTATAGCGTGAGCATTAGTATATCAATTTTGTAAAAAACCAAACTCTTTGAAGTAGAAATTTGGTTTATTGTTTAACTACCTGTTGCCGCTCTGACGAAGTGATAGCTGTAGGCGGTTTTATATATATTTATGTATTTATTTAAAAATGCATTATTCATTTAATATATACAGTGAAACCTATGTCTGCAGTTGACTACTTGCGGTGCACTACTTTAGTTAACTTACAGATGTTGATTTATATGATAAGGGATAATTCCGTGCCTGAAAGAAGTGGTCAATTTCACAGGTTTTACTGTACTAAAAAAAGATAACGTATTAGAAATATGTCGAGGGAAAATGTGTGTTAATCGTTGGTCGATCTATCGCTCTGTTTGTCGGTCTTTCTGCAGATTTTTATTTAGATGTGAGGAAAAAGGTAAGTGATAAAAACCGAAATACATTTCTTTGTAGACGTTAGTTTAAATAAAAGTAAGGGATTGAAGTCGAAGTGTTTTTTTCTTCACCTCAAAGAAGCATCTGCAAACTATTATTTTGACATGAACAATACATGAAGTTTTTTTTTTTTCGTTCGAAATGTTGATTATATTTTTTAGTTTGACAACAGTTACAAAATAGAAGTTTTTTTGACTTTAGGAATCGCTTAAAATTAGGTATCATTGTAGAGTAATTGCGTAAAAATTAGTCTCGCTTTCGTTGATTACACGACGAACAATTTTTAACAAAATATCAGTTGAGTTAAACAATTGAGTTGATTGAGAGTAAAATCGGAATAAAAATTTCATAACTGTAATTAGGTTTATTCTTTCCACTCCCATTTTATCTCCACTCCTTGTGTAAATGTGACCACTTTTCCCAGTAGACCGCAGGAAGCGCAATATCACATGAAAATCTACTGCTCTTCTTGTGTAGTAAGGCTATCTTTTAAAAGTAAAATGAAGAGTTTATTTTCCAAAATACTATTATAAGTACTTGCGGAAAATGTTAATTCATTTTATTGTCCTGGAAAATAATTAAATTGTTAGTAAGGAATATAGAATAATTCCGTGTTCATCATTAACAAAAAGGTTTTTTTTTTTTTTTTTGCACAATGTCTGTAATTGTTGCTCACCTTAAAGAAATTTCTTAATTTCTTTTGTCCTATATTCTTTTAAATGTCATACATTTTTAAAACCACTTTGAGCTTAAATCAAATGAGAGCAATGTTTTGCTCATTTTCGAAAATCGATGTTTATATATGAGACACAATGCTTGCTTAGTTCTACACGAACTTCTTAGTATATCCTGAATATCTATTTTAAATGCAGAGTTATTCACTAAAAACACAAATGCATAATTAACTTATTTACGGAGCAAAAAAAAAGGCATCGTTTCAAAATCAAATACAGCTAATTATGTCAGTTTCGCTCATCTCTTAAAAAAATCCTTTATTTGTATTTTCTGAAACCAACGCATTAAAATTTTATTTATCTTTACTTGGAATTGTTTTAGTGTTCCTAAAAGTAGTTCCACTTAATACGATGAAAATAATTTTTGACCCGGGGTTCTGAATAATTTTACTTTTTAAAGCAAGCAGAGAGGTAAGATTACAAGATGTAATGAATAACTTTAACTGCTTTGTGCTTTTTAGTCTACACCCTGCAGACAACATAATTGGCTTCATGTTTTAAAGATTAGCTGCCATAAGTTTTCTGGGAACTTTGGTGGTCTAAAGAGAAACTTTCTAAGAAGTCTTAGGTTCTTGATCTTCTTCTAATTGAACATAGAGTAAATAATGTTGAAAATTGTTAGTGTGTTTGCAACTTTTCTTAGAGAAATGCATAACCTTTGTAAATCTTCGTAGACCAGCATATCAGATTCAATTCATGATCTTAATAAATGCGTTCTAATGCTCCTCCTAAACATAATTAAAGGTTAAAGAAATATCCTCAAGCAATTAAAGTTTTTTTTCACAAATGCTAATTGAGATACAAATATATGTTCTTGGAATTCCCAACTAGTTGATGATTTCAATTTTTGGTTTAGCAAAGTTTCGAGAATGAAACAGCTAATGTTTTTGTTCTTGCTTTACACTAGCAAAAAATGTTTTACTATTTTGTACTTTTAAAGTGTAAATTTCTGAACAAAATTATAAATTAAAAAATTTTCAAATTTGTTTGTATTACAACTTAACTAAGTTTAATTTTATTTTGTTAAAATTAAACTGGAGAACTGGAAAGAAAGTTTTAAGTTCAGTTTAACTCGAATATTAAGTCAGGCGTTTAGTGTAAAAAAAAAAGTCACTTCAGCAAGGAATTGTCTTTTTTTTTTCCTTTCTTTCTTTCTTTTTTTTTTTTTTGCATATGTGTACGTTCGGGGCTTGGTATTTCTTTGTCTATAGGGGAGAGAGGTGCACAGTTAGAACAGTTTTCATTTTTTTAAAATAATGTCTTTAGTTCTTGTTCTACAGAAATTTTAATTGCAGAACATGATTATAGAACTTTATCTATCACTGTACATTATTTCAGTTTTTCCTCATTACATTCAATGTTAAAAAATATATTTTTTAAAAAGCTCTCAAGTTGTCCCACGTGCACCCATGGGACACGGTAGGACAAGGTATGGGGGGAAGTATGACATTGAGAAAGTCTCATAAAATTATCTGCTACGTTACGGCAACATATTATCATTATTTAATATAGGTCTAGATATAAGTAGTATAGAAAACATATGAGGCAGTGAGAAGCAAAGGGATGTAAGTGGTAAACTTAAAAATTTGGAGATAACCAGTACAAATGGTCGTTGAACATCTCCTCTGTCTTGAAGCAAGATATGGTACTAGTAGCCCTTGTAGGTGCTGCTGTACAGCATGAGTTAGAAAAAATCAATGAAAACCTACCTAGGATGTTATCTTTAAACGCGTTTTACTCAAAACTTGAATGTGTCCACTTACATCCTTTTGTGAGAAACAAAGGGATGTAAGTGGCAAAATTAAGAATTTGGAGATAACCAGTGCATATGGTAGGTGAACCTCTCCTCTGTCTTGGGGCAAGATATGGTACTAGTAGCCCTGGTCGTTGCTGCTATACAGCATGATTTAGAAAAAAAAGTTTAATGAAAGCCCATCTAGGAGCTAATCTTCAAATGCGTTTTACACAAAACTTGAAAATGTCCACTTGCATCCCTTTGTTTCTCACTGCCTTACATGTAAGCAGGTTCTAGGTGACAGGACTTGGAAAAGGTTATAATGATAAAGCACGAGTGAAAGTTGAAAACATTTGAAAAATTACGTTTGATGAATTAAAAATAATAAAGTAACAGTAAATAAAAAAATAAAATGTAAGAAAAGGGGAATGATGGAATGTAAAATATAATCAAAATCTTGTTTTAGCTAGGAAAAATTAACGAAAGTTTTCAAGAAATTATAACCTACTAGCACCCTGGGCTGATAGGTTAGCAGCCTTCGGCGGCTGCCTTGACCTCGCCGCCTACGGTGGCTGGTGCAACCCGCCTGCGGTGGATTGATCTACACCGCCTTTGATGGTACCAGATTTGCTCTGTAAAAACGTGTGAGAAACATCATCATTATTACTATATTAAATTGGTTAATCAACTCACATTTCTAATTGTTCAGACTAGTACATGACATAAGAATGAGAAACCACATGAATTTAGCTGAAAGTTGAACAGAAAGTCCAAAAATAAATATAATTAAGGCCGATTTACTTAAAAACTAGCTCAATTCAAATAATTTTTATCTTTTAATAACTAGGCAACATTGTTAATTTAAAAAAGAAGATAGAAATAAAGTCGACAGATAAAAATAAAGGTAAAACAGGCTTTTTGTCTCGTTTGTAAATTTAAAAAAACAATGCATTAAACTGGTATGGATACTAAACTCTTGAATTACTTGTATTCAATAATTTCTAAAGTAACCTTTATCTTTCAATAATTTATAAAATCCATTTTAAAGTAATCATATCTATATCCCATGATGATCCTTAAATTGTTGAAAGCCAATCCGAACATTCTCAAGTTTATTCCTATGAGTTTTTACTGCATATCACGCACGAAATCGCTAAAATGCTGTGACGCTATGCAACCTCTTCAGGCTAAAATTGCTATAATGACCAGGGTCCCGTATACAAGGGAGGGGTCTTAGGGTTCACCCCCCCCCCCCCCCCGAAAAGTTCGGTTTGACATTTAAATGTTTATTTATATTTAAAATTTTCTAAAAAATATTGTTTCAAAACTCCATCTCTTTCGTATGTATATTAATTGCATAAAATGATTTCATTATAGATACCCGACGACTTGAACATTAGCACAAATAGCGCAAAGCGCCGCATGAAAGTTTTTAAACCCTCCCCGAAATTATTTTCTGGTTATACGGCCCTGATAATCACCTTGACAACTTTTCAGGTTCCTTGTAACGCATGCACATCATATCCTCTTTTAAATAATAAATTACTCAACTATCATTTATTTATTTTAACGTATTGTCTTTTAAATTTGTAAAACGAATGTTACTGAGATAAATAAATACCTTTGTGCTGAACAGTAAAGTAAGACAAAACAACGTTAGAAGAAGCACAAATTTGTAAATTACAGCAGACACGTGTTTCGGCGTTACAGGGAACGCCTTTTTCAATGCAAAAAATAATGAGCTTATGGATGAAAAGACATCCGACAAAAGTGACTTTTGTCGGATGTCTTTTCATCCATAAGCTCATTATTTTTTGCATTGAAAAAGGCGTTCCCTGTAACGCCGAAACACGTGTCTGCTGTAATTTACAAATTTGTGCTTCTTCTAACGTTGTTTTGTCTTACTTGAATGTTACTGGTTTGCTTTAAACTCAAATTTGCATAAATTTGACACTATTGTGATCGTCTTTGCTTTCCTATGTTAGGGGGGGGGGGGTGCTGAGGGAGGGGGAGGTTTCAAAGGATTGATTCTAGGTTACCATAGTCTTAATACTTTTACATAAGAGCATTTATTAAATCCATATAATATTTGAGTCAATACAAATAAGCACAGAAATTCTTTGCGACAAGCTTTCCTCAAAGTTTAGCAAGTAAAACTTTTGAAAAAATAATAGCTTGACGATGTCATTGCTTTACTGACTCAATCAAACCTAACACCTACTAATCAAACGATTACACTAAATTGCAGGCTGGAAGGCAAATCTGTATGAGAGTTGTGACTGAATCTGATTAAGAGTGAGAATAGAAGTATAAGAGGCTACACATTATCTTCACGTTTGAAGAAGTTACGAAGGTTTTAATCCATAATATTCCTTTATGGAAGATTAAACTTTGATGGGAGGAGGACAGTAAAAACTGCTAGCTATTAGCTACTTCAGTGGTTGAACGTCTAATTCGAAAAGATGACTTTCTGTTAGAAGATGAATAAAGGGACAAAAATTTAATAGGAAGACACTAAGACGTTTTGAGCGCTTTAGTGTCTTGATGTAGTAGTCTGATACAGCAAACCCCCTATTATCCGCGGCCTTTCACATTTTCAAAAAAAAAAAAAAAATCACCGATGATTTACTAAATTCAGATTTATGCACACATTTCAGTTTAACAAGTATAAAATCAATTTTTAAATAGGAAATGACATTCCAATTTCTTTCTTTCCTTTCCCTTTCAATGACATCCAACCTTCCATGGTAACCTAATCTAAATAATTGAAACGTGATTTTTAGATCTACACTCTACTTACTGTTCAGATCTGCACTGCTTACTGATTTTAAGATCTATACTACTTACGCGCGTAAACGATTGACCGGACCTGTCTTGTTCAAAAAATTTCCCTCGCCTATGCGTTTTTGTTCTAACTTTGCTTTTTTGGTTATCTGTTGGCACCATTTGCGGGCGTAAGTGTGTATCCATTCGTAAAGCGATATTTTCTTAGCTTTGGCATGCTTTAATTATGTACACTGTTATCGTTTTAGCTTCCGTTTTATTGGATTGGAGTGCTGTTGGTCTTTTTAAAATATTGAATGTACTAGTATCCATTCTTACCTTTTTGAAAGATTATCTACAAATTCGCTTATCCGCGGTTACTGTGCCCCCCCCCCCCTATTCTGCGGATAATCGGGAATGCAGTATCTTTAATGAACTGGCGAAAATCTAGTGACGCTATGGTAGCTCTTCAGGCTGACTTCTTGTACTGCACGTCTCTAGAATGAATTTCCCATTAATCATTTTTTTATTTAGCGTATTTTTAACAATTATGTATCGAAGTGGTCCTTGTTTTAGGACATCTTTAAAACCAACTCGGCGTGCTCGAAATATCTTCTATAAAATACTCCGTTCGTTTAAATATCATCTTTTTTTCAAGCCCATAAAATATTGATACTTTTTTATGCTTCAAAATGCTGTAAAATTGAAATTTGAAAAAATTATCTTCAATTGCGAATTAAAGGAAAAAAAAAAGATTTTCTCAAAATTAAAATGAAAGAGAAAAAAAATTATTTTCGGAAATCATTTCACGGGGGAATAGGATCTGATACAGAAAAATGAAATTAAAAAAAAAAAAAAAAAAAAAAAATCAGATATTCTTGTTCTGCATCACAACCTGCCGCTGCACACGCTAAGTCATTTCTATTTAATTAATATGGTGCTAGATAAGAGTAATTGTTATACCAATGACAAAGGCGTCCATATAGGGGACAAGGGGGGGGGGGTTCAAGCCCCCCCCCTTTGAAATTAGAACTTCCTTCGTTTAATCCTTTTTTCATTGCAAAAATGTAAAAATATTTCTTCTCCAGCCATTAATGAATAAGTTATTAGAAATGTCAAATTTTAATGACTCTAATCTGTTCTAAAATCAGTTTCCACGGGGAAAATATCCAGCTAAACCACAGGGAAAATATTTGAGCCCCCCCCCCCTTGCAACTTTGCGTATGGGCGCCCATGACCAATGATGTTGTCAATTAGTTGTTGAATAAAACTTCTTAAGGCTAACTCTCTGAAATGCACATATTACTGCTAACGTCAAAATTTGATAAATTTCACAGACCAAAGATGTTGGTGAAAAACTGAATATTTCCGGAAACAGTCGGCATTCTCCAATTTTGAACTTTCACATTAACTCCTACACAACGCATCCTCCTTTAAATAAGAAACTATATACTTTATCTTTAATTTATTTTGACATAATTTTAGCAGTGGAAAACTTAAGTGTACTTTGCTTTACTGTTTTAGAACATATCTAAAAAATTAATAAATAAATAAATAAAAAGAAAATTAGGCGTGTTTGCATTAAGTTGCGTTAAACAATACGTTACAATGAATGTCATCTTTTTTCAAGATTTTAAACTGCTGTTGAATCCAAATGTGCAAAATCATTCATCCATTATGCACCATTTTTAAAAGTTTGACCAAAATATAAATGGGAGTATGTTTTTTATTTTTAAATATCGGGTCCAAGGGCAATAAGATCTGATACAACAAAAGTCGCAGATGGGGCTTTTATTCTGGACTTTAGACGGACCCCTACAGTAAAACTGGATCATTTCTATTAAAAAAATATAATACTAAAGAATGCTAAGGTAAACACACCGGTAGTGGCCGGTGCTTCAGTGTAGTGGTCACTTCCAAGTTTTATATTTGAAAAAAATAGGATTCTAGGTTTCCCAATGGATTAAAAACTTGCCGGATGTTAATACCTCCTGCACGTTTAATGCACTTTTGAATCTATTGGGAGACCTGGAAACCTATTTTGTCAAATATAACCCTCGAGCGGACTCCACTTCTGAAGCACTTTGAAGCACTGGCCACTACCGGTGTGTTTACCATAGTTGTCATTTAACGCGAATTTTTATCTTTTTTTGCTTACACATTTATTGATTGCCAGCTGAAATTTTGAATGAAGTCGGTTAAAATTTTGAATTCTATGGTATCCAATAAATACAACTTGTTTTGATGGTTCCTCAATCGTTCAGAATCCTGGAATGTCATTCATAAATCGGATAAAAACTCTTATCGTACGACCTCAGGGAATAAAAACTATCCATAAAATTTGCTTTAAAAAAGCGGCTGAGTTAGCAAAAAGGTTTCTGACAGCATTCACTGATAGTAGAACTGAGCCTTTACTCCTCAGATAAGATTTTTTAGATATAAGTTATCTTTAGATTCCGTGGAGGCTTCTAGCTCTTGAATTCGTTCGGAATTTGAAAATTTCTTTCGAAATCGAATTATCTACAGGCATTTTTGTCACTGATATGAAATGGAACTGGATTAAAAGAGTTGCAACTGTTTGCAGATGTCACCATGCATGTCACTTCAACAAAATGAAAATCAGGGTTGTGAAGAAAAGTTTAAGATAATATTTTAAAAATTGAAAATCTATTGCGTTTCAACAATACAAAAAAAACTAATATGTTGTGGCCATCACGAAACTTTCTTCTCTATCTTTCTTATGAATTCTGATCCCTCCCTCCCTATGCTTGACGAGAAAGCAACATTCACATCAAAAAAAAAAAAAAAAAATTGACGACCGTCCTAATTTCCGAATTATTGCAAAAGCAAAGCAAAGAGCCAAACTTGGACGCTATTTTAAGAGCCTTGCTTGAATTAATTAGATATTTTATTTGTTAGAAAACATAAGATGGCAACAGTTGAAAATTTTAAATCATTGAGATAATATTTGCGATTATTTCCCAACAATTAAAGTCACGTGAAATACGCAGACGACAGTCTATTACGATTTATTTTTATTATTGTTGCAGTAATAAAGCTATTTTTATTAGCATAAAAAATAAAAAAAATAGCCCCTCTTGGAGCGATTGGCGCCAAAATTGAACCAACGCCTATTTACATATAGGTTCACATTTATTCCAAATTTCATCTAGAACGTAGCATTTCTTCTTGATATATAGCACTCGCAATGAAAAACAAAGAACGTTCGATTGCACCACCCCCTTTTCAGCTACTAACACCAAAATAGAATCAGTTCTTGTACCCTCTGAAGGCTCCTTGTCGATAAATTTTTGTTTGATTCCGTTCGAGAGAAAGTAGTCACGAGTAACCGCAAAAAAACGTTCTATAGCTCTGCCCCCGTATGAGTTAGTAACACCAAAATTGAATCAGCACCTACACATGTTAGGTGACACATATGAAACAAGTTTTGTTTCATTCCGCCAGTTAATTCCTGGGGAATAGCACACACGCATAACTCAAGAAACGTTCCCATTGCTCCACCTCTTCGAGGAATTCGTGCCAAAAACCAATGGGCACAAGTTCACATAGGGGCACATATGTGTATCAAATTTCGTTCGATTTCATGCGGTAGTTTTTGCTGTAGAGCGGCCACAAAAAAAAAAAACGGTCACACACATACGGACACACACACACGGACAGTTAGACATTTTCCAAAAATGGTCGAAATGGACTCAGCACACCTCAAAACGTTCGAATCCGTCAATATTCAAAATTCGAAAATTTGCACGAGTCCAATACTTTCTTCTATATATTAGAGTAGCAAAAATACCGGCGTTGCCTGGGTCAGTAATAATTGTGAGAAACAATCGTTACTTTCTTCGTTTTCAGTTTTAAATTAAAGAACTCAAAACACACCGCTTTGACGTGATTAAAAATCGAACTTCTTCCTTACCCATAAAAGTAAAATAGAACTAAGTATAAAGAACGAACGAGTGTTCATTTACAAACGAAAGCACGACATTGAAGAATTTCCAAAATATGAACTAACAAAAACAAAGATCACTAAAAAAACCATGCGTTGTATTATTTAATTCAATAGTCTTAATATATAAAAGTCAATGTCCTGAGATTATATATATATATATATATATATATATATATCAACGCACAGCCAATACCGCTTAAGCCTCATACTTGAAATTTGGCAGGCATTTTTCGAAATATCAATTAGTTCGGGAGTAATTAATTAAAACCCTTAATTTCTGTGAAATTAAAACCTGTCATTGAAATTTAAATCCCTTATTTTCGGAGGCTTTCCTCCATTCAAATCATTATTCAGTACTTCATCTCAACTTTTGGTCGATGGCGAATTTTAAATTTGATATTGTTTTTGTTTCTCACGTGATTCTTCGAGGCTTTTCTCAAGTCAAATAATAATGTTTCTGTCTTTTGCTTTCATTTTTTCAAAACTAGAAACAATGTTTTTAAGAGCATCATCACAGGCGGACTATCCTTTTGAATTTAGAAGAGTGCAGTTTTCTGTAAAAGTTTGCTTTGAAATGACCGTTATTAAGTCACAAGGATAGACATTAAAAGTAGTCAGTTCATCAAGCAGCTTAATTATTTTAGCACCAGAAGAAACTAGTATGTTGTGGCCATCACGAAACTTTCTTCTATATTTTCCCTTTTTCTGATCCCTCCCCATGCTTGACGAGGAAGCAATATTCCTAACAAAAACAAAATTACACATGCAAAAACTTGACGACCATCCCAAAGTCTGAATTATATTGTAAAAACAAAACAAAGAGCGAAAATTGAAAGTTACTTTAAAAGCCTTACTTGAATCAATTACAAATATTTTATTTATTAACAAACATAAGATGGCAACAGTTAAAGATTTTAAATCATTGAGATAATATTTCCGATCATTTCCATACAATTAAAATCACGAGAAATACGCAGACGACAATCTATTACGATTTATCTTTCTTATGGCGGACTTAAAAACTAAAACAAACGCACGTGGTAACGAAGAAAATGCTAAAAGTGTTGTGATTTTTGTTCGTACGTATGATTTTTTCGCTTTATTCTTTTTAAATTAATTTTCTAAGTCTTGTAGATATTCTGGCCCACGTAGAAAGAAATGAGAATTCAAGAAGCATTGCTAAACGTCAAAGATTAATGCAAACTACGTAGTTCTAAGGAGCTATTTCCACGATGTTGAATTCGATATTTATCAATTCTTGATAAAACTAAATAATAATTGTGGCCTGACAAGAAAAACAATTAATGCTAGAAAATTCAATATGACATTACAAATTGTTATCGAAAGAAGATGATAATTTTTATTCTTGCTTGGCTAGCGCTTATTGTTTTCCATTTGTAGCTGAGTTATTTCTCTCGAATTCCCGAATCGATTAATTTAAAAAATTTCTGTTTCGATTTTTCTAATTTCTGAGTTACGATTTAATTGTGTCATGTTATGCAAATCATCAACAAAATTCTCACGGATATATGGTGGTAGTTTTCTTTTCAGTTGATTGACAATTATTTCTTTTTACTTATCGAATTCTGTAATCTTACTACCATTTTATTCCACTCATGATAAAAATTAAAAATGGTTTAACTAAAAAAGCGAAATATCGCCAAGGCTACTTTGCTCGCACAATAGTAAAACTATAACCCTAAACAAATTTGGCGAAACCTTTCAGCTGAGAATAAAAGGAATAAAGTAAATTCTTTTTCGGTTATTCATTTTGTTCTACGATAATATATTCAAGAAAATATTTTGCATACTGTCCATTCCAACTAAATGCTGCTGTAAAATATGGTAAGTTTAATTAATTTAAGATTAAAAAAAACCCCATATTCTTACAAATTCACACAAAACAATAAAATTTTTTACCTTGTATAACGTTATCCAAGTTTGTTAATCCAGAATTTTCGCTTTCACCAATTATTAAGGAAATAATGAAAACTAACATTATTTTGAGAAGCTCGAGAATACTACTAAGGGACGAATTAATTTCTGTAGCTGAAAGCAAACTAAGACACATCGATTGCGTTAATAAATACTCAGAACAAACTGCCTGTGTTTACGTCAACAGACACACGTGGAACGCAACGTGGCAATGTTTTAGTTTCATTTGCAGTTTTGTAAATCACCGCAAGGTAGCGTATTCGAGCGCTGGAGTTCCGAATAAAACTATTTTTATTCGCAAGAAAAAAAAAGAAAAAAAAAGAAAGAAAGAAAGAAAAAATCAACACCTTTTGGAGCGATTGGAGTCAAAGTTGAACCAAAGCCTTTTTACGTATGGATTCACATATATTCCAAATTTCAACCAGAACGTAGCATTACTTCTTGAGATAGGGCACTCACAATGGATAAAAAGAACGGGCGATTGCGCTACCCCCCTTTTTAGCTGTTGACACCAAAATAAAATCAGCTCTTATACCCACTAAGGGCTACTTGCCAAAAAATTTTTGTTTGATTCCGTTCGTTATTTCTTGAGATACAGCAGTCACAATTGACAACAAAAAACGTTCTATAACTCAACACCCGTTTGAGCTATTGACACCAAAATTGAATCAGCACCTGCTCCTGTTAGGGGCAACATATGGACCAAATTTTGTTTGA